>NC_143586.1:81674290-81981406 GCF_048544385.1 Mastigoproctus giganteus | reverse complement strand
GGATGCAAAAAATAATTTTGATATCATATATTTGGATTTCATAAAAGCTTTTGCTACTGTTGCACATAAGAGACCTGCACAGATTGAAGCAATTTGGCATTAAGGGCAAGTTATTGTTATAGCTAAAGAGATAGATGAATGGGATAAGACAGTGGGTGATTATCAGTGGACACTCAACTTTGTGGATTAATGTTATTAGTAGAGTATCCCAGTGTTCAATGCTGGATGCATTATTGATTTTTCTATTTAATAATGATATTGATGAAGGTATATCAGGTCTTAGTTTGCAGTTGATACAAAGGTCAGCAGGGTGGTTAATGACAGTAATCAAGGTACTGCATATGGATAGCAGTAATCCTAGAATAACATACCAAATGTGTAGTACCACCACACTCATGGTAGTGCAAATTGAAAAAGACCCGTGGGGTAATTTGTGCAGTCAGATATGAAGGTGTCTCAGCAATAGTTACAGGTTGCTATGCAGCTCATGGTATAATTTTGTAATAATATATGGGAATTTTGGATAAAGAAGGCTGTAGACATGCTGGAACATGTACAGAGAAGGGTAATGAGATTGGTAAGGGGAAGAAAAGAGTGTGCTTACCAAGAAAAGCTTCAGTTCTGCAAATTGCAATGTCTGGAGACTAGGCACCTGCAAGGTGATCTGACTGAGGTGTTTAAGGCTTTGAATGAATTGAGCAAGCTCAGTGCTGATGGGATTCTTCCTTCTGCTCCGAACATGCTCATGAGAGGGCATAAATTCAAAGTGAGGAGGATGGTTGCAAAATAGATGTGCAGAAGTTTTGTTTTCAGCCAGTGAGCAGTTGATTGTTAAAAGAAATATCCATCTGTTGTTGTGGAAGTGGATAGTTTGAATAAATTCAAGGAAGAACTAGACAGCCTATTGGAGGAGATGGTCAGGTGATGTGGAAGTTTTTTTGTTTTTTTTTTTGCTGATTCTGTGTAAGCTTGCTTTCTTGCATAAATTTTCCACTACAAATACCAATATTGAAAAATTCAACGTACTTCATATGGGGAGTAGTAATACGAATTAATGTACCATCTGTATCACACTTAGGACTAGGGAGAATGAAAAAGATCTGGGTGTGATTGTGGAGTCAAATATGAAGTTCTATGAGCAGTGCAGACAAGCTGTCCAGAGCTTATGGGGTTTGTCAGTGATGTACAGGGATTTTCCCAGCAGTGATAAGGAGGTGATTATCCCATTATATAAGGCAATGGTAAGATCACTTTTTGAGTACTGCATACAGGTCTGGAAGCCTCATTTTAGGAAGGGCATGGGTCTGTTTGAATGGGTGCAGAGAAGGGCAACAAGATTGGTGAGGTGAGCGAAAAAAAAAGGTACTCTTATCACAAAAGGTTTCAGTTTTGCAAATTTCAGCATCTGGAGACTAGGCACCTGCAAGGAAATCTGATTGAGGTGTTTAAGTCCTCCAGTGGATTGAGTAAGCTGAATGCTGATGGAATCCTTTCTCTTGCCCAGACTACTCATGAGGGAATGTAAATTCAAACTGAAGGATGATTGCAGGTCACATGTGGAAAGAACTGTCAATGACCTTCTAGCCTTCAGCCAGAAGGTGATTGATTGTTGAAAAAAACTCCCATCTGGTTTTCTGGAGATGGGTAGTAGTTTGAATAAGTTCAAGGAAGAAATAGATACAATGTTAGATGGAATTGACAGGTGAAGTGGGAAGAGTTGGCATTTGGAGGTATTGCTGATTTGTATCATTTGCTGCTACCGCCACCACCACCACCACTACTACTACTACTACCAACAATAATGATAAATATGAGGATATTGAATATTTTGAAGTATAACAGGGTGATTATAATTGCTCTAAGAGACTTCTCACCTGGTTTAGGCTTCATTTTAACTGACAGTAGTAGTATAGAGAACAGTTGCTATGGGTGTGTGAAACAGAGTCACAAAACTAGTTCATCCTGAGAAAGAATTAATCACTCCAACTCACTTAAGGTCGAAACGAACAGCACATCCAAATAGTGCTACAGTACTGTTTTATTACAGTGAAGCTGGACAACCTTGCCACTGCTCATAAAAAAGTTTAATGCATCCTTGGGGTTTTGTATGAAGAGAGAATGTGATCAGCCAGGTCAGTGTACTCAGATAGGAAAAGCTGTATCTCAATGACTTGCTGCTTTAGGGGATCACTAATCCCCCATAGTATCTTAGTGGATCTGTCTTACCTAAGCGCGATTACCAAAAAGAACCTACAAGATGGTGATATATGATAGCTAAGCTTGAAAAATCAAACATAAGTGTTGTTCATTGTTCCAATTTTTACAACTACAGAAAACAGTGCTCTCATAATATAAAAGCAAGGGACTGAGGTAACTTATATTATAGATAAGGAACCACTACAGGCAAAAGTACTGCCTGATTGGTTGATCCACCCAGATACTTTTAAGTTCTTATTTATTTTCCTTGGTGATTTTAATGTTCATAACTCCAGCTTTCTTCTGTTTCCTAGTCACACTGACCCAGCTGGCCGAAATACTGAGGCTTTTGCAATTACTAATAACCTTGCACAGATTGTTCATTTACCTACAAGAATACTGGACAGTCCCAACCATACAGCCAATATGCTTGACCTTTTTCTCACAAACAACGCTTCTAAGTACATGGTCGAAGTGGTGACCCTTTAGGTTCCTCAGATCACAACTTGGTGATTGTCTCTCCTCCAATGGAGCCTTTATCTCATGACTATTCCCAACCTCGTATTGTTTGGCATTACAAGAATGCAAAATGGGATGACCTGCGAGATTTCTTTTCCTTGGTCGGATTACTGTTTCAAAACTTCTGATGTCAATGTTTGCTCAGATCGTGTCAGTGAAATTATTCTTGTAGGAATGGAATCCTTTATCCCACACTCCACTTTAAAATCTCGTCCTTTATCTAAACCTTGGTTTTCCAATAAATGTGCTAAGGCTGTTCAAGAGAAGAACGTTGCATATCGTAATTGGCTTCTTTTACAATTCTTCAGTTTCATTTTCTGCCTACACCAAATCTCGTAACAATTGTAAAGCAGTCATTAATCAGTCCAAACTAGATTTTGAACAGGCTAAGAGGAGAAAACTTGCTTCTTGCCCTAATGGTAGCCGAGCATTGTGGTCTCTTCCCAAAGCTATTGGCTGCAACTTTTGCCCATCTCTGCTCCCACCTCTGTCAAAACCAGATGAGCCTGTTGTGACTTCAGCCAAGGATCAAGCGGACTTGCTAGCATCCCATTTTTCTTCCAACTCATGTATTAATGATCTTGGTAAAACACCTCCCACCATTCCCAACACGCTCCATTCAATGCCTCCTGTGGTCTTTCGTCAAAAGGATGTCAGAAGGATTTTGACGAATATTGATGCTAAGAAAGCTACAGGTCCTGATGGTATTTCTCCACTTGTTCTCAAAACCTGTGCTCCTGAACTTACTCCTGTTCTTTACCGCCTTTTTTCACTTTCTTGTTCCAAAGGTGTTTTTCCTTCTGCTTGGAAATTTGCTCATATCCATCCAGTTCCTAAAAAGGGTGACAAGTCCCTCCCATCCAATTATTGTTTCATTGCAGTTACTTCTACTCTTTCTAATGTAATGGAGAAATCAATTAACCGCCAACTCTTAAACTACCTAGAAACCTTCTGTCTGATCAATGATCGCCAGTATGGATTCTGTCAGTGTTCATCCACTAGTGATATTCTGGCTTATGTTACCCATATAGACAAATTCAATGGAAAAGTTTGGTGAAACACAAGCAGTTGCCCTTGACATCTCAAAGGCCTTCGGTCGTGTTTGGCATAAAGGTCTTCTAAACAAGCTTCCATCTTATGGTTTGCCAACTGTCTTTTGTAATTGGTTATCTAGTTTTCTCTCTGATCGCTCACTGAGGGTTATGGTAGATGGCTCTCTGTCTTCTAACTTCTCCACTAATGCTGGTGTCCCCCAAGGTTCAGGTCTTTCTCCCACTCTTTTTCTCTTGTTTATTAATGACCTTCTTCCATTGACTGAAAATCCTCTCCATAGTTTTGCTGATGATAGCACATTGCATTCCACTTTCCATTTTGAAAAACCTTTACCTGCTCAATCAGCTTCAACTTCTCGAATATCCACTACCAATTCCTTAAATGCCGATATCCAGGTAATTCTCCAGTGGGTCAAAGACAACTTAGTTGATTTCAATCTTTCTAAAACTCAGTCTTGTCTTATATCTCACAAAAAGGATTCTTCTGCTCCTATGCTTATCTTTGGTGACACTCTGATTTCTAGGATAAATGATATATCTCTTTTGGGGATTACCCTGACTTCTAATCTCTCTTGGCACAAGCACATTACAAATATTGCTTCCTCTGTATCTAAAAAACTTTATTTTCTCTTTCGCTCTTGGTGTTACTTTTCTTCCAAACAGCTGTTCATTCTGTACAAATCGCAAATCCGCCCTACCATGGAATATTGGTTCCACATGTGGGGCGGCGCCCCCAAAACATCTCTCAGGTTTCTAGATTCCATTCAGAAGAGGGCAGTTAGGTTAATTAATGACTCCTCTCTAACAGAGTCTCTCCACTCGCTGTATCATAGACGTACTGTTTCTGCTGCATGCCTTTTCTACAGATACTTCCATGGGCACTGTTCTTCTGAATTGGCTTCTATAATTCCCGCTCTCTCTTTCAAAACAGTCTGAACACGTGCTGCCACCAGCCAACATCCATTTACTTTCCAACTTCAAACTCACAGAACGAACTTTTCATTTTCCTCGTTTATTCATTCAACTGCCATTTTTTGGAACAACCTTTCTTCATACATATTTCCTGAAAATTACAGTCTACAGAAGTTCAAGTCTAATGTCAACAAATATCTTCTTTCGTCTTCTCAACCTCCAACCCAAGCGCGGTACTAAGTACTATAGGTTCTAATACCTCTCGAGTTTGGGGTTTTCATAAAAAAAAAAAAAAAAAAAATTTGACAAAGGCTTTCTACCAGTTGCATAACCAATCCTCTGGCCAAATAAAAATTACCATGATGCATACAGCACCTTTGGGGCTGGACTTGACTTTCTCAGGATATTAATTTTTTTCTAGAAAAGCACACTGTTTTTCCAAAGTTCACAGGTCCTGTCACTTCTCCCCATGGTTGTTATGTATGTGAAACATCAGCAGCATTCAACCACATTCAACTTGCCTAGCTGGCAACGTCTCCATGACATTTCAAGAAATTAGTATAGACACATGCTATCACACTCTATAGACCCAGCAAAATATCTTATTGAATTTAAAACTTATCAAAAGTATAAAGAGATCTGTTTTGATGACCCAATAGTTTCTCTACATCATACAAATTTTTTGCTATTACAGATTAGACCCAAATACTCAATTGGAGATTTTCCTTAGGAATGGCGACTGGCATATTACTTTGGAGGAGACCTGTTCTCTTTGTTGAAAATCCCTCTTGTTGTTCTTCTGGCATTGATCAATACCAGATTTTTTGTTCCAGTATGTATGTGTTTTTATTGCCCAAAATTTCAATAAACATTTCCTTATGTTTCAGGCTGATATCAAATAAATCTCGGGGAAAAAAAAAAAAAAAAAAAAAAAAAGGTAAAAATGACCACTGAGGACAATAATGAAACTCCAACACCTGCATCAACTTAATTGGAATGCCAGAACGACTGGGATTACTGAGACATGGATTTATTCATGAAAAATTTTACCTCTCATTCAAAGGATGTTGGTCTAGAGGGAATAGCAGCTCTATATAAAAATTAAATGTAGAAATAACCAAGCAAATGATGCTCGACACAACACAACCAACATCTGTGAAATCATCATTGATCCTAATACATCAATCCCCCATCAGACTTAGGATATAAGAAAGGAAATTACAAATCCAGTAACTCATCACTCATTATATTGACTGCTCTTCAGTTTGGTCCTTGAGGCTGTCACAGACATGCTCTTGGATATGGCGAGCTGGGCTTTCTTCCTGGAAGTCTAAAATGCTGATGCAACTGAAATTTTGGCAACACTTAAGTCAGGTGGACTGATTTCAGTGAAGTTTAGTCATTCTGCAACAATTAAATCCTCTGCTTGCATCTTCATGGTAATGGGACTGTTAGTAACCGTGAGTATAACCTATGTGTGCAAATCCTAAAATACTGCCCTCAGTATATTGCAGGTGACCACGCAGGGGTTGAGGTATGGCATCTACACCACACAGAGCTCTGGCAACCCCCCCCCATCTCTTCCATCATGCAGTATGATTGATGTCTTTTGAGGTTGTGATGGGCACTATGGCAAGATTCCTTACATTTCAAGGGTACAGCTCTAAAATGGTGTTCACAGGCCAGCCACTAGATAATCCACCGAACTACCAATACTGAACAACGTATTGGTAACTCTATAGGGAGGCTTCCAGATCAGCTAATGTATAATCTCACCATCTCTATTCTGCCAGATAGTGGGAGTCTGTATGTATGGGGGGGGGAAGCATTGTCGAGGCCACGTTATGTCAAGGAGCTAGGTATATCTTGCTGTGTCAGCCATATCCAAAAATTTCATTACTCCATACAACATGTCCTCTCCACCTTTTCTTACTATTGAATACATCATAAAAGTCAAACTGACAGAACAAACTTATCTGCGAAAAGATCTAAACTTTCCAAATACTTCCTCATTCATTTCAAAATATACATAGTCTCAGTTCCAATGTCAGTGATGTCCATTTCCACTTACAGTCTGCCAAGCCCCATGTACTTTTTCTGACAGAATCCCAGTTATTGGTGGATTCAACCACTGCTCATTCAGTTGTCCTGATTATTTGGTGTACAATTCCTTTCACTTCAAAGTTGGTACTTATGTATATGTTTGCTCTGATATTCCCTGTCAGAGACTTTGTAATTTGGAATCTCCTCTTTTCGATCTTCTCTGGCTTAAAATCTCTCTACCTTTACCCCATTCTTCCAGTTCATCTGTTGCCTCTTTGTTTTCCCAATTCCACTAATCACTTGAAACTCTTTGAAAATTCGCTTTCTCCAGTCTAATTTTCCTTAGTGATTTTAATGTTCACAACTCCAGCTGGTTTCCATTTTCACAGACCCAGCTGGTCGAGATGTCGAGGCTTTTGGGATTACTAATGATCTTGCATGACTGTTCATTTAGCTACCAGAATATCAGACAATCCTAATCACATAGCCAATGCTCTTGATCTTTTTCTTATAAACAACCCTTCCAAGTATAGTCAAGTTGAGCGGTCCTCTGAACATCTCAGATCAGAACTTGGTGAAGGGCTATTCTCCAGTGGAGCCTTTCTCTCGTGGCTGTTCCCAACCTCGTGTTGTTTGGTTTTACAAAGAATGCAAAGTGGGATGATCTGCAAGATTTCTTTTCTACTTTTCATCTAAACCTTAGTTTTCCAATAAATGTACTAAGGCTGCTAAAGATAGGAATGTTGCATATTGTTATTGGCTTGCATCCAAATCTTCAAGTTCATTTTCTGCCTACTCCAAAGCTCACAACAATTGTAAAGCAGTTGTTAATCAGTTCAAACTAGATTTTGAACAGGCTAAGAGTAGAAAACTTGCTTCTTGTCCAAATGGTAATCAAACATTCTGGTCTCTTGCCAAAGTTATTGGCCTCAACTTTTGCCCATCTCTATACTCTGTCAAAACTGGATGGTTCTGTTGCCACCTCGGCTAAAGATAAAGCTGATCTACTAGCATCCTACTTATCTTCTAACTCATGTATTGGTGGTCTTGGTAAAACTCCTACCATTCCCAGTACACAGGCCATTCAATGCCTCCTGTGGTCTTCTATCTAAAGGATATCAAAAGAATTTGAAACTTTTTTTTTTTAATTGGGTATCCAGTTTTCTCCCTGACCACTCATTGCGGGTGATGGTGAACTGCTCTTTCTCCTCTGACTTCTCCACTAATACTGGTTTTCCCCAAGGTTTGGTTCAGTTCTCGTTCTCTCTCTCTCTCTCTCACATCCTCTTGTATATTATTGACCTTCTTCCATTAACTAGAAATCCTATCTATAATTTTGCTGATGATAGCACATTGCATTCCACCTTCTAGTTTGAAAAAAACCTTGCCTTGCAGAAGCAGTTTCAACTTCTTGAATATACACTACCGATTCCCTAAATACTGATGTTCAGGTAGTTCTCCAGTTTGGAAAAGATAACTTAGTTGATGTAAATTCTCCTAAAACTCAGTCCTGTCTTATATCTCACAAAAGGGAATATTCTGCTCCTATGCGACTCAAAAGAGGGCAGTTAGGTTAATTAGTAATCCATCTCTAACAAAGTTTCTCCAATCTGTCTTATAAATGTTCTGTTTCTACTTCATGCCTTTTCTATAGATACTTCCATAGGCACTATTCTTCTGAATTGGTTTCTATAATTCCTGCAACCAGTCAGCATCTTTTGACTGTCCAGCTTCAAACTTACAGAATCAACTTTTCTTCTTCTTCCTCATTTATTCCTTCAGCTTCTGTTTTCTGAAACAACCTCCTTTTGTACATATTTCCTGAAAATTATAGTATACAGAAATTCAAGTCTAATGTTAAAAAGTGTCTCTTTTTTTTTTCATCATCTTTTCAACCTTCAATCCACATATGGCACTGAGTACTCTAGTTTCTAATACCTTTCATGCTTGGGTTTCTTCATAAAAAAAAAAAAAAAAAAAAACAGCAGCAAATCACTGCCCCCATAATATACTTTGAGCTTTTCCAGCTCATTGTTCCCCCCCCCCCAATTTACTAAAGGAAGACTGTAGAAACTGCTCAAGGATTTGACAATAGACTAAAATGCAGTAATCATGTTCTTACTCATTTGAAGGACAACATACTTTTATGCAACTGTCACTATCAGAAGATTGGAATCTAGCTACCTATCTAAAGGTCTTTCTCTCAAAGCAAACATGATCAGCTCCTCAAATCCCTACAATTGTCTCATGATCACAGACAACAATACCATGGGCTGAACTCCAGTATAGGGTACACCAATGAAAGCGAGGAAAGACTGCGATTGACAGGTGAAGGCACCTCTCACTCAATGCCTTTGGGTGATTATTGTGGAGGCGCTGTCTTTCTGATTGTTTTGTGTCGTCGAGGTGGGGGTGCTTAGCTTAGGTAGGGTGTTTATTCCCTCATCCCACTGTTTTTGAATTGGAAAATGAGTTTGAAATCTAAAAACAGCAGCAAGTGACGGGAAAAACACCCTAGGCATATCAACCTAGGAGGACAGTGGGCAGAGTCACAACTTGTCAATCACTGTTTTGCTAGCTGCCATGTTGAACAGGGTACCCTAATCTGGGGCACCTAGGTAGCCAGGTGGGAAGGAGCAGCAGTGCGTAGCACATGCTTCTTGATTAGACCGGGGTTCGAACCCGTCACCACCAAATACGGACAATGCGGAAAGGTCAGGGAATGACCACCGCATATCCCGGAGCAATATGGCCTTAGTTGCTAATGCTCCTAAAAACGAAAATAACAACAACCCTAATCTGGAGTTTTACCATATTATGATGTGAGATCTGGGGGAAGGAATTTGGTAGGCTGTTCATACATACCTGCATAGCTCATGGAGAAATTATCTTTGCCCTAAATGTTTAGCATTAGCATTAGTAAAGGCACATGATATAAGAAAGCAAGCTCATATGGCATCAGCCAAAAAAAAAAAAAAAATAATAAAAGATAAAAAAAAAAAA
This sequence comes from Mastigoproctus giganteus, assembly GCF_048544385.1. NCBI lineage: Eukaryota > Metazoa > Arthropoda > Arachnida > Uropygi > Thelyphonidae > Mastigoproctus > Mastigoproctus giganteus. The sequence continues at coordinate 81,971,681 of NC_143586.1, read as the reverse complement.
AAAAAAACCTTCTCATTTCACCCATCCACTCGTTCCAAATGTTTGTCTAGTTCTGCCTTGAATCTGTTTAAGCTTACAACTTCTACGACAGATGGAAGTTTGTTCCAGCAATCAACCACCCGCCGGCTAAAGGCAAACTTCTGCACATCTATCCTAAAACTCTTCCCTCAACTTGAATTTTATGCCCTCAGGCGATTATTCTGAGCAAGAGGAAGAATTCCATTAGCATTAAACATGACCTTGCACTGCCAGTGTTTATTCCTCAGAAAGTGTTGAAACCAACAGCTGCAATAGCAGGCTTTATACAACTCAATCAGATCACATCGCAGGTGCCTTGTCTCCAAACACTGTAATTTGCAAAACTTAAGCCTTTCTTCGTAAGAGCAACCCTTTGTTCCATTCACTAATCTTGTTGCCCTTCTCTGTACTCATTCCAACAGCTCTATATTCTTCTTAAAATGAGGCCTTACATCTGTATACAGTACTTAAGGTGTAGCCTGACCATTGCCTTATACAAGGGAATAATCACCTCCTTATCCCTGCTAGAAAAATTCCTGTATATCATTGACAAGACACCATGAGATACTCTTGCATGCCATCTGCACTGCTCAGAAAACTTCATATCTGCCTGCACAATTACCCCCTGTTCCTTTTCATTCTCTACCACTGTCAGTGTAGTACCACACAGTTGATACATTACTCTGGGGTTACTGCTTCCCATATGCAGTATTTTTCCTTTGTCAATGTTAAACTTCAGTTGCCACCTCTCAGCCCATCTGTTCAACTTTTCTAGATCCTGTTGCAGCAGCATACTGTCATTAACAACCGTGCCGACATACGTATCATCTGCAAACTTGGGCATTAAGCCTTAAATATCATCATCAATATCATTAATAAATACAGAAAACAACAGTGGACCCAACACCGAACCCTAGAGGACTCCACTAATAACATTAGTCCACGAACAGCAGTGTCCATTGATTACCACTCTGTCTTCTCCCACTCAACCATCTTTATCCATAGCAGCAGTTTACCTCCAATGCAACACTGCTCCAATTTGTGCAGCAGTCTTCCATGTGCAACAATAACAAAAGCCTCTAAGGTCCAAACATATGATATAAAGATTATTACCTGCATCCAGTTCCTTTGTGACCACATCATAGTATCCAATCAAGTTGGTCAGACAAGACTTACCTTTAACAAACCCATGCTGTGTCCAAGCTATAACTGAAGTCTTGTCTAGATTTGCTTCTTTAACCAGAATTAGTTAACCAGAATTTACTGGTTAACCAGTTTACTTTAACCAGTTTAACCAGTTTGCTTCTTTAATAGTGCTTCTTTAACCAGTGCACCCATTAATTTTACTGGAACAGAAGTTAAACTAACAGGTCCGTAATTACTTGTAGTAGTAGTGGCATGTGATGCAAGAAAGCAAGTGTATAAGCTTATGCAGCATCAGCCAAAAAATTTACAAAATAATTCCCTCTAAATGTTCGTCCAGTTCCTCTTTAAATTTATTTAGCCTATCAACTTCCACGAGTTGGAAGTTTGTTCCAGAAATTAACCACCCGCTGGCTAAAGGCAAATTTCCGCACATCTATTCTACATCTGTCTTTCTTCAATTTGTATTTATGCCCCCTTAGGTTTCAGAATTCTCTGTGCTCAACCCATTCAAGGCCTTATACACCTCAATCAGATCATCTCGCAGGTGCCTAGTCTCCAGCCGCTACAATTTGCAAAACTTAAGCCTTTCTTGATAAGAGGATCCCTTCATACCCCTTGTGTCGCCGTTTGATCCTCCTTTGTGAATTGGGGTCACATCTGCAGTCCATGGGTACCTCCCCTGTGTCCAAGGAACCTCTCATAATTATGGCTGAGGGGCTAAGGGTTTGCTTACTTCCTTTTCTGCCTCCTTTAATATAACAGGATAGATCCCATCCACCCCGGGTGCCTTTCTTATGTTTATCTTCAACAGTTTCTCCTCCATTTTGCTCTCAGTTATTACAAAATCATCTGGCTCACTGCTAGTTTAATTCACCTCTGGCATTCCCTTCCTTGAATAACTCCTCATGTGTGAATGTAGATGCAAAATACTCATTTAGTTTATTAGCTACCTGAGCAGAATCATCAACAGTTGAACCATCGATATCAAGTGGACCAATCTGATTCATCCCCTTCCTTCTAGAGTTTACATAAGTAAAGAACTCTTTGCTGTTTTTCTTTGCATCCTTTGCCAAAAATATCTCGTAATCTCCCTTTGCCTGCCTTAATCTCCTGTGTGACTTGGTTACAGACCAGCTTATATCTATAATAGGCTTCTGTGTCACCTGTTAATTTTTATGTATCCCATGCACAGAAACTCCTATAGGAGTTTCCGTGCTGTTCGAGCCTGAACATGGCATTTAAAAACAAACCACTTTAGTGAAGAAGGGGGAACCTTTTAATATATATTTTTTTTTTATGCAAACCCCAAACACAAGAGGTATTAGAATCCCTAGTACCGTGCTTGGGTTGGAGGTTGAGAAGACGAAAGAAGATATTTGTTGATATTAGACTTGAACTTCTGTAGACTGTAATTTTCAGGAAATACGTATCAAGAAAGGTTGTTCCAGAAAATGTTAGTTGAATGAATAAATGAGGAAGATAAAAAGTTGGTTCTGAGAGTTTGAAGTTGGACAGTAAATGGATGTTGGCTGATGGCAGCACAAGTTTGGACTGTTTTACAAGAGAGAGTGGGAATTATAGAAGCCAATTCAGAAGAACAGTGCCCATGGAAGTATCTTTAGAAAATGCATGCAGCAGAAACAGCACATCTATGATACAGCAAGTGGAGAGAATCTGTTAAAGAGGAGTCATTAATTAACCTAACTGTCCTCTTCTGAATGGAATCTAGAAGCCTGAGAGAAGTTTTGGGGGCACCACCCCAGATGTGGGAACAGTATTCCATGGTAGGGCAGATTTGCAATTTGTACAGAGTGAACAGCTGTTTGGAAGAAAAGTAACGCCAAGAGCAAAAGAGAAAATAAAGTTTTTTTAGATGCAGAGGAAGCAATATTTGTAATGTGCTTGTGCCAAGAGAGACTAGAAGTCAGGGTAATCCCCAAAAGAGATATATCATTTTTCCTAGAAATCAGAGTATCACCAAAGATAAGCATAGGAGCAGAAGAATCCTTTTTGCTAGATATAAGTCAAGACTGAGTTTTAGAAGGATTGAATCAACTAAGTTGTCTTTGCCTCACTGGAGAATTATCTGGAGATCGGCATTTAAGGAATTGGTAGCAGATATTCGAGAAGTTGAAGCTGATTGAGCAGGGCAAGGCTTCTCAAAATGGAAAGTGGAATGCAATGTGCTATCATCGGCAAAACTATGGATGGGATTTCCAGTCAGTGGAAGGTCATTAATATACAAGAGGAAAAGAGCGGGGGAAAGAAATGAACCTTGGGGATACCAGCATTATTGGAGAAGTTAGAAGACAGAGAGCCATCTACCATCACCCTCAGTGAGCGATCAGAGAGAAAACTGGATAACCAATTACAAAAAAAAGCAGTTGGCAAACCATAAGATGGAAGCTTGTTTAGAAGACCTTTATGCCAAACACGATTGAAAGCTTTTGAGATATTAAGAGCAACTGCTTGTTCGATGAAAAGTTTCATCGAACTTTTCCATTGAATTTGTTTATAAATGGGTAACATACGCCAGAATATCACCAGTGGATTGACACTGACGGAATCTATACTGGCGATCGTTGATCAGACAGAAGGTTTCTAGGTAGTTTACGAGTTGGTGGTTAATGGATTTCTCCATTACTTTAGAAACAGTAGAAGTAATTGCAATGGGATGATAATTGGATGGGAGGGATTTGTCACCCTTTTTAGGAACTGGCTGGATATGAGCAAATTTCCAAACAGAAGGAAAAACACCTTTGGAATAATAAAGTGAAAAAAAGCAGCGAAGAACAGGAGTAAGTTCTGGAGCACAGAATTTGAGAACAAGTGGAGTAATACCATCGGGACCTGGAGCTTTCGTAGCATCAAGATTCATCAAAATCCTTCTGACATCCTTTTGATGGAAGACCACAGGAGGCATTGAATGGATTGTGTTGGGAATGGTGGGAGGTATTTTACCAAGATCATTAATACATGAGTTGGAAGAAAAATGGGATGCTAGCAGATCAACTTTATCCTTGGCTGAAGTGACAACAGAACTATCTGGTTTGGACAGAGGTGGGAGCAGCGATGGGCAAAATTTGTGGCCAATAGCTTTGGCAAGAGACCAGAATGCTCGGTTACCATTAGGGCAAGAAGCAAGTTTTCTACTCATAGCCTGTTCAAACTCTAGTTTGGACTGATTAATAACTGCTTTACAATTGTTGCGAGCTTTGGTATAGGCAGAAAATGAAACTGAAGATTTAGAAACAAGCTGCATTGCAACATTCTTCTCTTGAACAGCCATAGCACATTTATTGGAAAACCAAGGTTTAGATAAAGGACAAGATTTTAAAGTGGAGTGTGGGATAAAGGATTCCATTCCTGCAAGAATAATTTCACTGACATGATCTGAGCAAACCTCGACATCAGAAGTTTTGAAACAGTAATCCGACCAAGTAAAAGAAGAAAATAAATCTTGCAGGTCATCTCATTTTGCATTCTTGTAATGCCAAACAACATGAGGTTGGGAACAGCCATGAGATAAAGGCTCCATTGGAGAAGAGACAATCACCAAGTTGTGATTTGAAGTGCCTAAAGGACCTCTCACTTCAACCGTGTACTTAGAAGGGTTGTTTGTGAGAAAAAGATCAAACGTGTTGGCTGTATGATTAGGATTGTCTGGTATTCTTGTAGGTAAATGAACAATCTGTGCAAGGTCATTAGTAATTGCAAAAGCCTCAGCATCTTTACCAACTGGGTCGGTGTGACTAGAAAACAGAAGCCAGCTGGAGTTGTGAACATTAAAATCACCAAGGAAAATTACCTCACTGTTAGGAAAGTTGGACTGGAGAGAGTCAAATTGCAAAGAGAGGAAGTCAAAGAGCTCCAAGTGATTAGTGGAGGGGAGAACAGTAGAGACAACAGATGAATTTGACACAATGAGGTAGAGAGATTTTAAGCCAGAAAAGATCGAAGAGAGGAGATTCCAAATTACCAAGTCTCTGACAGGGAATATCAGAACGGACATATGCACAAGTACCACCTTTGAGGCGAAAGAAATCATACAGCGAATAATTTGGGCATCTGAGATGAGCAGTAGTTGAATCAATCGATAACTGAGATTCTATCAGAAAAAGTACATGGGGTTTGGCAGACTGCAAGTGGAATTGGACATCTTCGAGATTAGAATTGAGACCACGTATATTTGTGAAATGAATTAGGAAGTGTTTGGGAGGTTTAGATCTTTTCGCAGATAAGCTTGCTCTATTAGTTTGACAATTCATGGTCTATTCAATAGAAAAAGTGGGTGGGACATGCTGTATAAAGTAATGAAATTTTTGGATATGGCGTACACATGGTAAGAATATACCCAGATCAACGTGACCTCAACAATGCACCCCCTGCATACACACTACTCGGACTCCCCACCAAATACGGAGGATGTGGAAAGGTCAGGGAATGACCACCGCATATCCCTGGAGCAATATGGCCTTAGTTGCTAATGCTCCGAAAAAACCAAATAACAACAACAACGACTCTGATTCCCTCCAGTCACTAGCTGATCCGGAAGCCTCCTGGAGAGTTACCAATAGGTTCTGTCCGGTGTATTAACTAGCGGCCGGCCTGCTAACACTTGGCGCACGATAGCCTTAGATACTGATGCACCATTAAACTTCCAATAACCAACCAACCTGCTAACACTGTTTTAGAGCTGTACCCTCGAAATGTAAGGAATAATGAATCTCGCCACGACTTTCATCATAACCTCAAAAGTCATCAATCATACTGCATGATGGAAGAGATGGGGAAGGGTTGACCGGAACTTAGCTCTAGAGACTAAACATGGGTTCCACCACTTCAAGCCTCCAATAAGCAAAGTGGTGGCATTGCACCGGTTGATAAGAGTCATCTACCACCTAGTACTGCCTGGTAACATAGAGGGGCGGCATTCCTCCTTGTGGTGTGGGCGCCACACCTCGACCCCTGCTTATGTTGGTTCACACTTGGGTGGTCACCCACTATGTACTTGTGCAATGAGGTTATACCCAGGATTACTAACTGAACTATGTAATCTTCATCCAGAAGAATACAACCCAAAATAAATTAGCATTAACTTTTCTTTTCAGACTGTCATGTCATTTTTAGATCATTTGTGGGTCCTGGTTCAAAGATTTTTGGGCTTTTCCTACATAATGAAATGGTTTACTTTATTTCTTTTATTTTGAAGATCCTGCCCCTCCAGACATGGTGGACTACCATGTTGAGGAAACAATTAAAATATTTACAAAGAATTATATAGGAAAACTGCTGTTGGTGACAAAGAAAAGCTGTACAGGATGGTTTTTTTTTTTTTTTATGAAAACCCCAAACACGAAAGGTATCAAAACCTATAGTACTTAGTACCGTGCATGGGTTGAAGGAGAAGTATGGGGGGAGGGATGCCGGAAACTTTGCTCTAGAGACTAAACATGGATTTCACCACTTCAAGCCTCTAAATAAGCAAAGTGGTGGTATTTCACCGGTTGATGAAAGTCATCTATCTTCTGCCAGTTTCAACACTTAAACTTAGATTTGTATCTTGAGAGAAGGTTGGTTTTGGGTGGAGGGGGCTATTATACCTTATTAAAGTTTGCCTGTACAAAAGAAATTGTTAGTATGCTCCTAGGAAACTTCACCAGAGACCCTTATAGTCCCTCATGCCTACAATGACTCTTTGAATGTTGAATAATTCGTTAAGGAATGTCCCGAACCCTTGGAAGCCCCTGGTCCCAGTCATTCTCAGCAGGAAGGGCTGCCAAACCTACATTGGGAAATATATGAAGTGGAAGCCTGTATTCAAGCCCTTAACCTAGTGGTTTTCAACCGGGGTGCGGCAACAACATCCCAGGGTGCCATGTAATTTGGGTTTAAGTTACTTAAACTTATATATTTTTAAAATTTATATGTTTATTTCATTATAAAAAGGTGTACAGTATCTTTTTAATTTTGTGGTGATCTATAATTGATGCATACTGAGTACCTCTATATAAAGAATAAAATTATATACTGTATATATATTAGTATTAGTAATGGCCGCATGGTGCAAGAAAGCCTATGGCTTATGCTGCACCAGTCAAAAAAAAAAATAATAATAATAATAATTAATAAAAGAAAAGAAAATTAAACCTATCATCCTATGCGCTTCCCTCACCCGAAGGTACTATCCAGATGACCTTAGAATTTCCCCAAACTGTCAGCCTCTACCACCCATGTAGGCAACTTATTCCAGTAATTTATAACACGCTGGCTAAAATAAAACTTCCTACAGTCCAATCTAAACATTTCCCCCCATAACTTGAATCTGTCCCCTAGTTCTAGCATCATTTATAATCTTGAAAATTTTGTCCTCATTCATTTTACTGGTGCCTCTCAGAGCCTTAATCACCTCAATCAAATTTCCTCTAAGGTGTCTAGTTTCCAAACTCTGCAGCGCACATATTCAAAGTCTTTCTTCATTAGGATGCCCTTTTGCCGATCTCACCAGGCGAGTTACCTGCCTTTGCACCCTTTCAAGAAGCTCAATGTCTTTCTTTAGGTGCGGTCTCCATACTTGAACACAGTATTCCAAGTGTGGTCTAACAAAAGCCTTATATAATGGGATTATCACGTCCCTATCTCTACTTGCAAAAGTTCGATAGATCATCGATAGGACACCATGGGCCTTCCTTGCAACCTGTTTACAATGCTCAGAGAATTTCATGTCTGGCCATATCATAACATCCAAGTCCCTTTCCTCCAGTACTGGGTTTAGTTGAACTCCATCAAGTGAATAAGTTATTTTGGAATTACTGTTTCCCAGGTGTAATACCATACACTTTGTTAGATTAAAGCATAGCTGCCATTTTTCTGACCATTCCTGAAGTCTATCTAGGTCTCTCTCTGAAGAAGCTCAGCTTGACAGTGATCATTAACTACTCTACCAATTTTAACATCATCTGCAAATTTAGACATCACGCCCTCTATCCCTTCATCAATGTCGTTTATGAAAATTAAAAACAACAGTGGTCCTAATACTGATCCTTGGGGAACCCCACTTCTTACATCAACCCAATCTGAGGAATAGCCACTTATCACAACCCTCTGCCTCCTGCCCTGAAGCCATCCTGCTATCCATCTAAGGATTTTCCAGTGATTCCAACCTGTTCCAGCTTATAAAGCAACTGCTCATGTGGGACTGAGTCAAAAGCTTTGCGGAAATCTAAATAATGTCGAAATTATTCCCTAAATTCAGCTCGTGAGTGACCTTTTCAAAATAGCGAACCAGATTTGTTAAACATGATTTTCCCTTTACAAAACCATGCTGAGTATCCTTGAGAATTTCAATTCTATCCAAATGATCCTGAATTCCACCCTTGATCATTGCCTCCATGATTTTTCCTACCACTGAAGTCAGACTGACAAGTTGATAATTTCCCACTTCACTCTTAGAGCCACCCTTATGTATGGGAAATACATTGGAACTTTTACAATCCAACAGAATCTCCCCAGAGTCTAGTGATACTTGCATGATTAGCCTCAATGGTTCAATGCACTCACTTGCCGCCTCCCTTAAGATTATAGGGTATATTCCATCAACTCCAGGAGCCTTACTGGCCTGTAGGTTCGAAAGTTTTTTCATTTTATAATCTTGCAAAATTTCAATATCATTAATTACACATTTTTCAACTTCGCTCCCACAATTTCTCATTGCCACAAAAGGTTTTTCATTTGTAAATATCAATGCAAAATAACTGTTGAGTTCATCATCTGCAACGGCAGCTGGTGTATTTAATACTATCCCTTTCCCTTACGTAAAGGTCCGATCTGGTTTGTCTTGCTCTTCTTGGCATTTATATATGTGAAGAATTCCTTATCCCCCTATTTGCTCTGTTCGCTAGTGCTTTCTCATAAACTGCCTTTGCCTGTCGAACCTTTTCTGTGGCTCTATTACAGATCATCTTGTAGCTGTTATAGGCTTCAGTACTTTTTATTGCTCTAACATTTCTACGCCACCTTTTTCTGGTCAAGTAATGTGGCAACTTCACTATTCATCCAACTTGGAACCCTCCTCGTGGAGTATTTTTTTAATGGTAAATACGCATTCAAGGTGTCTGTGTCAGTGATTAATGTTTTAAAAGCATACCACAGTTCAATTGTATTCGTTCTCTGTGCGATATCTACTCATTTAATAGAGGCCATGTAGCACCTTAAGGCATCCTAATTTCCTTTTCTGAAATTATAACCCATTCCTTTGCCTTTTACTACTGCTACCTCTCTCATCATTAACCACCGTAGAACTCTGTGATCACTTCCTGCTACTGGTTCCTCTACTGTCAGTCCTGTTATGTCATCTGATTCATGTGTGATGATGAGGTCTAGGATATTCTTTTCTCTAGTACTTTCCCTGACATGTTGATACAAATAAGTCATCTAGTTGATTTAAAAATTTTGTTCCCCCATGTCGAGTTCCCTTCCCATTTACTCCAATCAATTAGAGGCAAATTGAAATCACCCATAATAAGACATGGACGCTTACTTGCCCATTCCTTTGCATGTAGAGGCTTTCGTCATAATCTTCACAATCACCTGGTCTGTAGATTACTCCTACTCGCATTATACTTTTGTTTCCAACTATCTCACACCATACAGATTCTATACTAGCATGTGAAACGTCTGAATCTGGGAAAGCTATCGTCGCACTCAGGCTGCTTCTGATAAGAAGCATTACCCCCACCACTCCTTCTATCTACCCTATCCTTCCTAAATACATTATACAAGCCGTACTGAAACTCATCACCCCCAATTTCCGGGTGGCACCACGTCTCCGTAAGCCATATTATGTCTGCGTTACTTGTTTTAACCAGCAGTTTGAATTCACTCATTTAATTGACGACACTTCTAACATTACTATATAAACAATTAAGACTTACTGTTCTTGTATATTTAACAATCCTAACACAACCCTTGAAGTTTTTTAGACTCGCTTCTCTGGAATTAGCTACCCGTTCATTTGAAACGTTTTTGCCCCCAGAACATCTAGATAATATGTCCAGTTGGGGTAACAGATAAGAACTCTTGAGGTATGTGCAAGAGTTACTTTGACCAATATTATCAGATAAACGCGTGTCAGTATTACCCAGATCCTCCCTAACTAGCAGTTTCCCCTGAACCTTTAAGATATCCTCAATAATACTGGCAAAAACTTTTGCACCACCTTTGTTTAAACGTATCCCGTCTCTACAAAACAAATTTCTTCTACCTACAAGTGTGGGCCATGCTGATAGAAATTCCCCCCCCCCCAAAAAAAAAGCCTTGCGGAGTCCAAGTCTTGAGTTAATCCACAAGGCTTTTAACATATAATCCCTCCTATCGTGTATGGGCAGAATTGCAGCCACATAGACATTGTGGTCTAGCTCGCGTCATTTCCTCAGCATGGTCCTGTATTTTTCCAACAAATCATCAGATCATGTACATTTAATGTCATTAGTCCCCACATGAATAATAATAATAATATTCTCTTTACCCCCCTTTAAATCTGACAATCTGTTGGTGACATCATTAATAGTTGCTCCCTGCAGAAATAATTTGCATTATGAAAAGTAATTTTTATAATTATATTATTGTAATAACTATCATATAACATATATATCTTTTTAATATTTTTTATATATATATAATCTTATTTTAATCATTAAATTACGTTCTCTGTCGGGTCAACGATGATTAATATATGCTTACATTTATATTTTACTTATATTTCTTACCTTTGTTTCTAATATTTCTAAATTTTCTTAACTTTTATTATCATCTTTCGATTTATTTATATTCGATTTTCATTCGGCCTATTCTGGTTTATATTTGGTTTAAATTTAAATTACTTAGCATATATTGATCATCACAGAAACAGAGAACCTCTTGTCGTTTTTTGCCTTCATTCTGGGTGGTTGGCCCCAGTTGAAGTCATCTAGATTGTCGGTAAAAAGCGATAATATATATATATATATATATATATATATTATCGGTAAAAAGCGATAATATATATATATATATATATTTTTTTTTTTTTTTTTTGCGTTTTCTTAGGTCCCTGATGGTATTATTATTGGATTGATTTGCTTATTCTAATGGTTCTTTATATTATCCTTAATATTATAGACATTATGGGTGTATTGCATGATTGCTTGCAACTGCATTGACTCATAAATATTTACATATTAGTTACAGTTATTGTCGTTTTAACTTTCTTTCTTTACTTTTTATCAATAATTATAAATATATATATATATATATATATATATATATATATAGAGAGAGAGAGAGAGAGAGAGAGAGAGAGAGAGAGAGAGAGAGAGAGAGAATCAAATCTAACAGGCAGAAAATTGAATTGAATGCCACAAAACAAAATAAATTACTTAGGGGTGCCGTTATTAAAAAAAGTTTGAAAACCACTGCCTTAACCTATCCCAAGAAGAAAGAGGATATTATGAATATATATTGAGTAATAATTTGGAATCCTTATTTGTGAACTAGAACTCTTGAGCCCCTATTCCAATCCCCCTTTTTACTTACCCCATCATATTCTTCCCCTAAGAGAGTGTGTAGTTGTCTTGACAGTGACAGCAATTTGGAAGGAGAACTGAACAGCGAAGAATTAAGTTAATAAAAGAAAGAGAGAGAGAGAGAGAGAGAGAGAGAGAGAGAGAGAGAGAGAGAGAGAGAGAGAGAGAGAGAATTCATTGAACTGCTGATCTAACAAAGCATTTAAAAAATATATATATATATATATATATAGTTTTTATTTTTAGCTACCTTAAATCAATGTTGCCAGCAAATTGTCTTTCTTATCTTACCCTACATCAGAAAAATTCAATTGAATATTTTTGCCTAAATTAGGTTGCAGAAAAGGAACCACCAGCTGAACTCATGAAATGGAGAAACCCAGTAACACTTTAATTTGTCTTATTCTTCATATAGATTAAGGCAGGTCTTGCAACAGCAAGTGTATTTTATTGACAACCAAAAGATGCAACAGTACTTCTTGGCAAAAAATTTTTGTTGCCTAAACAAGTTTCTGAACCTTCTAGCTTAATTGTTTTTGGAGCCAGTGGGAAGGATGAAGGATTATATTATTGCGTGGTGTCCTATGAAAATGGCACCCACTGCTTCTCAAAACCAGCTGATGTGTTCATTCTTGCCTTGCTATCTATTTGACCATCATCAAGCCTTATATAAATAACTGAGGAAGACATAAAAGTTGTTTGTAGAGTCGAGGGAATCTGACCCCTGCATGATTATGGTGGAACAGAAACCTTGAAATAGGAAATGACATAACATTGCTAAGCCCTCTATGGATAGCAAATTGTTATCATGTATTATAAACCACAATAGCAAACCCACAGATAATTTCAGTCAATATTCATGTTAAATGTAAACCTAGATTGTATCTGAACAATACTTCAGATTCTTGCTGAAAAGGAGAGATACTAGGCTATTCTTTATTATATTCAGATATTAGGCTATTCTTTATTATATTCAGATATTAGGCTATTCATGAAAATGTTGTCCTCGATTGTCAAAGTTTAATGGAAGGAAGAATTTTTCCCACAATATAATCTAGTTCCTAGCACACAAGAGAAGATAGTTACTTCAAGTGCACTGTTCTATCATCTTACATTGTTAAATACCCAGACAACTTACTGTGGCAACTACATCTTTTACACTAAAAATCTAAAATTGTGGGGAACATTCAAAGAAACTATCCAACACCAACAGAAGAGGAACTTATATTGTATGGATTTGTACTGAAACTGGAGAGGAACCTCAGATGAGATATTCAGAGAGAATATTCAACCAGAAGACAGTTTCATAGTGATATCACGATGACAGTTGAGTGCTGTGGTTTTCTAGAGTCCTGGACAAAAATTATGAGGATCAACGAGTCGAATCTTTTATGTTTCATGAACAACTTATAGATCTCCCATTTAGTGCTAGGTGAATGATATGTGCTTACCCTTACTAAAAATGATGTTATGTTAGCTCACCCCATGGCTATTTTTTTTTTTTCTTTGTTCGATATTTGTTGTGTTTATCATCTTATTTAATGTAAGGAAACATGAACTTATAGCAGCATATTAATATATCTAACTATATGATGCATAAGAAATATAAGACTGTGTGCCCTGGCCGCTGATGTAAATTTGTTAAGCAAGAATCACGTGAGGCTGAAACCTTAGAAGGAACATAATTGCTCTCTCCCCATGTTTGTTCTCTAATTAATTTGCCTTGTTTATTGAAAATATTCAACCTTGTGAAGCTTACTGTAACATGTATAATCTACTGCTCCTAGGCACTTTCCAAAACTTTTTCCCCCTTTTTTTTGGTGCTTGCTCTCTCTTAATTAAAAAAAAAAAAAAAAAAAGCTGTTTTTTTGTTCCCCCCCCACCCCAAGCCCAAATTTTAAAAATAAGATAAATTTCTATTGTTTCTTTGTGTGTTCATTATGATAAGAATTAATAACTGTGCCTTAATTTTGTTTTACCTGTGGTATCCCAAAATTTCTGAGAGCAACTGTTCCTTCTCAACTGCCAAAAAGGATGGGGATAGATGGAGAAGTAAGATGATGCCAACAATAAACTGCTCATAAAATTTGTTTCAACAAATCTACACTTTGTGTAAATTATTTTGTTTTTTTCACTCCAAAAGTAATGCTTACTAAATAACCTAGATATTTTACAGGAAGATATTGTTTATATTACTGCTATGTATTCTGTAATAGTTATAAATCTCAAAATAATTAGTATAGGTAATTGAGATAGTCGAAATATCAATAAATGTGCTGATTGTTCATTATATCACCTAAGTGCTGTGACTCTCTTTAGATAATTCTTTTGGATACTAAGTTTCTATTTGAGTAAGTTCAGAGTTTGTTAATCTTTTAACTACATAGTGCTAGAGAGAGAGAGAGAGAAATTAGCAGCTTTTTCACTCTCCCTGAGTGAAAAAGGTACCCTTGACAAGGGGGAGGGATATTGCTGCACCTAATGTGCACCTCCCTTTTTTTCTTTTCCTGCTTATTCATTTTATTTTTTATTAATGAACTCAAAACCCTCTAATCATTTTAATACAAAAATTAAATTATCTAGTAAGCAATATGCATAAGAGTGACGCAGTAGTAGGAAGTAGCAATCCATTCAACCAATACAGGATGCACTGACTATTTCCAATGAGGGATTATGACTCACTCTCCCAGCAGCATGGGTTACTAGCTTCGTAGCATCCCTATGCTGAACTATATAACACTTAATCTTTCTCCTTATCCCCTAATTCTATGAAATCTAAAGCAGTATTTGACAGTCACTTCGGTAATTCGGTAAATTCCCCTTCTGTATCTGACAGTTACCAGCTGTTACACTATTTTTCGTTTAACTGACAACTTTTTGTAATACATAAATATATATGCTCTTGCTCTCAGAGAATCCCTTCTGATAATTATTCTCCATGCGCAAAATTTTCCAAGAACTTTAAGCAAACAGAATATAGCACTGGATCTAACTCATATCAATAAATGTCATTATGTCCTCAAAGAATGGAACTGCTATATCCTTATTAATTACTTCCATTTTCTCTGAATGATGTTACATTGTTACATGCAAGGTTTATACTAACTTATTATAGGAGTAGCTCATTTTAGAAACAGAACAGCTTAAAATCAACAAATGTACAATACTATATATATACATTCACCCACTTTATAAGAATAGCAGGGAGAAACCTAGTTCAACACATCTCATAGCAGTCAGGTTGCTGCTGACAATCCTTGCTGTAGAAATCAGACAGAAATGGCAGAACTTGCTCTAACAGTAAGCTTAGCTTCCTCTTTATTATTGTAGTTGCCTTTAAATGTTACTTCATAGTTTTAAGAAACCTTTATTCATAATGCAGCTAATATCTGAAGCCACTCTCTGAATATTTCCAGCAGTGTTAAATGAGTTGCTATTGTTCTTCGTGTAGTTTAGCCATAATGGTATGCAGTTCTAATCCTTATTAATGGCATGGCAAAAATATATTTTTTTGAAGCTTTGTGTGTGTATTAAGGATGTCATTTACATCTGACTATATAATCAGCAAGTTTAAATGTGTTATTTGTATACACCACATATGCCTGTGCATATAGATAAAGACAAATATGTGAATCCCACGTACTCTTGACATATTTACTCTAGCAATGTATGTATACTTATTAAATGTTTTATCAAGGATAGTTTTCCTTCCTTATAATCAACAACTTAAAATATATTTATCCATATATATACAAACCAGCATATGGGTTTGATTCCTTTGTGTGTGTTATATTGCAGTTTCCTTTATCTTAAACCTTTTTTTTTTTGTTTGAAGAACTTCTTTGGTCAATAATTTCACCCTCACCTGTGACCTTAAGATCTACTTTTTAACACAGTGCGATGCCTGTGCATGGCAGACCTAGGATCATTGTATGGAGGGATTAATTATTGACATCGCAACTCTATTTAGTATAAGACAAGCAGACTGTAGTTCTGTATCCAGCAGTGTCCAAAATCCTCACAATCGTGAAGCCTGCATTGGGGATGAGAGGTTTACTATCCCTAAACAAGAATCTGTGACCTAATAAACCTCATCACTTCTTTCCCTTTCATCCTATACAATACTTATCTATTAAACAGTCACTGAACATGTTGTAATATGACATTTAGAAGACTTTTCTCACAAAGTTTAAAGAGAGCTGCTTGTGTGTCGAAGAGGATTGTCACTGTGGCTTCTGTTCAACTTTTAAAAACCAATAATTCAATTGCTCTTGTTCATGACCTGATCAGGACTGACTGATGTTTAACTATACACAAAATTGCTAGTGAAATTGGTATTTGTTTCAATGTGATGAAGATCCTGCCAAAATATGTGTGAAACAATGTGTGCTGGCTTGCACATTGTTTCTTCCATTGTTACTGGTGATGTATCATGGGTGTATAGCTATGACCCTGAAACAAAGGCCCAGTCGTATAAGTGAAGTTTGTCTTTTCCAAGGCAATCTCGATCAAATGCGAAGATCAGTTGTTGTTATTTGATTTTTAGGAGCATTAGCAACTAAGGCCATATTGCTCCGGGGATATGCGGTGGTCATTCCCTGACCTTTCCGCATCCTCCGTATTTGGTGGTCACAGGCTTTAACCCTGGTCTAATCAAGAAGTGTGTGCTATGCACTGCTGCTCCTGCCCACCCGGCTACGGAGGTGCCTTTGCAAAGATCAATCATATTTTTTGACTTGAGTATCTTTCCTTGTGAATATGTCCAACATGGTTAAACAGTGAATCAGGAAAACTGCAAGGCAGTTCTATGGTGATTGTATGATGCTATTTAAAGAAAATGGCCAGAAAAGTGGATTTCGGGGAATTGGTGCTTGTATTGTGACAATGCTGCATCTCATGATACAAGCTTAGTTCCCCCCCCCCTTTGTAAAGACTGCAGATTTGCAGTGAGTGAGAAATTTATTCAGAGCACAACACAGGAACTATTAGAAATTATTTTATAAAAAAGAAGTCTATTAGAAATGCTTTCAGAAGTTGCAGAAGCATTGGAATCGATGCCAAGGAGAGTATTTGAAGGGGATCCATTTGATAGCTGATAAACCTCCATTTGCCAGATATTCATTTATTCCCCCAAACTTTTTGATCACACATTTTATATATATTCTTTCTAATATGAATTTTTAAAAATGAGACATATTCTGAAATTAAAATATTTCACCTGAATATATACCTGCGCACAGTGTGGAGACAAACTGAATTTTTGGTCAAATAAACTTTTATTATTTTTCACTTGTAGGATGAGTATTGGTTTCATTTTGTTTTAAGTATATTAGCTTGAACGAATAAATTTCTTTAACCATTTCCCTAGAAATGATACAGATGATCCAGGTGGACCTGAAGGAGTTGCATCCTCATCTTCATCAGCTAATTTTAGTATCCTTTGTTTATTATGGGAAAAAATTTGTTTTAAACTTGGATAGCAGTTGCATTTATACAGTTAGGCAAAGTTGATCATGATATTTATATTAACATATACATTAAGTACAATTACCCTTTTTGTGAATTGGAGAACTCCTTTAGTAATGAAATAATGTGTTTGTAATGTGCATTCTAAAAGAGGTGGCAGATATATAAGGATGCTGTATGTGTGGAATTCAGGGCAACAATGGGGAAGTCATTTAAATGATTGAATGTGCCATGGTAGTCTGCACCACATTGACTGGTATGATTATCTCAGAAACTGCAACTCTGCTGGGGTTTTCACATACAGCAGTGTCTCGGGGGTATTGAGATTGGCCCAATAATAAATAATATCCAGCCAAAGTTGATTCCATGGTCAGAAACAGTTTGCTAATGCTAGAATCCAAAGGAGGCTGACAAGACATTTGCAGAGTAACAGAGAGGCTGCAGTCAGTCAAATAACTATCCAGTACAACAACCAAAGAGGCATTTCAGAATGCACAGCTCATTATACTTTGTCATACATGGTTTGTTGCAACTAACAACCAAACCAGATTCCACTCCTGTCAGCAAAAAACAAAGTATGGGTAACAGTAGGCTCAGGAATTGCAGCACTGGTAAAAAAAAAAGGGGGGGGGGGGGTTGGAAAAACAATGCCTGGTCTGATGAACACCCCAGTTCGTGTTGTTTCATGCTGATGGATAGAATATGTCAAAACAGCACTGGTCCATAGGCCCACCTTGCCAGGTTTCAACAGTAGCAACCTGTGGTAGTTGCAGTGGTGTGGAGGGTATTTTTGTGGTTCACATTGGATCCAGATGGAATAACATCACACCCTTTTTTGGCAGTAGTGTATCCATCTGCAAATGGATTTTTCCAACAGGATAATGCACCATGTCACAAGGCTGGAATTGTACAGAACTAGTTACAGAACATACAAGTGAATTCAGCCCACTGGGGTGTCTGCCTTCACCAGATCTCTCTAATTTAGGATGTAGGATGAGGTGGAATTACCTATTTGGAGTATAGATTTACAGCCATCCAATATGCAACAGCTATAGGAAAGGGCCAACCAGTATAATGGATTGGCATCCTTGTGGCACACTTTCACCACTTCATTGAGTGCATGCCACATCGAACAAAGGTGTTTTGAAGGCTTGGGGGGCTACTAATTTTTGGGTAAGTGTACCTAATAGAGTGGCCACCCAGTGTAATGTATATATTTTTTAATGATATCAATATTAAAAATTCCAAAAATGAGTAACACCAAAATGAATTCATTTGAATTTGGTATTGAATTGCAGTTTCTGTTAGTTCTTATAGCTTCTATTTATCACTAGATGAGCATGCCAAATTTCAAACTCTCATGATATGCAATACATCTGTTTGTTAATGCAGTGCTGTTGAAATTTTAGAAATGGATACTGTATTTATTTTATTGAAAAGGTCAGTGCAGAGGCCAAGAAGGATAATGAAAAATGTAAGAAGTGAGCAGAAAAATTAACACCCCTGGAGAAATAATGGAATGGATGTAGATCAGCATGTCTTAAACATCAGCCTTTGTTGTCACTGATTTCAAAAAAAATCATTAATGATATCTATTATTTTAATATCTGCTAAATAATATTGAGTGCTAACAAAAAGCAGTCTGTGTGGCTCATGAACATGCAGGTGCTGTTTCAACCCCACCCATTCATTAGTTTTATTGGTAAGGCAGTTTTAATTTGGTTGCATTAATGCCCATTTGCCAAAGTACTTGTCCACTATTACACATGGTTCACTTCACTGTGTTCATATACTGTGAAGTGAGCAAGTAGCTTTTATTTGTACTGTTTTATAAATGAAACAGTGTATAAGTTTATTGTAAAATATGAATAAGTTTATCATTTTTTATATATATAGAATGATAAAAGTAATGTAAATAGTAGCACTACAGTCAATATAGCTGAAATAGATATTGAAGCATTTTCTTCTGAGTCTGTGGAACTACAAAAGAAAGCTAAGCTAATAAATCTGAAAGTTATATTAAAAAATATTTGGAGATAAGATTTTTGTGGGATGGTGCTGAAAGCAGCCTTTGGTTCCTGATCAATTACAACATTTTTCAATGAGGCATGCTAAATTATCATCTAAAAGTGTTGATTACTTTAAACACCTAATGGAATTTAATAAAGAGAAATCGAAGAGGTATTTAACCTTCTGTCACTTACCTTCAATTTAATAAAGATGCTTGCATGGCATCTGTGAGACACTCCCTTTTTTATTATAAAAAGATTAATTTTTAATTCTAAGAAGATATTAAACACTGAGTTCCATGTAAATTTTAAAGGCAAAAAAAAAATGATCGAGTTCATTGAAACAAGCTGGAAAGAAAATTTTACTGAAAACATTCCAAAATTTAGAGGTCAGTTTTAATGATGACGAAATCCTTGTGGATACTGTTTTCAAGTCTAGAGGAAATAAAAATAAGGTGATTGTGAGAACTGTTATATAATGCTGCACTAGTTTTATATTTAAAGAAATTGTGTGAATTATGAGAAAAAAGTTGTGGAGATATACTGCACTATTTTTAATCAATTATACAATAATGCACTAGCTAGACTGATGATTATTGGGTGCTTCTGCCCAATCAGAAAAATAGCCATTTGGCTTGTCAGATTATTAGTTACCATAGTGCCACACAACCCAAGAGCTTAACAGATATTTATTTAAAGTATACCCAGTAAAATAAAATAAAATAAAATATTTCCAGAAGCTTTCGGAACTCGTGTCCCTTTCTCAACTGACAGAATTTTTTTAAATACATTACAAGCAAACTGTGGCACGTTACTCATTCGTCATTGTTGTAGCACGGACGTGTGCTGCCTTGCGCCAGTGATCATCCATCAATAAAACGGTTGTCTCCAGGATTGGATGTATACGCATGCCTTTCTGGCGATTTAATGCCTTAGGGTTGTTCATTATGTTTAGTGACTCTAGCCATAGGCGGTGGCGAAAGTGTCGCGCGTGGTCCACTATCTCAAAGTCGCGCTTGGGGTCAAGATCGTGGTTGGTAGCCCAAAAATGTTCTGCAAGCGCGGACTGGTCAGTTTCGGCAAGCCGGATTGCTCTGTCGTGTTCCGTGAGGCGATCCTGGAGACGTCTCGATGTCTCACCTACGTAGCAACTGTTACAGGCCCTACAGGTGATACGGTACACTACATTGCTGCGTAAGACAGGTGTGACAGGGGTCTTCACACTGGAGACAAGTGAACGTAGGTTCCTACCTGGTAATTGTACACATTTTATGTTGTAACTTCTCAGGATCTTCGAGATACGTCCTGACACTCCTGGATAGTACGGAATGTAGGCGGATGATATGCCGACTTGCTTCGGAGGTCTTGGGTTGGAAGTAAGCTCTTGTGCCTGTAACAAGCATCTGTTTAGTACACGGGATGGATAACCGCATCTGGTTAAGTCCGCCTTCACACGGGAGATCTCGTTACGTCTAATTGTGTCGGTGCTGGAATGGCTCCAGGCCCTGGAGAACAGGGTGCGGGCAGTGCTATTGAGATGGCTTGGAGCGTGGCCGGACCCGTAGTTGGTGAATTGACCGCACCACATGGGTTTGCGGTATACTGAGGTCTCTAGATGTGGGCCTACGCGATGCACTAGCACGTCCAGAAACGGGAGCGAACCGTCCACCTCTGATTCTACGGTAAACTTGATGAAATTGGATAGAGAGTTGAGGTATTCTAGTAGTACCGTTTCAGAACCACGTGGTATTATGGTAAAAATATCGTCGACATATCTACACCACGTTGTAATAGGTGTAGGTGGGTTCTGGTGTATCTGCTTCTCCAGATCTTCCATGGCGATGTTAGCTACTACGGAACTGACAGGGGCACCCATAGCAGTGCCATGTACTTGTTTGTAGAGTGAGTCTTCAAAGGTGAAGATGCTGCTAGAGAGGCATAGGTTGAGGGCGGTACAGATGTCATCAGTGGATAGTGACGTCCTGGATTGGAGGCTTAAGTCGCTCTCAAGGAGCCTTCTGGCGCAGTGCACGGCCTGTTGGACGGGAATCGAGGTGAATAAAGAAACCACGTCAAATGATGCCATGACAGAGTTATCAGGGATTGAAATGTCCTTAATGGTGTTAATGAATTCACTGCTGTTTTTAACGGTGTGAGATGTATTACCTATAAGAGGCGAGAGGAGGCTCGCGATGTGTTTGGACAGTTCATACGTTGGGGCACTGCAGCAAGACACTATAGGTCTGAGAGGAATACCCGGTTTATGGATCTTTGGTAATCCGTAGAATTGTGGTAGTTGACAGCCAGTACCACGCAGAAGATGGTGAGTCGCGGTCGGGATCTTCTTATCTTTAAGCCATGCGTGGACAAGTTTATTAACATTTGCTTCCAGACGTTTCAAGACTTTAACGGGAGGATCAGGTAGAGGTTCATATACGTTAGGATCGAGTAATAGGGCCAAGGCTTTCTCTCGGTAGGCTGATCGGTCCAGCACAACAGTCCGGCGCCCTTTATCCGCAGGAAGTACAACGATGGAGTTGTCTTTTCTTATAGATGACAGGGCGGCACGTTGGCGGTGGTTGAGGTTTGAGCACGTTTTTCGAGTGTTGCGGAGGACTGCGGCAGTCTTGAATCGGATCTCGTTGGCAGTTTCTTCGGGAAGGTTGGTAATACTGGCTTCTATGCCCATAGCGAGCTGTGTGATGGGAGGTTTCGATGGTATAACGGCGAATTTCATACCGTTTGATAAAACACTCAGCTGCTCGTTGGACAGTTGTTTGTTACTTAGATTCAAGACGAAAGAAGTCGTGTCGTCTGAACGAGTGTTCGTCTTTAAGGAGTTAGTTTCTATGCTCAAGTTTATGAACTTGCGCTGTTGGCGTAAACGGTAGGTATCCGAGGTCTGACTAGCCCGATGGCAGATGGTATGTATAAGGTTTGTAAATACAATAGGCGAGACCTTACCTTGTATATGTTGTAACAGTCTGGACTTGTTGTAGTCAGCGTTCCTGATTTCATGGTGGAGATGGGATATCCATAAATTTAACGTGCGCAGGCTGAAGTTAAAGCAGGCACGATCCATATGAGAGTTGTGGAACGGGGCTTTGTATCGGAACCCTTTAGGTATAATTCGATTGCTTTTGCATCTGTGGGCGAAGCGTAAATGTTGCCTGTAGCGAGCTATTGAGAGGAAGCATTTTTGCAACTGTGCACAATCGTTGTAGGTATTATGGCCATAAAGTGATCGAATAGTGACAAATGGGCCTGGAGTACTGGGGTCCATAGTTTAACAGATATTTATTTAAAGTATACCCAGTAAAATAAAATAAAATAAAATATTTCCAGAAGCTTTCGGAACTCGTGTCCCTTTCTCAACTGACAGAATTTTTTTTTTAAATACATTACAAGCAAACTGTGGCACGTTACTCATTCGTCATTGTTGTAGCACGGACGTGTGCTGCCTTGCGCCAGTGATCATCCATCAATAAAACGGTTGTCTCCAGGATTGGATGTATACGCATGCCTTTCTGGCGATTTAATGCCTTAGGGTTGTTCATTATGTTTAGTGACTCTAGCCATAGGCGGTGGCGAAAGTGTCGCGCGTGGTCCACTATCTCAAAGTCGCGCTTGGGGTCAAGATCGTGGTTGGTAGCCCAAAAATGTTCTGCAAGCGCGGACTGGTCAGTTTCGGCAAGCCGGATTGCTCTGTCGTGTTCCGTGAGGCGATCCTGGAGACGTCTCGATGTCTCACCTACGTAGCAACTGTTACAGGCCCTACAGGTGATACGGTACACTACATTGCTGCG
Organism: Mastigoproctus giganteus; assembly: GCF_048544385.1. Taxonomy (NCBI): domain Eukaryota; kingdom Metazoa; phylum Arthropoda; class Arachnida; order Uropygi; family Thelyphonidae; genus Mastigoproctus; species Mastigoproctus giganteus. The sequence continues at coordinate 81,948,674 of NC_143586.1, read as the reverse complement.
TAAGACAGGTGTGACAGGGGTCTTCACACTGGAGACAAGTGAACGTAGGTTCCTACCTGGTAATTGTACACATTTTATGTTGTAACTTCTCAGGATCTTCGAGATACGTCCTGACACTCCTGGATAGTACGGAATGTAGGCGGATGATATGCCGACTTGCTTCGGAGGTCTTGGGTTGGAAGTAAGCTCTTGTGCCTGTAACAAGCATCTGTTTAGTACACGGGATGGATAACCGCATCTGGTTAAGTCCGCCTTCACACGGGAGATCTCGTTACGTCTAATTGTGTCGGTGCTGGAATGGCTCCAGGCCCTGGAGAACAGGGTGCGGGCAGTGCTATTGAGATGGCTTGGAGCGTGGCCGGACCCGTAGTTGGTGAATTGACCGCACCACATGGGTTTGCGGTATACTGAGGTCTCTAGATGTGGGCCTACGCGATGCACTAGCACGTCCAGAAACGGGAGCGAACCGTCCACCTCTGATTCTACGGTAAACTTGATGAAATTGGATAGAGAGTTGAGGTATTCTAGTAGTACCGTTTCAGAACCACGTGGTATTATGGTAAAAATATCGTCGACATATCTACACCACGTTGTAATAGGTGTAGGTGGGTTCTGGTGTATCTGCTTCTCCAGATCTTCCATGGCGATGTTAGCTACTACGGAACTGACAGGGGCACCCATAGCAGTGCCATGTACTTGTTTGTAGAGTGAGTCTTCAAAGGTGAAGATGCTGCTAGAGAGGCATAGGTTGAGGGCGGTACAGATGTCATCAGTGGATAGTGACGTCCTGGATTGGAGGCTTAAGTCGCTCTCAAGGAGCCTTCTGGCGCAGTGCACGGCCTGTTGGACGGGAATCGAGGTGAATAAAGAAACCACGTCAAATGATGCCATGACAGAGTTATCAGGGATTGAAATGTCCTTAATGGTGTTAATGAATTCACTGCTGTTTTTAACGGTGTGAGATGTATTACCTATAAGAGGCGAGAGGAGGCTCGCGATGTGTTTGGACAGTTCATACGTTGGGGCACTGCAGCAAGACACTATAGGTCTGAGAGGAATACCCGGTTTATGGATCTTTGGTAATCCGTAGAATTGTGGTAGTTGACAGCCAGTACCACGCAGAAGATGGTGAGTCGCGGTCGGGATCTTCTTATCTTTAAGCCATGCGTGGACAAGTTTATTAACATTTGCTTCCAGACGTTTTCAAGACTTTAACGGGAGGATCAGGTAGAGGTTCATATACGTTAGGATCGAGTAATAGGGCCAAGGCTTTCTCTCGGTAGGCTGATCGGTCCAGCACAACAGTCCGGCGCCCTTTATCCGCAGGAAGTACAACGATGGAGTTGTCTTTTCTTATAGATGACAGGGCGGCACGTTGGCGGTGGTTGAGGTTTGAGCACGTTTTTCGAGTGTTGCGGAGGACTGCGGCAGTCTTGAATCGGATCTCGTTGGCAGTTTCTTCGGGAAGGTTGGTAATACTGGCTTCTATGCCCATAGCGAGCTGTGTGATGGGAGGTTTCGATGGTATAACGGCGAATTTCATACCGTTTGATAAACACTCAGCTGCTCGTTGGACAGTTGTTTGTTACTTAGATTCAAGACGAAAGAAGTCGTGTCGTCTGAACGAGTGTTCGTCTTTAAGGAGTTAGTTTCTATGCTCAAGTTTATGAACTTGCGCTGTTGGCGTAAACGGTAGGTATCCGAGGTCTGACTAGCCCGATGGCAGATGGTATGTATAAGGTTTGTAAATACAATAGGCGAGACCTTACCTTGTATATGTTGTAACAGTCTGGACTTGTTGTAGTCAGCGTTCCTGATTTCATGGTGGAGATGGGATATCCATAAATTTAACGTGCGCAGGCTGAAGTTAAAGCAGGCACGATCCATATGAGAGTTGTGGAACGGGGCTTTGTATCGGAACCCTTTAGGTATAATTCGATTGCTTTTGCATCTGTGGGCGAAGCGTAAATGTTGCCTGTAGCGAGCTATTGAGAGGAAGCATTTTTTGCAACTGTGCACAATCGTTGTAGGTATTATGGCCATAAAGTGATCGAATAGTGACAAATGGGCCTGGAGTACTGGGGTCCATAGTTTAACAGATATTTATTTAAAGTATACCCAGTAAAATAAAATAAAATAAAATATTTCCAGAAGCTTTCGGAACTCGTGTCCCTTTCTCAACTGACAGAATTTTTTTAAATACATTACAAGCAAACTGTGGCACGTTACTCATTCGTCATTGTTGTAGCACGGACGTGTGCTGCCTTGCGCCAGTGATCATCCATCAATAAAACGGTTGTCTCCAGGATTGGATGTATACGCATGCCTTTCTGGCGATTTAATGCCTTAGGGTTGTTCATTATGTTTAGTGACTCTAGCCATAGGCGGTGGCGAAAGTGTCGCGCGTGGTCCACTATCTCAAAGTCGCGCTTGGGGTCAAGATCGTGGTTGGTAGCCCAAAAATGTTCTGCAAGCGCGGACTGGTCAGTTTCGGCAAGCCGGATTGCTCTGTCGTGTTCCGTGAGGCGATCCTGGAGACGTCTCGATGTCTCACCTACGTAGCAACTGTTACAGGCCCTACAGGTGATACGGTACACTACATTGCTGCGTAAGACAGGTGTGACAGGGGTCTTCACACTGGAGACAAGTGAACGTAGGTTCCTACCTGGTAATTGTACACATTTTATGTTGTAACTTCTCAGGATCTTCGAGATACGTCCTGACACTCCTGGATAGTACGGAATGTAGGCGGATGATATGCCGACTTGCTTCGGAGGTCTTGGGTTGGAAGTAAGCTCTTGTGCCTGTAACAAGCATCTGTTTAGTACATGGGATGGATAACCGCATCTGGTTAAGTCCGCCTTCACACGGGAGATCTCGTTACGTCTAATTGTGTCGGTGCTGGAATGGCTCCAGGCCCTGGAGAACAGGGTGCGGGCAGTGCTATTGAGATGGCTTGGAGCGTGGCCGGACCCGTAGTTGGTGAATTGACCGCACCACATGGGTTTGCGGTATACTGAGGTCTCTAGATGTGGGCCTACGCGATGCACTAGCACGTCCAGAAACGGGAGCGAACCGTCCACCTCTGATTCTACGGTAAACTTGATGAAATTGGATAGAGAGTTGAGGTATTCTAGTAGTACCGTTTCAGAACCACGTGGTATTATGGTAAAAATATCGTCGACATATCTACACCACGTTGTAATAGGTGTAGGTTTACCGTAGAATCAGAGGTGGACGGTTCGCTCCCGTTTCTGGACGTGCTAGTGCATCGCGTAGGCCCACATCTAGAGACCTCAGTATACCGCAAACCCATGTGGTGCGGTCAATTCACCAACTACGGGTCCGGCCACGCTCCAAGCCATCTCAATAGCACTGCCCGCACCCTGTTCTCCAGGGCCTGGAGCCATTCCAGCACCGACACAATTAGACGTAACGAGATCTCCCGTGTGAAGGCGGACTTAACCAGATGCGGTTATCCATCCCATGTACTAAACAGATGCTTGTTACAGGCACAAGAGCTTACTTCCAACCCAAGACCTCCGAAGCAAGTCGGCATATCATCCGCCTACATTCCGTACTATCCAGGAGTGTCAGGACGTATCTCGAAGATCCTGAGAAGTTACAACATAAAATGTGTACAATTACCAGGTAGGAACCTACGTTCACTTGTCTCCAGTGTGAAGACCCCTGTCACACCTGTCTTACGCAGCAATGTAGTGTACCGTATCACCTGTAGGGCCTGTAACAGTTGCTACGTAGGTGAGACATCGAGACGTCTCCAGGATCGCCTCACGGAACACGACAGAGCAATCCGGCTTGCCGAAACTGACCAGTCCGCGCTTGCAGAACATTTTTGGGCTACCAACCACGATCTTGACCCCAAGCGCGACTTTGAGATAGTGGACCACGCGCGACACTTTCGCCACCGCCTATGGCTAGAGTCACTAAACATAATGAACAACCCTAAGGCATTAAATCGCCAGAAAGGCATGCGTATACATCCAATCCTGGAGACAACCGTTTTATTGATGGATGATCACTGGCGCAAGGCAGCACACGTCCGTGCTACAACAATGACGAATGAGTAACGTGCCACAGTTTGCTTGTAATGTATTTAAAAAAATTCTGTCAGTTGAGAAAGGGACACGAGTTCCGAAAGCTTCTGGAAATATTTTATTTTATTTTATTTTACTGGGTATACTTTAAATAAATATCTGTTAAACTATGGACCCCAGTACTCCAGGCCCATTTGTCACTATTCGATCACTTTATGGCCATAATACCTACAACGATTGTGCACAGTTGCAAAAAATGCTTCCTCTCAATAGCTCGCTACAGGCAACATTTACGCTTCGCCCACAGATGCAAAAGCAATCGAATTATACCTAAAGGGTTCCGATACAAAGCCCCGTTCCACAACTCTCATATGGATCGTGCCTGCTTTAACTTCAGCCTGCGCACGTTAAATTTATGGATATCCCATCTCCACCATGAAATCAGGAACGCTGACTACAACAAGTCCAGACTGTTACAACATATACAAGGTAAGGTCTCGCCTATTGTATTTACAAACCTTATACATACCATCTGCCATCGGGCTAGTCAGACCTCGGATACCTACCGTTTACGCCAACAGCGCAAGTTCATAAACTTGAGCATAGAAACTAACTCCTTAAAGACGAACACTCGTTCAGACGACACGACTTCTTTCGTCTTGAATCTAAGTAACAAACAACTGTCCAACGAGCAGCTGAGTGTTTTATCAAACGGTATGAAATTCGCCGTTATACCATCGAAACCTCCCATCACACAGCTCGCTATGGGCATAGAAGCCAGTATTACCAACCTTCCCGAAGAAACTGCCAACGAGATCCGATTCAAGACTGCCGCAGTCCTCCGCAACACTCGAAAAACGTGCTCAAACCTCAACCACCGCCAACGTGCCGCCCTGTCATCTATAAGAAAAGACAACTCCATCGTTGTACTTCCTGCGGATAAAGGGCGCCGGACTGTTGTGCTGGACCGATCAGCCTACCGAGAGAAAGCCTTGGCCCTATTACTCGATCCTAACGTATATGAACCTCTACCTGATCCTCCCGTTAAAGTCTTGAAACGTCTGGAAGCAAATGTTAATAAACTTGTCCACGCATGGCTTAAAGATAAGAAGATCCCGACCGCGACTCACCATCTTCTGCGTGGTACTGGCTGTCAACTACCACAATTCTACGGATTACCAAAGATCCATAAACCGGGTATTCCTCTCAGACCTATAGTGTCTTGCTGCAGTGCCCCAACGTATGAACTGTCCAAACACATCGCGAGCCTCCTCTCGCCTCTTATAGGTAATACATCTCACACCGTTAAAAACAGCAGTGAATTCATTAACACCATTAAGGACATTTCAATCCCTGATAACTCTGTCATGGCATCATTTGACGTGGTTTCTTTATTCACCTCGATTCCCGTCCAACAGGCCGTGCACTGCGCCAGAAGGCTCCTTGAGAGCGACTTAAGCCTCCAATCCAGGACGTCACTATCCACTGATGACATCTGTACCGCCCTCAACCTATGCCTCTCTAGCAGCATCTTCACCTTTGAAGACTCACTCTACAAACAAGTACATGGCACTGCTATGGGTGCCCCTGTCAGTTCCGTAGTAGCTAACATCGCCATGGAAGATCTGGAGAAGCAGATACACCAGAACCCACCTACACCTATTACAACGTGGTGTAGATATGTCGACGATATTTTTACCATAATACCACGTGGTTCTGAAACGGTACTACTAGAATACCTCAACTCTCTATCCAATTTCATCAAGTTTACCGTAGAATCAGAGGTGGACGGTTCGCTCCCGTTTCTGGACGTGCTAGTGCATCGCGTAGGCCCACATCTAGAGACCTCAGTATACCGCAAACCCATGTGGTGCGGTCAATTCACCAACTACGGGTCCGGCCACGCTCCAAGCCATCTCAATAGCACTGCCCGCACCCTGTTCTCCAGGGCCTGGAGCCATTCCAGCACCGACACAATTAGACGTAACGAGATCTCCCGTGTGAAGGCGGACTTAACCAGATGCGGTTATCCATCCCATGTACTAAACAGATGCTTGTTACAGGCACAAGAGCTTACTTCCAACCCAAGACCTCCGAAGCAAGTCGGCATATCATCCGCCTACATTCCGTACTATCCAGGAGTGTCAGGACGTATCTCGAAGATCCTGAGAAGTTACAACATAAAATGTGTACAATTACCAGGTAGGAACCTACGTTCACTTGTCTCCAGTGTGAAGACCCCTGTCACACCTGTCTTACGCAGCAATGTAGTGTACCGTATCACCTGTAGGGCCTGTAACAGTTGCTACGTAGGTGAGACATCGAGACGTCTCCAGGATCGCCTCACGGAACACGACAGAGCAATCCGGCTTGCCGAAACTGACCAGTCCGCGCTTGCAGAACATTTTTGGGCTACCAACCACGATCTTGACCCCAAGCGCGACTTTGAGATAGTGGACCACGCGCGACACTTTCGCCACCGCCTATGGCTAGAGTCACTAAACATAATGAACAACCCTAAGGCATTAAATCGCCAGAAAGGCATGCGTATACATCCAATCCTGGAGACAACCGTTTTATTGATGGATGATCACTGGCGCAAGGCAGCACACGTCCGTGCTACAACAATGACGAATGAGTAACGTGCCACAGTTTGCTTGTAATGTATTTAAAAAAAAAAAAATTCTGTCAGTTGAGAAAGGGACACGAGTTCCGAAAGCTTCTGGAAATATTTTATTTTATTTTATTTTACTGGGTATACTTTAAATAAATATCTGTTAAACTATGGACCCCAGTACTCCAGGCCCATTTGTCACTATTCGATCACTTTATGGCCATAATACCTACAACGATTGTGCACAGTTGCAAAAAATGCTTCCTCTCAATAGCTCGCTACAGGCAACATTTACGCTTCGCCCACAGATGCAAAAGCAATCGAATTATACCTAAAGGGTTCCGATACAAAGCCCCGTTCCACAACTCTCATATGGATCGTGCCTGCTTTAACTTCAGCCTGCGCACGTTAAATTTATGGATATCCCATCTCCACCATGAAATCAGGAACGCTGACTACAACAAGTCCAGACTGTTACAACATATACAAGGTAAGGTCTCGCCTATTGTATTTACAAACCTTATACATACCATCTGCCATCGGGCTAGTCAGACCTCGGATACCTACCGTTTACGCCAACAGCGCAAGTTCATAAACTTGAGCATAGAAACTAACTCCTTAAAGACGAACACTCGTTCAGACGACACGACTTCTTTCGTCTTGAATCTAAGTAACAAACAACTGTCCAACGAGCAGCTGAGTGTTTTATCAAACGGTATGAAATTCGCCGTTATACCATCGAAACCTCCCATCACACAGCTCGCTATGGGCATAGAAGCCAGTATTACCAACCTTCCCGAAGAAACTGCCAACGAGATCCGATTCAAGACTGCCGCAGTCCTCCGCAACACTCGAAAAACGTGCTCAAACCTCAACCACCGCCAACGTGCCGCCCTGTCATCTATAAGAAAAGACAACTCCATCGTTGTACTTCCTGCGGATAAAGGGCGCCGGACTGTTGTGCTGGACCGATCAGCCTACCGAGAGAAAGCCTTGGCCCTATTACTCGATCCTAACGTATATGAACCTCTACCTGATCCTCCCGTTAAAGTCTTGAAACGTCTGGAAGCAAATGTTAATAAACTTGTCCACGCATGGCTTAAAGATAAGAAGATCCCGACCGCGACTCACCATCTTCTGCGTGGTACTGGCTGTCAACTACCACAATTCTACGGATTACCAAAGATCCATAAACCGGGTATTCCTCTCAGACCTATAGTGTCTTGCTGCAGTGCCCCAACGTATGAACTGTCCAAACACATCGCGAGCCTCCTCTCGCCTCTTATAGGTAATACATCTCACACCGTTAAAAACAGCAGTGAATTCATTAACACCATTAAGGACATTTCAATCCCTGATAACTCTGTCATGGCATCATTTGACGTGGTTTCTTTATTCACCTCGATTCCCGTCCAACAGGCCGTGCACTGCGCCAGAAGGCTCCTTGAGAGCGACTTAAGCCTCCAATCCAGGACGTCACTATCCACTGATGACATCTGTACCGCCCTCAACCTATGCCTCTCTAGCAGCATCTTCACCTTTGAAGACTCACTCTACAAACAAGTACATGGCACTGCTATGGGTGCCCCTGTCAGTTCCGTAGTAGCTAACATCGCCATGGAAGATCTGGAGAAGCAGATACACCAGAACCCACCTACACCTATTACAACGTGGTGTAGATATGTCGACGATATTTTTACCATAATACCACGTGGTTCTGAAACGGTACTACTAGAATACCTCAACTCTCTATCCAATTTCATCAAGTTTACCGTAGAATCAGAGGTGGACGGTTCGCTCCCGTTTCTGGACGTGCTAGTGCATCGCGTAGGCCCACATCTAGAGACCTCAGTATACCGCAAACCCATGTGGTGCGGTCAATTCACCAACTACGGGTCCGGCCACGCTCCAAGCCATCTCAATAGCACTGCCCGCACCCTGTTCTCCAGGGCCTGGAGCCATTCCAGCACCGACACAATTAGACGTAACGAGATCTCCCGTGTGAAGGCGGACTTAACCAGATGCGGTTATCCATCCCGTGTACTAAACAGATGCTTGTTACAGGCACAAGAGCTTACTTCCAACCCAAGACCTCCGAAGCAAGTCGGCATATCATCCGCCTACATTCCGTACTATCCAGGAGTGTCAGGACGTATCTCGAAGATCCTGAGAAGTTACAACATAAAATGTGTACAATTACCAGGTAGGAACCTACGTTCACTTGTCTCCAGTGTGAAGACCCCTGTCACACCTGTCTTACGCAGCAATGTAGTGTACCGTATCACCTGTAGGGCCTGTAACAGTTGCTACGTAGGTGAGACATCGAGACGTCTCCAGGATCGCCTCACGGAACACGACAGAGCAATCCGGCTTGCCGAAACTGACCAGTCCGCGCTTGCAGAACATTTTTGGGCTACCAACCACGATCTTGACCCCAAGCGCGACTTTGAGATAGTGGACCACGCGCGACACTTTCGCCACCGCCTATGGCTAGAGTCACTAAACATAATGAACAACCCTAAGGCATTAAATCGCCAGAAAGGCATGCGTATACATCCAATCCTGGAGACAACCGTTTTATTGATGGATGATCACTGGCGCAAGGCAGCACACGTCCGTGCTACAACAATGACGAATGAGTAACGTGCCACAGTTTGCTTGTAATGTATTTAAAAAAAAAAAAATTCTGTCAGTTGAGAAAGGGACACGAGTTCCGAAAGCTTCTGGAAATATTTTATTTTATTTTATTTTACTGGGTATACTTTAAATAAATATCTGTTAAACTATGGACCCCAGTACTCCAGGCCCATTTGTCACAACCCAAGAGCTGTTAGAAACACTGATTACCCTCTCTGTAAACCGGACCAAATCACCTTCCAACCTCAAGACTATCTTATGTCATTTGATGTGAACTCTCGATGTTTACTGCTATATCTCTCCCAGATGCAGAAACAAGCTGGATGCTTAGGTCTTTGCGTTTCTTCAGATCACTCCACATCAACGACTTCTCAGTAGGAGAAGCTTACTTTGTCGTCCAGAATGATTTCTACATCCAAAAAACTATCCTGAGCATGGGCTCAGGAGCATGGGAGCAGGGACAAAGCTCAGTCCCTGAGCTTTGTCCCTGCTTTTGGCTGTCTCTATAGAAAACTTTGAAAATCAGGTCCTTGACATTATCATTCTCACCCCAAAATTCTGAGGTAGATACATAGATAATATCCTTGTGATCTTGAGTAATGACAAAAATAGCTTACATTCAACACTCCTGAATAAATTTCAAAATGGAAAAGAAACCAACAGAAGGCTTCTGTTCTTAGATATTTTAACTACAAGAGTAAAACAGTCTTCAAAACGGTTTACAGAAAACCTACTGATGCAGGCATCATTATGGATTTCAAATTATTCCACCCCACACAGTCAAAGTTAATTAAGTTCTTCATTCTGTGAGCCCTTAAAGTTTGCAAAGGACCTGATGGGAAAACAGGTACCCCAAATCTCTAGTTAGCAAAATTATAAATGACACCACTAAATTGCTAAACAACAGATCAAAGAAAAACCCCAAAGTGCAGGCACCATCACCATTCCATTCATCAACCTCTTGACATTCTACACAGGTACCACCTCACTATAAACAATTTTTAGTAACTCCAGTTCAAGATGAATTCAACCCAAGAGGCCATATTAGTCTGCAACTGCAAACAGTTCTGCATAGGAGGATCTTATAAGACACTCCAAAAAAAAAAAGGGTGCAGGAACACAAAAATGACATCCAGTATGGAAGCGTGGATAAATCAGAACCAGACGTGTGCCTTGGAATGTGGGGAGTCCTGGGATGTCTATCGATTCTAATTATAATAGGATGTTCAAATAAGGCTACTTCATTAAATGTCTCACAGAGACACAGCCATCAACAAGCAAGAAGTTTCCAACCTCAGGAAAGAATACCTCCATCTCTTCAAGGAAAAGATCATTGCATAATTTTCAAAAATTGGTTGCTGTTGTTGATATACATCCCCCCCCCCATCCAAAAGCATTATTACTTCAGCTGTATACAATTAAATTGTATCTCAACATTTAGAAATTCTGTACTTTTAGTATTTTATGTCCAAAACTTAGCCTCTTTTCACCTCTCATTTGTTGAACTTTTTTTCAACCTCGTATATATATTTCATAATGCTTTTGGTTTTGAGTATCTTTTACCAATTCTATTATTCCTAATTTTCAATAATTATTTTTAATTAAATAAAAGTGAAATATAATACAGGCTGACCTCAATTAATTCGTCCCGCGAGTGTATCACGCAAAATGGAAACGGGTTAATTGAATATAATAATCAATAGGAAAAATTATAATTGGTCCTTGACCTTCAGAAATGTCCGTAAGAAATTTTAAAAATGCCTTTTAAATAACTTTTTAATTGTATACCATGTAAAAGATAATGAAAATAATTATGGAATTAAATGTTTATTGCATAAAACAGCAGTTCCCAAACTGTGCACTGCGGAATATTTTAAATTTTCGAGGTAAACACGGATACTCGACATCTGTAGGACACAACGCAAACTACTAGCTCGAGGTAGTTCACAGTTTCAACATTTCTTATTAAGTTGTCTGGACCTAACTACTTAATAAACAGAACTGTTAGTTATTTCTTTTGGTCTAGGTGCACCGTGAAAAAATTACTGAGACACTAAGGGTGCTGAGAAAGTTTGGGACCCTCTGACATAAAATACACAATGAAGAAACAATTTGTTACAGAAATATTTGAACAGGGTTGCCTTTCTCTTTTCATCAATCAATTTCCGATAGCCAACAACAATGTTCTCTGGGCCCTGGCAAAATAAATATCGCAGAGAATCTCAAACCTTTTGTTTGAGGTTCTCTGCGATAAGAAAGATTTCATCTAGTTCTTTTACCGTTATCTCCTTCACGGTAACATTTTCATCTGGCTCATTTAAAAATTTGAATTTTTAAATGCAAGTCTGCATTGACTTTATTAGCGGGAGACAAACAAGTAACACATCTTCTTCTGATGGTTGATGGAACACACTGAGGCAGGCAGTGGGCAAACGTTTGTTTATTGCCCATCCGACACGCGGTAAGCTCAACGTGCGATTCAAATCTTTTTCAACTATCACATAAAAATAAAATAAATAATCTCACGAACTGGAAATTTGCATCATGTAAAGTGAAAAGTGGTATAATTTTTTCAAATAGCAGTAACTGAAAAACCCGTTAATTGAACTCGCGTTATGCAAGGCCTGGCTGTATATCCATCCTTTAATATTTTAATCTTAAGTTTTCATTCATTCTAGTTTCCATTTCTCTGACAATTCAAATAAACTATGTGGTGTTTAATGTAACTAGACCTTTAAATCATTTGAGCAGTTAATAATGGTTATTTCCATTATTAATTACATTAGCACCTGATCCACACATTTTTGTTTTTAAATAAATATATATAATTCTTTCCTTATTCATTCAGTTCCTTTAATTCATAAAACTGTAAAGCATTTGTTATAACTGGCCCTCATTCAATTTATTTTTCTAAACTTGACAATTTCATAATTAGTGTATAGTTGATTAAAAGTAGTGCAGCATACTTTAACCAATTCACAACCTGTCACAGAGTATCTTCAACTTCTTTTTCTTCATAATTCACACAATTTCTTTAATTTAAAAATAATGCAATGCTATATAACCAGTTCTTAAAATCACCTTATTTTTTCTTCTTCTAGACTTAAAAACAGTATCTATCCACAAGGATTTTGAAACATTGTCAAAATTGCCCTCTAAATGGTTGGGTTTTGGAATATTTTCTGTAAAGTTTCTTTTCAGCTTGTTTCAGTAAACTCAATCATTTTTTTGGAGTGCAGTGTTTAATCTCTTATTGAAATTAGTCAATGTATGTCCTTCCCCCAAGAAATTAATTTTTAGCTTTTTTTTTACTGAATTGGAAATGGTGATCTATTAATTATAATGTGTGAAACTCAGTTTAAAAATATTAAATGAAAACTAAACAAGAGAGTGAAAAATAATAATACTAAAACATTTTATATTTTTTAGAATTTAAGGTCATTCATCCTCCAGGATTGAAATACAAACACTTGCATGGCCTCTGGCAGACACAATATGACATTTTTGTCAGCTGTTCATGTTTAGCCATTGAAACCAAAGCACCATGGCAAGATTAGACACTTATTGCCTGCATCTAGTTGATATTGCTCCTGTCCCCCCCCCCCATATGGCAAGGCTGCAAACCTGCGAGGAAAGTTACTCACAGGGAAATAAGAGCAAACAGTGATTAACACTAACCCTCCTGAGACTACCCAAACAAACAAACAAACAAACAGGACAAATGAAGACAAAGAATTTAGCTTTCTTAGTAGTGCACTCTGCTAGTGAACAGACTGTCAGAAAATTATCACCATTTCTGATCCAGAAAGCGCAGGAGGGAATAACTCTGGATTTTCTAAGTCAGTCAAAAAACGTAGGTTAGGAGACATAAGTTGAAACAGTGTGCCCCAACCATTGAGAGATTACTGAAATTAACTAATTTTGGAGAACTACCCATTAGTCACCCCAAATCAAATGGAGTGATCTTAGAGTGATCACTGAGATGAATATAAGAACTGAAAGGAACACATCATGGGAATATCCATGAATTCTATGACAAAGGTATGAATGCATTATCAGAGAACAATGAACAATCTATCCCACCAAAGAGCTCCTCTCCAACTAAGTAAAAAAAAGCAAAGAAAAACATGACTGAACACAACCTAACTCTCATGCTAATATGGAAGTAGATGAAAAACACCAAAGCAAACAAGTCTTCTATGTTTATGGCAGATAAAAAAAAATGGACAAAGGAACACTTCTCAAAAAAAGAACATTAAAGGAGATAAACATAAGAACACATCCTGTTTTACCCTTTCACATTCAGTCATATAAATTCTTGAATATGATGGACAACTATGCTTAAAAGTAGTGCACTAATATATGCCTTCGTTCTCTGATTATCCTACCATTTCATGAATGCATTCATACCTTTGTTATAGAATTCATGGATATTCCCATGCAACCAAGTTTTAGAAAATGACTTTATATCTGAATCAGTACGTGCTCATCACATTTTTTTTTTTTTCAAAGGTTTAAACTGTTAAAATTCAGAATGGTTGGGACTGGGTGGTGGATGGATCAGCCCATCCTATCTATAATGTAACCACTGTTGCATGTGAAGTATTGCATTGTGCCCAAAACAGGCTTGCTTCCTGAACTTGACTGTTGAGCAGTATACAGTTCTCAGATTTTGATGAATTTTTTGTGGGCTTTGGCATACAGAAATCGTACAATGTTCTTAACAGTAAAAGAAACCTTTATTCATGCAACATTTTAAAGAAATTGTGCTTTGGAAAAGCATAGTTTCTTCCAAAAACATGTCTTACTTTTCAGACAACACTCAATGTTATTTAAATTACTGCAAAGAATTGCACTTTACTTTTTAAAATGATCGTAAAATCAATCTTTCCCAAAGAAATATCAAGAATTCAGTTTTTTTTTTTTTTTTGTTTTTTTTTTTAATACCTGTCAGTTTGTTTTATGAAATACTTAACTTATAACTTAGCTCTTGAAAAAAATCTAAATGCTGAAGCAGTAGCATATGCTGATAAAGAAAGACGTGAAAAATCCAAAGCTGAATCAGAAAAGAAAAAAATGCAAGATAAGACATCTCGTGAAAAGCAAAAGCAGCAGCAACAGGAGCGTAAAGAGAGAGAAAAGAAACGTACTCAAAAAGGAGAACGCAAACGGTAGCATAATGCACACTTTGGTGTTTCTGGTTGTGTGTATGCATGTGTGTGAGAGTGTATGTATGTATGTAAGTAAGAGGCTTTTACACTCCTATTACACAAAATTGTAGATGCCAAACGTGCTTCTAGATTTCTGTGAACTTCAGAAAGGACTTGTGGTTGAAGAGTGTTAATAGTTGATGAACATATAAAGATATTTTATATGCACATTCAAGCAAAATTATTTTTGTTAAACTGTTGTGAGTGCATGATCCTTGCCATTCGGACTAGTTTATGTATTAAACTGAGCTATTGTCCAACATACCTATTTAACTTGATCTTCCTTGTAATGGCATTAGATCTATGATTCTTCTTCAGTGAAATAAAAGTTCGAGATGTATTCTTAGGGTATATTTTTTTGGAATTTAAATCTTACCTTTAAACAGTGTAAATTAATGCTCTTTAAAATATGTTACCAGGAATAATCTTCATTGTTGTCATTTACTTGTGCATCATGTCAAATTTATTTTTCTGGTGTCTTGGCAAAACATTTATACTTCTAGAAATGCTAAGGAGGGCAGCCTGCTAATAACTATTGAGTTTAGTGTCAAAGTAGTAGTCTAATTCTTACTATTGGAAAATGAAACTTATTTGAATAAATTTTTCAAACGTTGAACATACCCATAACTTACTTAATTTTTGTTGAGGAGAGCGTGAATGAACTGTGTGGTTTATATTTCACAAATCTTGAAACTGATTATAAGAGAGTTGCTTACAACCGCAAGATAATGAAAGTTGCCTCTTTTATAACTTGTTAGCTATTGGTGGATAAAACAATACTCTCTTCACTGCAAGGTAAATTTTGATTTAAAACATTTAAGACTATTATGGCTGTTCTATAATACTTTTTGCTTTGGATTGTCATTTAGGAACAGTCTACCATGTAAATAAGTCTAGAATAAAATATTGTTTACATAATGATAAATTGTGGTCATTCCTTCATTGTGACAGCTTTCTAATAAATTGGTTATAACTTAAGTTGTAGAATTGAATTTTGCATAGCCGTAAATTTAGGAGGAGATTGCATAGGTAGAAAAAATAAATAAAAAAAGATTACATGGTGTTGGTGGTTTTTTTAAATTATATTTTTAATTTAAAACTGATAGCTTGGCTGTATATCATAAAGGAAACAAAAGATAATATACCATTCTCACTTTGTGATATAAAGTGATCTACTCTTTAAAGAAAATATTTTTAATGAGAAAAGGAGAATTAACACTTTTTTTTTTTTTTTATAACAAATAAATATTCTCTTGATCTTATGCTATTTTTTTTTATCATTCAAAATGAAATAACTCTTCCTGTCATGCTGTTCTCTGATTTTTCCATCTTTTTGACTGAATTAAAAATTATTATTAGTTTTAAAATGGCATAATGCAAAGAAGCAAACTGCATTGACCAAAAAAAAAGGGGGGGGGGAACAAAACACTTCATTGTTCTCAGAGTCAGATTCATCCAAAAACAATGGCTGATAATGGTGTTTCTGCCGGAAAAAAAAGTCCTTTGACTAAAATAATTGAAGCCGGAGGATCTAATTTAACAAAAGTGAAATTTACAAAAGTTACAAATTTTTTGATTGCTATCCATTATATTATTTAAATTCCTATATTCATGTGCCAGTCACACTAAACAGTTACAATGGTGTAGGTGCCATGCTATTTCAGTATGTCTTAACATGAACCATGACACAAAAATTGACATTTTAATCATTGCATATCTGCCATGGCTCCTCCAATAAGCTTGATGTTGCAAAAATAACATAAGTTACATTAATACACCTGTTATGATGAATTTTAATAATATCAGTTACAGGATTTGGGGGGGGGCTAAAATAGGGTTTCTAAGAATTGTTGAGCTTTAATCATGTAGCAGTAAAAAATCTGCATTAATTTTTAAATGGGGGGGGGGTGCTTTAGCCCCTTCAGCTCCTATCTGGGATCACCACTGTGTGCCAAGTGCATGGTCACATGTGTCCAGCGGCAAAGATGAACTCAGTCTATCAAATCCACAATTGTTCATACCTACCAAGCACTAATTCAAATATTGAGTTAAGAAACCTGCATTTCTAAAAAATGTGAAAGGTTCCTATTTCTTTTCTGTAAAAACATTTTAATGAGTTAGAAGATAACTAAAATAATGGTAAGAACTAGAGAACCATGATAATGGAAAAGATTCCATCAAGATTTTCTTGCATACCCTATAGGGTGCAATAAAATTTTGATAATAGCAAAAAAAAAAAAAAAAAAATGGTAACGATACCTTTTTTTCACCACTTCACAAATCCTTGTGGATTCATATCCATCTAATTTATTAGATGAAATGCACAAGGCAAATATCGGTGTAGGTACACCATAGTTTACCCATTTACACAATATGAGATACAATTAAAACGATGCCTTTACACTACATGTGTAGTTCAAATTTATAGGTAAACTATGGTGTATCTACACTGATATAGTTAATTACCTAAACCCATAAGAAATTATGCCTTGTGCATTTCATCTTCTTATACATTATTACTACCTACACCATTTGGCATCTCTCATATTGTGGAAATAACTTTGCAACTGTGATGGCTTGTTGCATTACTAGGGTACCTGCCCGCCCACTAGCTTCGAAACGATCATCCGGGTGGTGGTATCTACTGAAAATAAATAACAGTAGTCTTCTCTACTAGAGAAGTGTTATTTATTTGAAGTAGTGCAATACCAGCTATCTCATTGTGAAGGCACCCACAATATGAGATACAATTAAAACGATGCCTTTACACTACATATGTAGTTCAAATTTATGGGTAAACTATGGTGTATCTACACCGATATTATATAGTTAATATTCATCTAAGAAAAGCTTTCAGGTGTATGCCTCAACACAAACCTTCCATAATGGTTTCACCACTTTTGAATCCCATTTGAATTCTTAGAAGCCATTTCAGTGAAGGCTGTATTTAATCAATTTCAAGTGGAGTAAGGGTTTCCTTGTGAATTATTGCAGGTTTGTCAGCATGCAAGGATACCCATGAACATTTTTATGGACATAACACACTGCAATATGTAGTTACCATACTCTCCTCTTCAAACAGAAGAACAAGTTGACTTCAGCATGAAGAATATGGAAAATAAACATATGCAAATGGTACTTCTGGTGACAGATAATCATTTTAATGTTAATTAGCTTACAAAAATAGAAGATATGATAAAAATAATTATTAAATTATATGGAATTACAAAGCCTATCCTCATGTGCTTTGTTTATTTATTTTTAGGCAGCACCATTTAAAGTACTTTGTTAATGCATTGATCTTAATGTGGACAGCAGAACAAACTTGGCCTTCGCAGCAAGTTTAACTGACATAGCACTACTCTAACAAGCACAGTTAAAAGCTGGACAAGTTTTTTGTAGCAGCACAGTTTTGCACAATATTTTGGATATTATTATTATTATTAGCCATAAGGTGCAAGAAAGCCTTATACTGCACCAGCCAAAAAATTTTTTTATTTACCCTGTGATCCAGAGAGAGAGAAAAAGGAAATCATCATGGTAATAAGTGTGCAACATCAGATGTCATTGTTGAACTGTCAAAAAATATCAAAACAATGTTCAAAGCAGGTTAGTAAGTCGAGACATGGACCTGAATAAATTAGAATGCAATCCTAGAATGAGCAACTATGAATTCTGTACAAAATGTAGATTTTGAGCTTCACCTATACTGACATTCTTAAGTAAAAAAGATTTAATCTTAATCTAACGATATCATTTATTGAATATCTTTTTATTATTGTAATTAGTATTTATAAATTCATATCTAATGAATAATATTAAGTTAGACTGTGCAATGTCATATGAAAGTGTACACACACACACACACACCAGAAACAGAGTAAAATAAACATAAATATACAAGTAATTATAGATGTGTTGAGATTTCTTAAATAAATATTTTTTTCTATACCCTGTATGGCCACTGCAATCAGAGAAGGGCATTTTTTGTTGCAGTTCCTGCAAGTGCACCTTAGACCCATACAAGTGCCAGTTCTGTAGCTAACCCACATAAAACTTGTATGCCACTTTGAACGGTACAATATTTTTGATACATGTGGCTTCAATTATGCTTGTGACTCTACTGTTTTGAATAATTTTACTATGAAATATTAAAAGATTTTTATCTAATATTTCTCCAAAAAAATTGTTTTATAAAGTATTCCACGCTGTGTATTATTAAAGAAATTATTTATACACAGTCATCGAAAAAGGTGTCAGTGATTTCACTTTTAATTATCTTTGGAAATATTTAATTGATTGCTGTGATCGTAGCAGCAAACAGTATGGTAACTCACTAAGTTTTATTTGACACCTCAACAATGACCTTGGCTGTGCAGTGAGTGTGCACAGAATGACTCCTACGCACACCGCTTCAGTGAGGTCAGTAAGGTGGCCACTGCCAGTTTCCTTAAACTGATTAAACCAACATCTTGTCTGTAAGTATGTCGGTATTGACGTTGGACTGTTATGACAGATTTAAATTCAGCGTGCCACAACACACTGCGCTTTCTGTTGCACAGTCGCCATCTTACAGACACTGAGGCAGTGCGCACGTAGGAGTCATTCTGTGCACACTCACAGCACAGCCAAGGGGAACTATTGTTCCCTTTTATACAGGAGCACACTAAATTCAGTTATGACATTTAAAGTTTTCAGAATCACAATAAATATACAACAGATGTTTAAAACTTTGTCACTTGCTTACTTAATTTAGCAAAGATGCATGGCATGTGTTAAGATTCCTTTTTGTTTTAATTATAAAAAATTGATTTTCGGCTTTTTTTTTCACTGAATTAGAAACCATTATCTATTAATTAAGAGCTGCTAAATTCAAAAAATATTGAATAAAAATAAATTACAGATAAAAAAAAATAAATATTTTATATTTTTAGAATATTTTCAGGTAACTCATCCCCAGGATTCAAACACAAATGCTTGCATGTTTATTGGCAGATGTAATGTGAACATTTGTATTTTTGTGAGTTATTAGCATTAGTAGATGCATATGATGCAAGAAAGCAAGCTTATATAGCAGCAAAAAAAAAAAACCCACCTTCCCATTTCACCCATCCATTCATTCCAAATGTTTGTCTAGTTCTGCCTTGAACTTATTTGAGTTGTCGACCTCCGCTATGACAGATGGAAGTTTGTTCCGACAATCAACCACCCGCTGGCTAAAGGCAAATTTATGCACATCTATTCTACAACTGTCTTTCCTCGATTTGATTTTATGTCCCCTCAGGTGAGTAATCTGAGCAAGAGGAATAATCCCATCAGTATTGAGCTTGCTGAAACCATTCACCTCAATCAGATCGCCTTGCAGGTGCCTAGTCTCCAGATGCTGCAATTTGCAGAACTTAAGCTTTTTTGGTAAGAGCAAACCTTTGTTCCATTCACCAATCTTGTTACCCTTCTCTGTACTTGTTCCAGCAGCTCTACATCCTAAAATGTGGTCTCCAGACCTGTATGCAGTACTCAAGGTGTGACCTTACTGCCTTATACAAGGGGATAATCATCTCCTTACCCTGCTAGCAAAATTCCCGTATATCATTGACAAGACACCATGAGCTACTCTTTCAGCCCGTCTGTACAGCTCAGAAAATTTCATAACTGACTTCACAATTACCCCCAGGTCATTTTCATCTCCCTGAGTTGTACCACACAGTTGGTACATTACTCTCGGGTTACTGTTACCCATATGCAATACTTTGCATTTGTCAATGTTAAACTTCAGTTGCCACCTCTCAGCCCATTTGCTCAATTTTTCTAGATCCTGTTGCAGTAGTGTACTGTCATTACTAACACTGCCAACCTTTGTATCGCCTGCAAACTTGGACATTCACCCTGATATACCTTTGTCAATATCATTGATAAATACAGAAAAAAAACAATGGGCCCAATACCAAACTCTGGGGGATTCAACTAATAACATTAGTCCACAAAGAGCAGTGTCCATTGATTACCACCCTTCTCTCACTCAACCATATACATTTACCCTTATTGCCATACTACTCTAATTTGAAGAGCAGTCTTCCACGTGCAACAGTATCAAAGCTTTCCTGAAATCCAAGTACAGTGGTACCTCGGTATACGTCCTTAATCCATTCCAGATCCTTGGACTTATACCAAACGAATTTTTCGCATAAGAAATAAAGGGAAAATGATTAATACGTTCCCATGAAAAAAAATCCTATTGTTATTGGCATATTATACATTGATGGGGTTGTATAAAATAATTTAAATACTGCTTAATACTAAAATACATAAATACAAAAGCAATTAGATGAAATAAATGAGAATTTAACAAACTTTAATTTTCTCTTTTCCCTACTTGGACCTGGTTGAGGATCACCAGGTTTGAAGTTTACTAAAAATCTGTCCAAAGAACTTTGCTTCTGCCTTCTCCTCAGGATGTTTTGGATATGTGACATTGTCTGGTCATTCCAGACAATGCTATTATGGCTTGTTTGGGCTTTGTTGGGGTGGTACTTCTCTGCAAAGTTTTTGACATCCATCCATTTGGCAAAGATTTCCTTGATTAATGAAGTAGGTTCTTCCTCTATCTCCTCCAAGCCTGAAAAGAGTGTATCCATCTTAGTCTTGTGCTCCTCAAGTTCCTGCAGCTCCTCAGTGGTCAGCTCTTCCCTGTGCCCCTCCACTAACTCCTCCACATCACCATCACTCACATCCAGACCCATGGACCTGCCCAGAGAGACAATAATATCCTCCACTATAGGCACTGCCTCAAAGTCCCTTTCAGTCACCGCTTCTGGCCACAAATTCCTCCAAGCAGAGTTCATTGTTCTGTAGGAAACTTCCTGCCAGGCTTTGTCAATGAGAGATATGCAATGGGTGATAGTAAAGTGATCTTTCCAAAACTCTCAGACATTAACTGAGTTTTCTGCACGTTATGTTTCTTAAAGGCCCTCGGATTTTCAGAGTGGTAGATCAGTAGAGGCTTCAGTTTGCAATCCCCACTTGCATTGCCACAGAACAAGAGAGTTAGCCTGTCCTTCATTGGCTTGTGCCCTCTCAATGCCTTCTTCTCTTGTGTAATATAGGTCCTGTTAGGTATTTTATTCCAAAACAGGCCTGTTTCATCACAATTAAAAACTTGTTGGGGAACAAAACTTTCAGCCTCCACAGATTCCCCAAACTCTGTAACAAAATCATTTGCAGCATCTTTATCAGCACTGGCTCCCTCTCCATGACTCACAACACTGAATGCCAGTCCTCTTCTTAAAATTATCAAACCAGCCATGGCTGGCTTTAAACACTTCACTTTCTTGGCTTGTTCCTGCCTTGTTTTTCAAAAGATCGGTATGCATCAGTTTTGCCTTTTCGCAAATCACTGCCTCCGATACACTATCGCCAGCACACTGTTTTTCTGTTATCCAGATCAAAAGCAATTTCTCAACATGCTCTAATGTCCCTGATCTTTGTTTGGTAATCGATTTCACCCCCTTCGCAACGTTAGCAGATTTACTAACGTCTTTGTTTTTCACAATCATAGATACCATCATTCTCGACATACGGTATGCAGCAGCCAAGTCCTGGATATGCATGCCACCATACTTTTCAACAATCTCTTTTTTCACCTCTATGGTGACCCTAACCATTTTCTTCGTTGCTTGGCTCTTCTCATTAACTTTCTTAGAACTCATGGTTAATGAATTTACAAAAAATTTACGCGAAAAAAACAAAATCACATGAAAATTCACAGAGAGTTATAGCGTGGATTGTTCACTGAATGGTAGAAACTGTCGTCAATACGACAGTTTCTACCATTCAGTGAACAACCCACTACCCATTCAGTGGGTAGTTGTGGCAGAGATGCCAGATCTTACCCCTCTCCAAAAACTGAATTCAGTCGATCGAGTCTGTAAGCGTGCACCGTGAGCGCATACGTCCTCAGTCGGTTTTATTCGGAAAGCCGAGTGAGGACGGGCGTGCGTACTTTGCTAGCGTCCGTCCTTGGTTGGCTTTTATTTGGTTTTTGGAGAGGGGGTAAGATCTGGCATCTCTGAGTCGTGGCTTTGTCTCGAGAGGTTCCCTTAACAAACCCATGCTGTGTCTAAATTAATACTGCAGTCTTGTCTAGATGATCCTGCAGTACTTCTGTAACCAGTGACTCCATTATTTTCCTTATTTAACAGAAGTTAAACTAACAGGTTTGTAATTACTCTTGTCACCCTTTGGTCCCTCCTTTGTGAATTGAGGATATACCTGCACATCTCCAGTCATATCTCCTGAGTTCAAGGAAGCTTTCATAATTATGGCTAAGGATTTTTTTACTTCCTTTGCTGCCTTCTTTAACATAGCTGGATAGATCTCATCCACCCCAGGTGCCTTTCTTATGTTCAACTTCAACAATTTCTCCTCTACTTTGCTCTCAGTTATTACAAAATCACTTAGCTCCCTGTTAGTTTGATAAACTTCTGGCACTCCCCTCATTGAATAACTCCTCATGTGAATGTAGAAGCAAAATACTCATTCAGTTTGTCAGCTACTAAGCAGGATCATCAACAATCAAACCAGTCTGATTCATCCCCTTCCTTTTAGAATTCACATAAATAACAGTCTTGACATCCTTTTCCAAAGATTTCTCATAATCTGCCTTTGCTTGCCTAGCCTCCTCTGTGACTTGATTAGAGACTAGTTTATTTCTACCATAGTCTTCTCTGTCCTCTGATAATTTGTACATATCCCATCTGACATCCATTTAGCCTGAACCTTGAACCGTATTTATTAGTTGGGACAAAAAGCCTGGTATCTTCCAAGATTACTTCCTTGAATGCTTCCCATTTAGAATTTGCTGTTGGTAACATAATCAGTTGGTCCCATTGTATAGAATTTAAAAACTGCCTGAGACCACTGTATCATCTTTATGAAAGCAAAAACCCTTCCCTTTACCCCCGATGGTAGTTACTTTGAATAAATCCCATGTGATCACTGCCATCTAGTAGTTCCTTTATCTGCAGATTCTTAATGCATGAAGAATCGCCTGATATTCAGATCAAGAGTATTACCCTGGTTGCCTCTTTTTTAATGTTGATTTGCCATTCCTTTTCTTTTTTTTCAGCGTTTCTCATTGTTAAAGCTCGTTGTTGTTGTTGTTGTTTGGTTTTTAGGAGCATTAGCAACTAAGGCCATATTGCTCCGGGATATACGGTGGTCATTCCATGACCTTTCCGCATTTTCCATATTTGGTGGTGACGGGCTCGAACCCCGGTCTAATCAAGAAGCGTGTGCTACGCACTGCTGCTCCTTCCCACCTGGCTACGGAGGCGCCTGTTAAAGCTCGTAAAATAGCATAGAAAAACGTGCATTTTTGTTTCTTCTTTTTTTAAATATTGATTGTTAAAATGTTACTAAACCCTTTGTTTTCAGTAGCCATATTTGTTGCTGTGCCATCCGCCGGGCGAGGAGAGCAGGGGCAATACAGTGAGTGGGTGTAATCACAACCCTCAATCACTGTTTCCTCCCCTCCTCTCATCGCCGCCATTTTGAAAGGGGTACCGGTTTCTGAATATTTACAGCAAGCTTATACACCATCGGCCAAAAAAAAAAAAAAAAGTATGTAATTATGTACCAGGTACATAATGATCTGTTGCCGCTCTACTCTGAGACTGATAATGTCACAGCGTCAGCCGTTTAAAAACGTTAAAAATGAACTCATTATGAAACTAAAATTATGTGTAAAGTTACCATTTGGCGTATAGGTTCATGAAGACGTATTATAATTCCGATACC
Organism: Mastigoproctus giganteus; assembly: GCF_048544385.1. NCBI lineage: Eukaryota > Metazoa > Arthropoda > Arachnida > Uropygi > Thelyphonidae > Mastigoproctus > Mastigoproctus giganteus. The sequence continues at coordinate 81,924,360 of NC_143586.1, read as the reverse complement.
GAATTATTTTAGGAAATTGTCTTTTCACATAACATCCCCCATTTCCTTTTCGATAATGAGCAGTAAATTGAGCAAGAGTTATATCTCTTAATGTTTCGCCCCGTTTTCCACATTTATCAAAAATACTATCTTCCTATATATCCAAAGACTCACTACCAACTTGTTGTCCATCCAATTCAGCTTTTGATTTACGTAATTTCTGATGCTCATGTGGCCATACCGTTGGCACGTATCAATCGCTCTTGAAGACACGGACATTGCGTATCGTAATAAATACCAAGTTGCCTCTTGTGAACTCATCTCCACAGAATTCAATACATCTACAATTAATGCTCATGTTAGATCAATTATATCCATATCAGGATAGTCTTCTCGTAGCTCTATAATTTTCCTTTGCAGGTTGCTTATTCCTGTTAGTTTTATTCACATATTCAACTGCATATGCTGTACATGAATATTCTTCTATGATAAATTGTAAATCGGAATTAGACTTGAGCACTCCTAAAATCCAAGGATTGTAATTATTCATAAATTTCTCTGCTATCTTGCGTTTAAGAAATACACGTGGTCGTTTGATACCAGCCCTCAAAATATTTAGATATTCTTCTGATTGTCATTGATTTGATTTAAGGAATTTTTCGAAATTAACATGATTATCCAATTCTAATGAGTCGTGCATTTTAGGATATTTTTTGCGATAAGCTAATCCCCTCATGTTCTTAATATAAACAAGAGGAAGAATCCCATCAGCAATGAGCTTGCTCAACCCGTTCAAGTCCTTATACACTTCAATCAGATCACCTCGCAGTGCCTAGTCTGCAGGTGTTGCAATTTGTACAACTTAAGCCTTTCTTGGTAAGAGCACCTCTTTGATCCCCCCCTCCAATCTTGGTGCCCTTCTTTGTACTCGTTGTAGCAACTCTACATCCTTCCTAAAATGAAGCCTACAGACCTGTACACAGTATTCAAGGTGTAGCCTGACCATTGCCTTGTACAACAGGATAATCACCTCTTTGTCCCTGCTGGCAAAATTCCTATATATCGTTGACAAGACTTCATGACCTGCTCTGGCCGCCTGTCTGCACTACTCAGCAAACTTCATATTTCACTGCACAATTACCCCCCAGGGCTTTTTCACTTTCCACTTTCCTGAGTGTAGTATCACACAGTTGGTACATTTCTCTTGGACTATTGCTACCCATATGCAGTACTTTGCATTTGTCAATGTTAAACTTCAGTTGCCACTTCTCAGCCCATTTGCCCACCTTATCTAAATCCAGTTGCAGTACTATACTGTCATTAACAACCCTGCCAACCTTTGAATCATCTGCAAACTTGGACATTAACTACTGGTATACCTTCATCAATGTCATTTATGAATACACAAAACAACAATAGGCCCAGCATCGAACCCTGGAGAACTCCACTAATAACATTAGTCCACGAAGAGCAGTGTGCACTGATTACCACTCTCTGTCGTCTCCTACTCAACCATCCCTTTATCCATTGTAGCAACTTGCCCTTAATGCCCTCCAATTTGTACAGCAGTCTTCCATGGGCATCAGTATCAAACGGTTTTCTAAAATCCAAGTATATGATATCAAAATTTATTTTTTGCATCCAGTTCCTTAGTGACTACATCATAGTACCCAATCAAATTAGTCAGACAAGACCTCCTTTTAACAAATGCACGGTGTGTCCTAACTACTCCTGCAGTCTTGTCTAGATGATCCTGCAATGCTTCTTTGACCAGTGACTCCATTATTTTCCTCGGAACACAAGTTAAACTAACAGCACTGATTTATATATCAGTGGTTCCTAAACTACTGAGATTACGGACCTAAAAACAAGTTTACGGATCCATTCAAAAAAGTTTGCGGACCAATACATATACTACAAGGACTTCATAACGACCGTGTATACAGGGTCATTATAAAGTCCTTGTGCAGTTTTAAATTTTCATAACTTCCGTTCTATACGTGATAAAATCAATCTGTAAAAAACATTAGAAATGTAATTTAGTGAAGTTTAGTATGTATTAAGGGTGATTCATTTATTTTGTTATAGTTTAACAAAAATTTTATTATTATTACTATTAGATCCATATATTATATGAATCTAACGATGAAGACATATTCCCTGAAGGAAGAAAAGAGACTCGATAAAAAGGGAAAAGTTAAGTAAATTTCTAAGTCGGAGCAGCTGCTCTAATCCTCATTCTCTCCCCGCCTCCAAGAAAATATCTCAGTGCACTACTGCTGCCTAAAATGAAGTGATGCAGCCTTTCTGTTGGTTTATTATTTATTATTATTAGCCATATTTTACCCCAGGGACTCACATCTGGTGAGTATGGGCTTGGCAAACCCAGGGTCCCAAGCTGGATATCATCATTCTTCTCTTTCTTGGTGATTCCTTTCTACTTTTGACTCCCTCTCTCTCAGGGGAACTCGGGAATTTTTTTTGGCTGGTGCAACATAAACCTCGGGCTTCCTTGCATCATATGGCTATTAATAACAATAACAATATGGGGCAATATGAGGCTTATGCTGCACCAGCCAAAAAAAAAAAATAAAAATAAATAAATAAATAAAATAAAATTCCCGAGTTACCCTGAGAGAGAGGAATCACCAAGAAAGAGAAGAATGATGATATCCAGCTCAGGACCCTAGGTGTGCCAAGCCCATACTCACTAAATGTGAGCCCCATGGGTTTTTATTGGTGTTGCATTTTATTTTCATAAGCAGTAACCCACTCAGGATTTTTTCTGCAAATAAAATGCAGAAGCACTTTTGTATGGGTTACACTTTATTTACATGCTTCTATTTTAACACGACCTTGATTATATGTTATTGCATAAAAAAAAAAAGATTTTACTAAGATTGTGTTACTTCTAGAAAAGAGATTTAGGATACATCATGAGCAATAGATGGCAGTACAGGCTGAATTCTAGTTGAAACAGGGGTAGTAGCCATGACACGCAATGCGAAAGGAGCGCACGGAAACACGCAAAACGCGAGCTTTTTCTTCTCCCGCTTTTATTACTTGAAATTCTTAACATTTAAATTAAATGGGCGTGGTTTATTGCACTTTTCACTACCTGCAATTCCTTTATCCCATTTGTTTTTAATAAATCTAACTCTTGCAGCAGAAAAGGACAGTGTATTTGCTATTCATTCCCCCTTTTGAAGAGCGTTGCCTGCAGTTCGGTGGCAGTGTTTGCGTGACTGAATTGTGCCCGTGCGTGCAAGGGCAACGAATGCATCCAAGTGTCGTGACAGTTAACAGCTATTTGCAAACCGACGGAAACTAGCGAGCATAAGGTTAAGGGAGGAAAAGTTAATGGAAGGTCGTTGAAATTGCACGACCAATGCATCGCACTATCTCTGCTCAAAACTTACAATGCATAAAATTTTACCAAACTTAAGTTAGCAAGTTTGATAACTGGTGTCATTATATTAGTCTGCTGTACTTGAGAAACTTTATCAGTCACCAGCAATTGATGACAAGTGTACGTTTTCGTGAACTTTGCAGATGTATTAGTACAAGCGACTGGGTTATCAGGAATCATGCGCAGAAATTGAAAAGTAGCGGTTCAAGAACTGCGTTTTTATAGCGTACAGTCAACCCCCGTACTTCTACAACACGGTTTCGCTCTAATATGATTGATAAATTGCGGCAATTCTCGCACAGCACGGTACTTAAATAACACGGTTAAAATTTCGGTAAACCTTGCATAACACCAAATTATGATATTAGGGTCCCCTGTAAATGATTACATCTACCCATATACAGTGGGGCCCCAACATCCGATGGTAATTCGTTCCACAAAACCCATTGTATGTTGAAAATATTGTAAGTTGAAACCATTGATTTCCTGTAATTCGTTCCTCAACAATACATAAAACAGGCATTTCTTACATGTTATACTTCGTTTTTACATTAAAAATGAGTCTTTTATTTAATAAATAGTTAAAACATCTTAAAATAAAAAAAAAATTAGCATGCATTTGCCTTAGACTGAAGTGCAGAGCTGATGAAATCAATGGTGGCGTAGTGGTGTTGGGACTATATCAAGTGTCTTTTCAGTCTTTGGACAGTTTCTTGGCAAAGAAACTGTCCAAAGTAAAGCAAAGTGCTGTTGGGTGGCAAAAATTTGAATCGAACAAAATCAAATTGTGATTCAAAAGATTGAACAAATTTGGGATCATGAACACTCGCATTATCCAGCAGGAGCAGTTCGTACATAGGAAGCTTATTTTTCTCTTAAGTGAAGAACAGAAAACTCCAAACTCCCATTCACTGAAGACATACAGTATCCTGTAACCCAGTTCTTCTTGTTACTGCACCGAAACACTCCCAGCATGCCCTTGTCGACCTTTTGTTGTTTAAATACTCTGGGGGTGTTAGAGCGACACACACAAGCAAAGCCTTCAGCTTAAAATCTCAAGAGGCATTGGCACCCAACAGAAGGGTGAGCCGATGTTCCATAGGCTTATGCCCATTCCATTCCATTTATTTACACACACAATTTTATGTACATTCTCATGATATAAACAATTTATATACAAGATTATATACAGTTTTATGGACATTATCATATACATATATATATATATATCCATTCTATATAATGGTAATCAAGGTACTGTGTGTGTTTGCATGTGTGTTCTTATATCGGGGTGGCTCCTAGGCCTTAGCCCATCTCCACCTTTGTACTCTGTTATGGTGCAGAAACTCTGCATAATGGGACTGAAAAGTGTCAGTGTATGTGTGTTGTTTTGTTTGTGACAGGCTATTATGCCACCAGGGTGCAGCCAACGTATGGGCAGCTGCTGCCTGGTGCCCATCCCTAGCACCGGGCCTGGGTCAACAGTCCTTCTATACCGGTGTTATTACCACCGAAAATCTCGCACCCGCCAGACGGAGTGCAATACTGGCGAGTGCCTGCAATCCCGCTCCCAGGTTGCCCTTACCGGAGAGCCAGCTAAAAAAAAAAAAAAAAAAAAAAGGCTTATGCCCAGGTAAACTAGCCTCATGTTTAGTGTTGTACGTTCAGGGCATTCGCTTCCAAAATGCCCAGAACGTTTTTAACACTGGCCGGCTTCGCCAATGTTAAAACATGCTGGGGAAGTTAACCCTCCTGATCAACAAACTCTTGAAATTCAATTTCAGCTGCTCTTTTTTTTTTTTTTTTTTAATCAGCACTGGATGCCTCCACATGCCTTTCAACACTTTCGATATTCGCCCTTTTATTGAAGGCTCGAACCAGCCTCCGCTGGCTTTAAAGTCTTCAAACCGCACAGCACTGCCACTGGTTGATCGAGCCTTAAGTTTCAGATCGTCATAGATCTGAAACAATCGCATTGAACAGTAACTTTGTTGAACGATAACAAAGACGCTAATTTGTTGAGAACAATTGTGCTGTGCGAGTGATGAAAGATGAAATTTTCCACCCATGTATCGTTCCAGCCAATGTCGTATCTAGGGGGAGGGATGTCCGCCCCGGGCGACACTTTTGTAATACTACTGCGAATTTTCCTCACAATTGCTGTAAGTGTTGCTAGTTGTGAGAGGAGTTTTTCTAAATTAAAATTGATTAAGAATTACCTAAGATCTACAATGAGTACCTTGCGTTTAAGAAATCTTGCCATACTGTCTATAGAACAGCAACTGAGTGATGAAATAGACTTCGACAATGTCATCGACGATTTTGCTAACAGAAAAGCAAGAAAAATAACATTTTAGAATGTTGGAATTAAAGTTTTACTTCAAAAATAAACATAGTGTTTTAATTTATTCCCTATACGTCGTTTTGACTTTGTGTAGTATTTTTTTTTGACTTTGTGTAGTATTTTTGGTGTGTATTGAGAGGGGGGCAAAAGCTCTGGCTACAGTACAGGTTCCAGCTATATAGGAAAGTCATCGGCACCTGCAAATATCATCGGTCCTTAAAATAAGAGATTGTATGAATCATTGTAAGTCGAAGCCCCACTGTATTTATTTTGTCCGTAAATTGCGTGTGTTTTTTCTTGTCGATTTGCCTGTTTGCTGGATAAAAAAAAACCAGTTTCTGGGGGTAACCTCGCATAACATGGTATTTTTGTGCGGGGGAAACCCTGCTATTATGTTGGATGTAATTTTTCAACATTTCCATTCTTTTTGAATCCTACTGTTGACACGCTAGTAAAAAAAAAAAAAAAATACTGAGAAATCCCTGAATTTTATTTTATTGGGAAATTCCCGTGTTACGTTCCATGCTTGTTGAACTTGTGGAAAAATCTAGATTTCAAAGTTTTATTACTGTTGGATAGCACGCCACACCATCAAAACGATTTAAGTCATTCAAACTTTGAAGTTATATTCCTACTACCACAGTTGTACTAGGTTAATACAATTTCTTTCATTCAGCCAAGGCATTATATCCACCTTTAAAATTCATTACATCACAAAATCGTTACAATGGCTTTTGGAAAAAAATTGACTCCGAATCTATTGAAGTCATGGAAACATTTCTCAATTGTGGACTGTATCAGAATCATAGCTTTATCGTTGAAAGAACTAAAATCGACAACGTTAAATGCGTGTGGAAAAACGTATGGCGAGAGTGAGTTCATTCAGGAAATATGGTCGAACCGGCAGAAAACGGAATCCGTGCGATAGTAAAATTTGCTACGTCGGTAGGATGTTGTTGTTACTTGGTTTTTAGGAGCATTAGCAACTAAGGCCATATTGCTCCGGGGGGAATTTGCGGTGGTCATTCCCTGACCTTTCCGCATCCTCCGTATTTGGTGGTCACGGGCTCGAACCCCGGTCTAACCAAGAAGCGTGTGCAACGCACTGATGCTCCTGCCCACGGAGGCGCCACGTCGGTAGGAGGGGAAGGTTTTGATGATATGACTACTGAAGCCTTCGTGGTAGCACAGTTGATAGAACTGCCCTCCACTCCACACCGGGTGGAAAAGACCTGAATTGGAATTCCGTCGATGAAGAGAGGAATTTTTATGGGTCTTTTTCACAACGTGGCTGAGTTAGTCGGGCGAGGGTAGCGTGGTTTTTTCCTCTCGGAAAATCGGGTTTTTCGTCCAGTAAAACAGAAACTCGACCTCAGGACACACGCAATTTACAGAGTAATGGCCTTAGTCGCCGATGTTCCTAAAAAAAGATATGATTACTGAAGAAGTTCAAGAATTACTGGTAGAAAAAGAGGCAGGCGAACGAATTTGGTTTAAACGGCCAATTCAATTCAGATGATGATAGCGCAGATGAAAATTCTAAACTTCAAAATTTGACAGTAAAAAGCATACGGGAAGGCATAAAGTTAGCCGAGCAATTAGAATCTTATTTTTCAATGCGAATCCTTGAATGAAAGCAGCCCAAAGTTCAAAAGGGAGCTTCAAAAATGCTTAGTTTCATATGACGAAATTCACAAAGATCTATCAAGCAAAAGCAAACAAACCCAGATTACTTATTTTTAAAAGAGAGCAGAAGATACACGAAATCTAGAATGATGTATTTTTGTTAACATTTTTTTTAACGAAATAAGTGTTTTTGTTAAATTTTGGAACGTAACCCCCCCCCCCCTTTTGTACCTTTCCTTAGTCCCGTATAACACGGTTTCGCACAACACGACACTTTATAGAAACCTAACTACTGTGTTATACGAGGGTTACCTGTATAGGTGATGTCATCTTTATGTGTGTCACGGTGTGTATTCTATATCTATTTTCCTCTTAATCTAAAAATGTGACGACCACTTCTCTTACATATTCTAAGGATACACTTTCATGGAAAAGAATGTTGTTAAAGAAAGAGATTTATTTTTATTATTTATTTATCTTATTTATTATAGTCTTTGGTGGCCCAGAGAAAGAGAGAGAAAAATATCCTGTTCGAAATGCAAATAGCCTAAACAGCAAACTAGTACTATAACACAAGGAAACGGATTTTTTCTACATCCGCCAAAAATTGGGAAAAACAGTAAAGGAAAAAAAATCGCGTGTGTACTCTGTACGCACGAAAGATGTTTTATGTGTAAATATCTTTGACACCTACTAAATTTAAAACAGCTAGAACCGAAATCATGAACGATGTAATTTATGTTCACGCCCGCTGCTTACTCCATCGAATCAACGTTTGGAAGAGGTTAGCCCAATAGCCTAATTATCCGTTTGATTGTAGCCACTTGTTGAATAGTATCATTGCAACAATACAAGTACGGTAAAACCCAGATAAGAAGTTTTCCATGAGACTGGAGGTTTAGAACTTCTTACGCGGGAAAACTTCTTAGAAGGGAAAATGACCTAAAGTTTTAAAATATTAACTACACAAATAAAAATGAAAAGATACACATACATAAGTTAAAGATAATTTTTAATTACTATTTCAGAATTTATAAATATTTTATTCTACCTGTGGGAAACATTTTTAAACTGGGGATTTCTAATTGCTTAACATTCTGCTCTTGGTAAACTCATTACCAAGTTGGAAGAATGAGCTCCTTTGGAGTTTCAACATATCTTAAAAGGTCACAATTACATAAGACAGAGCAACAATCCACTAAGTAATTCAGAACTGTTCACAACCATCAGAACTTAACGCTCAACGTCGTCGACACTATTCAATAATGGATATCGATGAAAACAATTGCAATATGTTACTTCCATTATATCAGAATGTTTATACTAAAAAACGGTTTTACCGCTTAAAGTCTTACGGAAAATTCACTAATCGAACGAGTTAGTGCCTAGCATCATTTTAGTTAGTAATAAACCACCGAAGTAGGTGAAATGGCATCGTTTCTGTTATATCTCATATTGTGAATGCCTTCACAATGAGTGGCCCTGATATTGCACTACCTCGAAAAAGCTACGCTTCGACAATGGATTCTCGAATGGGCAAGACTTCGCCAATGGATTCTCGGCAGATACCACCACCTCTGGATGGTGGTATCCGCCGAGAATAAGTAACATTAGTCTTCTCCTTTGGCAAAGTGTTGCTTATTGGAGGTAGTGCAATATTGGCAACACGTTGTGAAGCTGACAAAAGACAGCAGATCCTTTAACTCCTGTAAGGTCCGTGGTTGAGACACTGCAGATCGGAGTTGCTGTTACAACACTAACCACACATGCTCGATGGGATTGATGCCTGGGGAATTTGGAGGTCAGGGCAATACCTGGAAGTCTTCCTCATGTTCTGCGAACCGGTCTCGATCAATCCGGGGCGGTGTGGCATGGCACATTATCCTGCTGAAATATGGCACCGCCAGAGAGGAAGACCGTTGCCACGAAAGGGTGTACCTGGTTAGCAATGATGTTTAGTTAGGTGGTAGATGTCACAATTTCCGGCACAAGGATGACTGGACCCAGGATATCCCAGCAGAACATCACCCAAAGCATGACACCGCTGCCACCGGCTTTGTTCATCCCACGGTGCATCCAGGCACCATCACTTCCCCAGGTAAACGACGCACACGTACCCGGCCGTCCATATGGCGCAACAGGAAATGTGATTCATCGGACCAGACGAACTTCTTCCAATCACTCAAGGTCCAGTTTCGATGCTGGCGTGCCCATTGTAGGCGCTATCGTCGGTAAACCATGGTTAGCATGGGCACTCAAAAGAGGCCTGCGGGTACGCAGCCCCATTTTCAGGAGGGTTCAATGTACTGTGTGTTGTGACACATTACTCCCATCACCAGCATTACAATTACCAGCGAGTTGTGCCACCACAGTCGCCTTTCTGTTGCCACGTACCATCCGGAAGAGCCTTAGCTCACCTCGAGCATCGATGAGCCGTGGTCGTCCAACACCTCGCCGGCGATTCGTGGGGTTACCCTCCTCGAACCACTTGCGATAAGTGCTACCACGGTTGACCGTGAGCATCCCACCAGCCATGTTGTTTCGGATATGCTCTGACCCAGTCTTCTGTCCATTACAATTTGGCCTTTGTCAAACTCGCTTAAGTCCATTGCCGTTCCCATCTGAAGAACAAGAGTAACACTGATTAACAGAACTCAGAATCAGGTGTATTTTATACGGTATCTCGACCTGCGCATGTGCCGTAGTTTACCTGCAGTTGCTTCGATTTGAATAACGACTCGCTGGTCATAATGTTTTGGCTCATTGGTGTATATGTATATCAAAAACGATACTATTTCACCTACTTCAGTGGTTTACTATAAAATAAAACGATTCATGGCACTAACTTATTTTATTACCAAATGTTTATATTGTTTAATATTAAAAATAAATAATTACTATATTTAAAAAACGTATTAAGTGAGAAAATGTCATTATAATAATACACTATGTATTCTTTATCACGAACTTTTTATTCGGGAAAACTTGTTACCGGAGAAACTTCTTACGCGGGAAAATAATACATTACAACATATAGAGTTGAAATTGGTACATAAGAAACCAAACCTAGTACAGGGGAAAACTTCTTATGTGGAATTTCTTATACGGGTTCTATTGTATTTGTCACGTTGGATCACGTCACTCTGTCATGCTTTGTTGCAAATTACACATGCAGCGCTAACGAGATCTGCAAGAAAGGACAGGATCCACGCATAATAGGCTATCGAAACTATGACTTGGTTCAGGATCTCATCGAGTACAAGCAAGAGATGGTAACGCTGCACATTCCATTTCACAATGAGGAAACAAGATACTGTCAGAGATGAACTTTGTCAAGGTCTACAACGACAACGAAGAGCTCACACTAGATCGTAAATTATATGAATCGGACTTCGACATTCGCAAAACAATTGAAATATGTAAGACGATGGGTCAAGACGACGAGGGTGATCCAGACGAAGCATGCGATAGCCTTGTAACGCGACTGCGAGAAGACCCCTTTCGAAACTTTTACAGTCATCCAAACAGCGAGATGAATGAGGATCTAAAGCTCGCCAAGCTCAACCGATTCAGAACGGTTGCAAAGAAACGCGAAAACTTGATAAACAACGAGTACTTCTGAAACTCAATGAGAATGGCCAATGACAAGATTCTACTAATGCACAGGGCCGCCGCAAGTGGGTAGGATAGGTGAGCGTCGCTTACGGGCGGCAGTTCAAGAGGGCGCCGAATTTTTTTCGATATTGTTTTCTGATTGATTAACGCTTATCAGTATTCAACATTTAGGGCGGCAAATTTTATTTTGCTTACTGGTGACACATAGGAACGCAGCGCTACTGCTCATGTATGTAATTTGGAGTCTGTTATCTTTCAATCGCGAACAGATTCAAATATTCTTGACCAGCCCAGCTGGTTGTGGAAAAACGTTTATGATTCGCCTCTTGATGGAGATATACAACCACTTCAATAATAGAGACGGGTACTGTAGCGCCTACATTACATCCACTTCAACTGGTAAGGCTGGCACATCTAAGATCACTGCTAAGATCACTATTCTCATATAACACTCCGCGCGATTAACTTGGCTACAATATGGGGATAAAGGGGTGGGAATTGAAACATGAGCCTCTTTTACAGTCAGGAAAAACCGCGATCACAGCCACCGTGCAGTAGCGAGGGCGGTGTAGTTAGTGGTGCCCATAGAAGTTAAACCCATACTACCAATGGTAAACATTTTCTGGCTTTCGTGCCAAAAATTAACTGAAACAAAAATAGAAATTTTTGAAATCAGTAACTGCAGTTACTGATTTCAAAAATTGGTGTTATAAAAAGAAAACATAATTGAAAATTTCTAAGAAATTGTTTGCTGCATAATTACTCCCATAGATTTTTAAGGTAACTTCTGGATGTGGCTCATGGACTATAAAGCAAATCTGATACAAAAAAACCCGCCAAATTTTTAGTTTCATTATAAACTATTTATGAGAACTTGCATGCCAATACATTTTCTAATGCAAGCCACAGCTGCTTCAAATTTTTACAGGTTATTTTCCAAGTCATCAAACTGTGTATAAAAACTTAAATTAATTTGATTCCCTTCACCAGAGTTTCTGTGATCCGAATACATAGAAAATTACGTATGCTCCGATGCATAAAATGAACATATGCTCGTAAAATAGCCTCTAAAACCGTTGTTATACATAAACAGAAACGAGATTAAGGTTACCATCTTTTCGTATTACTGTACTTCAAAAAATAATTCATTTCCAACATTGCACTACATTACTCTCTGACATAATATCAGAAAAAGTTACCTCAAATGGTTGTCCATCTAGATGATTCTTCGCGTTTTAAAATGTTCTTGTTTATACTCCGGCACGACCACCATGTCAGTGGAGTTTACAATAAATCAACCAATACAAATGCTAATCGTATTTAGCAGTCACGGCTCCAACCCCAGACCAGTCCAAGAGCGTGTGCTACAGCACTCGGGTTCCCGACCACTCGGCTTCATCAGGTTTTCTCTACAAAAAAGAGTAAGAGAAGTCGAAATTCTACCCAGTGAATTTCAGCTAATATAAACTAGTACTCAACGAATTTTAATTTGAGGACTATGGAAAATTACAGTTTTGCTAACCCCTAGCTAGCAGAAGAGGTAGTAGACTTAATTGGGGGGGGGGGCAACGTGATAGCAGACCTGATGGGGTAAGAAGAAAGATGTCTGCTGTCACAGGCCCAGACGTTGTGGAGTGGTGAAGTCTGCAACTGTGGTCTGGGCTCCCGCACAGAGAAAGGTAAGCCAGACTGGTGTCGTTGTTTGTCCGAGATGGCACTCGAAGCCCTGAAAAATTATCCACGACAGCAAGACAACATGCAGTGGGCTATCGTATGGTTAATGAGTGTTCGAGCTTCGTGACAGTACTAAAGTAATGCCTGGTAGTTTGTAATTTTGAAGGGGGGAGGGGAGGTTACAACTAGAAATTTGTCTCACCCAGAGCATCTCATATATGTTCAATGGAATTCACGTATTCGAGTACACAGAATGACTGAGGTTCTGTAAATTGCAGAGGTCTAATTGCAGTCAATTAGACATCCTAACTGAAGTGTATAACACTTTACATTCTGTTGGTATCTGTATTCTTTCTCATGGCAACAAACAATGGTCATTTGCAGGGTAGTAGTAGCCTGCGAGTAATTTCGTTGGAATAAATTACCGTAGGCAAGAAGTTTAAAAAAACAATTCAAAAGGAATAGTCAAATTATTAAAAGGGATTGTAAATGAAAAGTGATCATATGTAGAGCATCGGACTGCACGGTTTTTCATTTTCATATCTTTTCCAGCTAGCGTCATGCCTAGCTAATTTATTATCCAGGGAAAAGTTCATACAGCTCCCCATATAACTTAAAATATACACTAAGTGATCACTGAATTATGACCACCTACCTAATACTTCGTAGGTCCTCCTTTTTCCCTCAGTACAAGAGCTATCCGTGGCATTGATTCAACAAGATGGAAGCGTTCGGGCCAACCAAGCTGTGCAATGCGGTCAGCAATGCAGGTATGGAGGTGATTGGTGTATCCAGACGCCTGATATGCCTTTCCATAGTGTCCCACAAGTGCTCTATGGGATTGATATCGGTGGAGTTCGGAGGCCAATCGATATGCTGCAAGTCAGAACTGTTCCTCAAACTAGTCCTGCAAAAGTGCCCGATGGCTCGGCGCATTGCCATCGTGGAATACACCATCGCCATTCGGGAAAAAGAGTAACATAGCGGGGTGTACACAGTCAGCAAGCAGTTGACGATAGCAGAGACCACTGATACGTTGTTCCACATGCACCAGGGGGTCCAAGTTTCTGCCAGTGATACATGCCCCACACCATACAACTGCCTCCACCGGCCTGCACTTTTGATACCATGCATGATGGATGAAGAGCCTCATGTTTTTGATGCCAAATCCGTACACGACCATCCACGGTGTGGAGTAAATAAGGTGACTCATCCGACTAGCACACCAGCTTCCAGTCTTCTAACGTCCAACTTGTATGCTCTTTGCAATAGGCGAGTCTTTTACGCTGATGAACAGTGGTTAGGAGAGGATGCCCTATGGGTCGTCTGCTGGTATAGCCCATACGTGCGACGCATGGTCACGCCAGATGTTCCGGGTTGGCCGATGTTGTACTGGGTAGTCAACTCTTCAACAGTGCTGCGCCTGTTCGCGTCGTCAGACCCGGCACTCACCTCTAACATCAACCTTTCGCTGACCTTTGCAGTTTTGCCGTCGGGTCGTTGTTTGATCATTTCAACGCCTTTTAACACTTTAACTATGGCGGCTCTCGAACACCCCACCAGTTCAGCTGTTTGGGAAATCGAGGCATCAGCTCGTAGAGCACTCACAATCTGTCCTTTATCAAAGTCCGATAAATCCTTCCTTTTACCCATCACACTCGGAATTTTACTACCTACTGAACCAGTAACACTTTATCTATGCTACGTAGTAGTAGTGGCATGTGATGCAAGAAAGCAAGTGTATGAGCTTATGCAGCATCAGCCAAAAAAAAAAAAAAAAAAAAATTACAAAACAATTCCCTCTAAATGTTTGTCCAGTTCCTTCTTAAATTTAAATAACCTATCAACTTCCACAACGACAGATGGCAGGCCAACGACAGGCCAGAATATTTACATTCTGCGCTTCCTCGAAGGTCGACTATTACAAATTTAATGGAGACTCTACTCCGAATACAGCTAGCTTTAAATAATAAACAACAGTTGGACATCGTTTTCCTGGATGTAGCAGCAGCCTTCGACAACGTCTCAATCCCAGCTATAACAGTAATCCTCAAGGAGTATTTCCTCATTTCAAGCACTTAAAGCATTCTGGCTAACACCCTTCAAGAAAGACAAATTATCGCAATAAACGGGAAACAAACAGCAACTTACTGTATCTCCAGGAGAATACATCAAAGGGGCGTATTATCCGCACGTTCTTCGCAATAGCACTAGCCCCATTTTTAGCTCAAAACTGTCAACAATTTATTACATATGCTGACGATTTGAAATTTTTTGTAACCTCTAAAGAACAAGAAACTGCACCCCATCTATCAGAGGAAGCAAACAAGGCAATCAGGAAGCTAGAGTATCTGCACTACATTGGCCTGAAACTTAATGAAAAGAAAACTGCCCAAATGACCTTTACCAATAAAAAGAAGAAAAATGAAATTACGATTTTTGTGAACAATACCAGAGTCCAAAAATCCTCCGCACATGTTGACCTTGGCTTTAAGTGGGATGAAGGATTAAACTTCATACCTCACTTCGAACACATTAGGAAAAAGACATACGCAGCACTCTGGAGCACTAGACAAGAACTCACCGGTCTCCGAAGCCCTCATCTTATGATTCAATACATCCTTAAATGCGTTACACCAATTCCATTGTACGCATCGGCTATCTGGTCATCGGCCCCCGAGAATAACATCAAGGCCTTCTTAGGAGTAGAATACTGGCTCCTGAGATGGCTAAACAAGATCGCCGGGAAACCGTTTACCATCTCAAGAGCGGACTTGTCTGCTAATCTGGACATCACACCCTGGAAGTATATCATCATAACCAGAAACATCTTAACTCTGGCAAAGCTACTAACGGAGAGAATGAATGCGCGGAAAGTGGGAAACGTGATCACTCGCCCTCGGATGATACGACTGAGAATAAACAGGGAAGAACCAAGTCTCAAGTGCCAATTGACTCAATTGGACTCTCTGGAGAGATTTTTCCCAGCAAATACTGTGAATTATTTTAATAATTTAAATATAGATCCAGAGAAACTATGTACAGACAAAATGTATAGGACAGAAATCTTTGGTAATGTGTACCGGCAGGTACAAATATAATAAGAAGACTAATTTAATAATTTATATAATAATATTTAGCATTTAACAACCATTCGCAATTAATTAAACCAACTTAACAATTAATTCATTAACCACATACTTTGTGTTTTTTCATCTCCAAATTTTGTAAATAAGTTCATGTAAATATGCTTGTAAATACTGATATAATGTAACCACACCCTCTAGCCACGTGCTGTCTATGGGTGTCTCTAAAGAGAAATAAACAGATGGAAGTTTGTTCCAGCAATTAACCACCCGCTGGTTAAAGGCAAAGTTTCGCACATCTGTTCTACAGCTGTGCGGAGTTAGATGATGAAAAAGAACTGGAGATAATTGGACAGACAGATATGAAGTTCTCCGAGTAATGTAGACATGCTGCCAGGACAGCTCATAGTGTTTTGTTAATGATATAGTGAGGGCAACAAACCAAGAAAGGCTTGTTCTGCAAATTGCAGCATCTGTAGACATCTGCGAGGTGATCTGATTTATGAGTATAAATCAGATTATAAGGCTTTCATCTGATTTATAAGATTATAAATCAGATATAAGGCTTTGAACTGCGTGAGTAGTAGTAGTAGTAGTGGCACATGATGCAAGAAAGCAAGTGTAGGAGCTTATGCAGCATCAGCCAAAAAAAAAAAAAAAATCACACCATTCCCTCCAAATGCCTGTCCAGTTCCTCCTTAAACTTATTTAACCTATCAACTTCTACAACGACAGATGGAAGTTTGTTCCAGCAATTAACCACCAATTAACCTTTGTGTCATCTACAAACTTCGACATTAAGCCTGATACACCTTCATCAATATCATTGATAAATACACAAAACAACAGTGGACCCAACACCGAACCCTGTGGGACTCCACTAATAACATTAGTCCACGAAGAGCAGCACCCATTGATTACCACCCTCTGTCTTCTCCCACTTAACCATCCTTTTATCCATTGTAGCAACTTACCCTTAATACCATTCTGCTCCAATTAAGGGTAAGTTGCTACAATGGATAAAAGGATGGTTAAGTGGTTAAGAATCCCATCAGCATGAGTAAACTCATGCTGATGGGATTCTTCCTCTTGCTCAGACTATGCAGGAGGGAACATAAATTCATATTGAGGAGGGACAGTTGCAGAGTAGGTGTGCGGAAGTTCCCTTCAGCCAGCGGGTGGTTGATTGCTGGAACAAGCTTCCATCCGTTGTTGTGGAAGTGGATAGTTTGAATAAATTCAAGGAAGAACTAGACAAAGTATTGGAGAGGATGGACAGGTGAATTTGAAGTTTTATTTTTTATTTTTTTTGGCTGATGTTGTATAAAGTTGCTATCTTGCATCATTTTTCACTATTATTGCTATGCTGACTTTATTTGTAGACCTTTACTGGAACTTTTACAGTTACAAGAAGGCACGTCTCCGTTTTGCGTTTTCATCCTGACAGAATTTTAGTGGATTGATTATAGTAGCTTGTTATACAGGTTTTTAAAAATATGTGCAAAAAAAAAAATCCGAGTATACTTATACTCTAGGATCCAAAGTAAGGAAAAATAGTCATATAAACAAGTTTCCTTTTCTGAACAGTTACGGAGCTATGATAAAATATTGAAAAAAAAAATAAATAAATAAATAATAATAATAATAAACTAAAATAAATAAAAAATTAAAAAAAAAAGCATAAACATTTTACTAGGCATGTGTTTGTTTTTTCTTATTTTTTACTACTGAAAACACCACAACCATAGGCTGCGTAACCGTTCAGAATCGGGTTTTGCTTCCCTGTCAGCTTTTTTATTTTTTATTTTTTATCAACCTGTCAGTCGAGTTTCACAGTGAATTCAAAGGAATTTAACGTATATAGTTTGTGCTTGTGAATGGCTGTATTTCATTCGTTTTTTTAAATACAGCGCTCTCCCAAAGATTCAGTGTCGATCTTCAGAGAACATACTGGGGCTTCCGATTGAAAGGGTACTAAATCCGAACCGAGCATCCCCCTCCCCTTCTCGATCGGTCTGATGTATATGATTAAGTGGATACGCTCCAACAACAAAGCATTTTTGTGATTATATTGGATTTCGATACCGGAAATGTATGTTCGACAGATAACCATGCTGGTCTAAATGCAGAAATATAGAGCAGCTGGAAACTTCACCTTAGGCTTAAACTGTTCAGAAATTGGAGAGAGAGAAAAGTTAGTACAGAATGTAATAATTTCTCTCTGTGCACTAGCGAGTTGTATGAATTTTTTCATATATTAATGTTACCTACTAAAAAAAAGAGAGTTCTCTTTCCCCTTTTTTGTTAACCGAGGAAACAGATTGGAACATTGAGTTTTGAATTATGTCACGCACGCCAGAATGCGTGCACTGGTATTAGACACGCAATAGAATCGAACAGTCGAGGAAGAACAGTAATAACTCTTGAAAGCTCGAAAGTCCAAATTTAATATACATATATATACCACCCAGTTTCACAAAATATGATTTTTTTACATCACTTTGTCTCTACGATACCTATCTAGGATTTTTTTTTTTTTTTTTTTTACAATGTAGCTATATTACGCACCAAAGCGGCAATACATCTTCCATAACCAAACACACCATCTCAAGCAAACTGGTCTCCCTACTCCATACTAATGGTTTCTCCAAATCCATATTGAATAGTGTCGCGTGTTCACGTTTATATGTGCGCTCTGAGCGTGCGTTCATTCTACAATAAATTAAAGGTAGGCATGTCACGCACAGCCTGTGAGCATTACAGCCATGCACACGTTATGTTTCTGCTCGTTACAAGCTTTAACGGGCCCTTTGAAAGTATCAAAGACCAACTATTTTTGGCTTTCATTACACACAAAAGCAAAAAAAAACAAAAAAACAGTAAAACATGGAATACATGAATTATCTAGTAATAATGTTTATTTCAAACAGTTCTGACTGATTAGGGTAATTTTGTCCTATTACTGTAGCAGTTCCAGACACTTTTTCAACTGGGTTTTTCTAATAATGATTATTATTATTAACCATATGATGCAAGGAAGCCTGAGGCTTATGCTGCACCAGCCAAAAAAAAATTTGAGTTACCCTGAAAACGAGAGAGAGAGAGTGAGAGAGAGAGAGAAGGGAATCACCAAGAAAGAGAAGAATGATAATATCTAACTCAGGACCCTGGGTGTGCCAAGCCCATACTCACCAGATGTGAGCCCCTGGTGATTGTAATTAAAAATAAAGCTCGAATTTAGCTTGAATTTTGAACCACACATTATGTGTAGCACACACATAAATATGTAACATATCAGAAAACAAAGCATTTTCACAAATTCTCTCCATCTCTGGGGAGGGGTAATGGTCACTGTACTATCAACAAGTCTTTTTCATTTATATACATATACGTTACTGAGGTTTCATTGTATAAATTAATGATCTTGACAGGCACAATATATGTATATGTCCATTTAAAGAGAGTTCTTTTAAACAACGGCTATGTTAATGGTGTGCCAGAGGAGTGGATAGAAACAGAACATCAGACTAATATGTACAAGCTCACTCAGAGGTCCCATGTCACTTACACCTTTTGAAAGGCCCTATCCAATAATAAAAAAATTATGAATACATGGAAGCAAAATAGGGCACAAAAAAAGTGAGACAATTTTAATTTTATTTAACAAATGTTTCTGTTTTAGCCTGTCTGTGAAAATACACTAATCAGTGAGAAAAAATCTATTTGAAAACTATGCCCCCCTCCCATTTATGCCTCAGTCTCAGGCCAAATAGTCCATGGCACTGGTTAGGCTACATCCTAATCACAGAGTACTGTATATACAGGTTTGGTGTCTTCATTTCTAGAATGAGGTGGATTCTAATCATTAAGTAACGAAACATTTCTAAAGTAACTTTACTTTGTGGGTGGTTGTGTCTCAAGACCAGATGTAAGCATGAGGAAGCTGACTATGATATTTTAAGGCCTTGATATTTATGATATTAAAAAATAATAATAATTTTAAAAAATATATATATATTTCTTTTTTTGGGAGGTGGTGTAAACTAGAGTTCATTACTCAAAACTAGAAAACAAATTAAACAGAAAGTGTGCCTATTTTGTTCTGAAAATTTCAGGTGCAGCACATTAAGTTCAATCCATATTCCCTTTTTAAAATTGGCAAAAATAATTCAAAGGGGTTCACTTTCTGATGCTACCTTGCATTTTCAACTATACACTTTCTTTTTTTAAAATTGGAAATGTATGTTTTTAAATAATTTTTTTTTAAAAATAAACTATGTACCGGAACGACTTTAGGAGAGCCATGCTTGCTCATTAATTCTTGTACTGAATAAGGCATATACACAAACTGCACTTTTTTCCCTCTCTCAATATTGTTGGCATTGTGCCAAAAATAATCATACTAAGCAAATTTTTTTTTAATATTCGTTAGGGGGCTTTGCCCCCTGCTCGCTTTTATCGCAAACCCCTGTGCATGCTTTTCTACATAAAATGTAAAGGTATGATGGAGTAAATGAAATTTTTTCTATGTAAAAGACACTCGTCTAAGTGCACTGATGTTCTTTCTCCTCCTTTTTACTCCCATCCTTCAGCACCTCCCTCGCTCATGCTTTTTTTTTTTTTTTTTCCTTCTTTTGTTCTCCATCAGGAAGCTCAGGTGACCCCTGATGAAAAGCAGCAAGAGTACTGTGTGTGGACAGTCTGGCTCACCTCCCAGTGGTGGCGGGCAACGTGAAGTCCCACTAGGGGCTCTGTGGCCAAGAAGCCAGCACAAACAACAGAACCCAACACTAAGCTACACATGCAACACACAACACTTTCTGGCTTTTACAGAGGAACTGTATTCATCACAAAAGTACTGATGGCACAGATGTGGGAAACCACATCTGTGCCATCAGTACAATTAAGAAATATTGTTCAAGGTTTAGGCCTAAATGGTTGTCAAATGAACTAATGAGACTCGTAACAGAGAAGAAAAATGCATGGGATGCATATAAATTATCAAGCGACTCAGAAGCCTATGGCAGATACAAGTTAATCTGTAATCAGGTCACAAAGGAGGTTCGGCAGGTGAAGGCAGATTACGAGAAATCCTTGGCAAAAGATGCTAAGAAAAACAGCAAAGATTTCTTTACTTATATAAACTCTAAAAGGAAGGGGATGAATCTGATTGGTCCACTTGACATTGATGGTTCGACTGTTGATGATCCTGCTCAGATAGCAAACAAACTGAATGAGTATTTTGCATCTACATTCACACGTGAGGAATTATTAAGGTTTGAAAATGGCACAAGGTTATCAAATTGTAGCAGGATACTTAATGATTTTGTAATAACTGAGAGCAAAGTGGAAGAGAAACTGTTGAAGTTAAACGTAAGATAAGATCGTATAGATCGTAAACGTATAGATCCCATCCACCTGGGGTGGATGGGATCTATCCAGTTATATTAAAGGAGGCGGCAAAGCAACTAAGCAAACCCTTAGCCATAATTATGAGAGCATCCTTGGACTCAGGGGAGGTTCCCTCGGACTTGAGATGTGCAAATGTATCCCCAATTCACAAAGGGGGATCGAAGGGTGACACGAGTAATTACAGACCAGTTAGTTTAACTTCTGTTCCGGGTAAAATAATGGAGTCGCTGGTTAAAGATGCATTGCAGGATCATCTAGACAAGACTGCAGCAATAATTCAGACACAGCATGGGTTTGTTAAGGGAAAGTCTTGTCTGACAAATTTGATAGGATATTATGATGTGGTTACAAAGGAACTGGATGCAAAAAATAATTTTGATATCATATATTTGGATTTCAGGAAAGCTTTTGACACTGTTGCGCATGGAAGACTATTGTACAAATTGGAGCAGAATGGTATTAAGGGTAAGTTGCTACAATGGATAAAAGGATGGTTAAGTGCGAGAAGACAGAGGGTGGTAATCAATGGGTGCTGCTCTTCTTGGACTAATGTTATTAGTGGAGTCCCACAGGGTTCGGTGTTGGGTCCACTGTTGTTTTGTATATTTATCAATGATATTGATGAAGGTATATCAGGCTTAGTGTCGAAGTTTGCAGATGATACAAAGGTTGGCAGGGTTGTTAATGACAGTAATGCCAGTGTGCTACTGCAACAGGATCTAGATAATTTGGGCAGATGGGCTAAGAAGTGGCAACTGAAGTTTAACCTTGACAAATGCAAAGTACTGCATATGGGTAGAAGTAACCCCAGAGAAACGTACCAACTGTGTGGTACTACATTTAAGGTGGTAGAAAATGAAAAAGACCTGGGAGTAATTGTGCAGGCAGATATGAAGTTTTCTGAGCAATGCAGACAGGCTGCCAGGGCAGGTCATGGGGTTTTGTCAATGATATATAGGAATTTTGCTAGCAGGGAAAAGGAGGTGATTATCCCTCTGTATAAGGCAATGGTCAGGCCACGCCTTGAGTACTGCGTACATGTCTGGAGGCCTCATTTTAGGAAGGATGTAGATTTACTTGAGCGTGTACAGAGAAGGGCAACAAGATTGGTGAGGGGAATGAAGGGATCCTCTTATCAAGAGAGGCTTAAGTTCTGCAAATTGCAGTGGCTGGAGACTAGGCACCTGCACGGTGATCTGATTGAGGTGATAAGGCCTTGAATGGGTTCAGCACGTTGAATTCTGATGGGATCCTTCCGCTTGTTCAGATTACGAACCTAAGGGGGCATAAATTCAAATTAAGAAAGGACAGATGTAGAATAGATGTGCGGAAATTTGCCTTTAGCCAGCGGGTGGTTAATTGCTGGAACAAACTTCCCCCTGTCGTTGTGGAAGTTGATAGGAACTGGACAGGCATTTGGAGGGAATGGTGTGATTTTTTTTTTTTTTTTTTGGCTGATGCTGCATAAGCTCATACATTTGCTTTCTTGCATCACATGCCACATCTGTGCCATCAGTACTCCACTCAGTGATCAGTGATGCCACTATGATCGATATCTAATCAGGAAATGACCTATGTAATTATTTACCTGTGCATTTGTAGTAACGTAATTGCCCCATCCACTTGTACCATGTGACCCGCATCCCTCTTCTCCCATTGGCTACCCCACCATGGGGCATTCTCAAGGTGGAATAAATATCACTATGTAATTATCTACCCGCTTTTACATAGGTCACTTAGGAAAAGGCCTTTTGCTTGGAGTTCCATAATGCACGAAGAATATTGTTGCATCTGAAAGAGCAGGACTAAAATATTTAACTAAAGTATTTACAAACTATACAAATATTTAAAATATTTACAAAATACTAAACTATTTACAAATATACAAATTATATCAGGTCCCTTCATCAGCTGACATTACAATGGAACATCAAATGATGCCGTGCATGGTCATGTATTACAGAGTGAAGCATGTGCACGAGGTTGGTAAACGTTATGGAGCCAATTGTCTTTCAATGGAAGACAACAATGTAACTATTTACCTGTGCATTTGTAGTGATGTAATTGCCCTGCCCTCTTCTCTCATTGGCTCGAATAAATATTACTATGAGGAAAACATTTTTAATGTATAGAGAGATTAGAAATATTACATCTTATTGTGGGATACCAGAATTAATTAAATAGGCAAAGCATGTTTGTTGCATGTAGTGCCTATCTTACCCCAGGCAAACAAGGTAATTACCTAGAGCCCGGTACCCTCAAATCATAAAATAAAATTTTTTATTTACAGTTCAACAAACACAAATTCTACCATAGTGGCCCCTGCCATATGAGAACCTTAAAACTGCTGATAAGGAGATGCTAACTGTTCTTCCTCAGCAATTATGGCTGCACAAAATGCCTTCTTCCGGAAACTTTGTTACCTTTGTATTCATTCTGCACAATTTTGCTTTAGCCATCGGTGAGTCTGCTGGAGTCTAGATAAGTGCATGAACCGAGTTATTGCTACTTGTGTGTGAATGCTTGTATAAACCAGTGGCGTTATTGGACTTTAGGCCAGGAGTCCCACTTTTTCCTACCTGCAACCCCAAAATTATACATGACAATCACTTGCAACCCCATATATTTGCCTTTGAATGCGCTACTGGAGCCACAACTTCACAGAAAGGCACCAAAACCTATCCATTTATCATTATTATTAATAATCCAAAAACGTTAAATGTCATTTCATAATAAACATTTTTACAGGGGGCTGAAAAATATTTTTGCCTGGCCCAGATATGCTCAAGTTAGGCCCTGGTTGCATGTAAAATGTATCACATGTAAGGCTATCACTGTCATTTTATTTTTTTGACAATATTTCTGAATTTCTAACACACACAATGAGATGTATATCAAAAATAAAAACACCAATGAATACTATTATCTACCAGAGTGACACAAATTGATATTTGTGTCACTCTGGTGAGATAAATTTTTATTTTAACTTGGCACCCATAGCACTTTTTGAATAGGGCATGTCTTATAGGTAACAACAATATACAAGAAAATTTTCTTGCTGCCACACATAGTTCATTAATTGTTGGAACAAACTGGCACCTAATCGTGTAGAACCAGGACTAAGGGTTGCAGAGAGATGGTGACAATTTATAGACTAATGCCAAGTAAGCCTGGTTTCCTTGCATCATTTTACCCTTAGTAATGCTGTTTTTTTGGTTTCTTGTTGATCTTCCTATGTGGTACTGCTTTGAAAAGAATAACATCTGTAGTCTAACAGGAAAAAGTGATGCTGCTTATTTGTACTTCTAATTATAAATTAAATAAAAATACTGTATGTGCAAAAGTTAAGAAAGTTATACATTTAAAAATATCTTTCCAGCATCCATTTAAATTCTATGTGAACATCTATTAATCCATGAAAAATGTAATGAATATGCAAAATGTTATGACAGAATAATCAACTCATGAAAATAATACAAAATTCATACCAAAAATAAAGGGTTACATAAGGATTAAAAGGGATGGTGGTTGTTGTTTGGTTTTAGGCACATCAATGACTTAGATCATATTGCACCATGTGTTTATCATGTCTGTACACTTTTTATTATTATTAATAGCCATATGGTGCAAGGAAGCCTGAGGCTTATGCTGCACTAGGAAGAGAGAGAGAGAGAGAGAGAGAGAGAGAGAGAGAGAGAGAGAGAGAGAGAAAAGAATGATGATGTCCAGCTCAGGACCATGGGTGTGCCAAGCCCCATACTCACCAGATGTGAGCCCCCACTTGAGTGTTAATGAGCCAATATGCATGTTGTGTAGCCTGAAAAAAACTCTATTGGCTAACTACAGCCTTTAATTGAATAGAACTTTAGAAATTCTTCCATTCTATGATGGAAATGAAACCTAGAGTTCTCCAAACACATGAAAAGTGGGAAAACTAAACTATCACAGAGAATAAATAGGAAGTGTGAACATCCTTTAATGCTATAACTCTGATGCCATGCCCTTATACTACTAGCAAGGTTTTGCAGGAGGTTGTTGGTAGGTAGTAAATCCCATTCTTCTTTGAAGGTTGATTTTAGCTCAAGCAGTGTTCTTGGGGAAGGCTGACAACTTGCAATTTAGTTTCCCAAAGCATCCCACAAATGTTCTATACGACTATTCATTTAAGGTCTGGAGACCTGGCAAGCCCCTCCATTCTTTGGATATCTCTGCTTTCCAGAAATTTGCTGTATCCTATGGGTTCCTCTCGTTTTAATGAGTTCCATTAAAATCCATAAAAATAAATTAAGGGCCAACTGCACTCTATAATGTTCTGCTCTCAGAGACATGCGGCCAGGAAATGTCGCTCCTCACTATTTTTCAACCATCAAACTATCCTTTTTGATATGTTGGAGGACTAACATTCTATACCACATTCCAGATGTAATGCCATCAAGAATTATTATTCAGACTGAATCTTGACACAGAGAACAGAACTCGATTCCACCTTTTTAGTGTTCTGTGCTCTATGATAAACTGATCTCTTGTGGAAATGAGCTAGAGGAATGGAAATCACAAGTTTCCCTTTGTTTAAGGTTGTGAGACCCTATAAACCTTGGTACAGTATGACCTGTGATTGATGAGAGTTCCAATGTAACCTGACCTGCAGAAATTTTTCTGTTGCATTTGACTATTAAGGACAGATATTAGTTTTCTTTTTGCTTCTGCTTATAGATGGACTTACCTTTCCTGCAGTTAGGTTCCTATTTCCTAGAATCATTTCCATAGTTTTTAGAGGCTAGATACATTGAAGAATCTTCTGACTTATAGATATGGGCAGATGTGACTGGCCCATTTCCATCCTTCTAATAGTTCTCGTTAGCTATCCAGATAGTATCTCCCTGCCACATTATATAGTCCTGTAAAAGAAAACCTATCATATACATTTTCTCACCATAAAAATGATATTTAACTTGAAGGGTGTGATATTTGCATATTTCTCCTTGTTTACATATAAATTTTGTTTAAAATAGTGGAAAATGTAGAACTTTATTAACTTCTGCACAACTGATCGAGTACAAAAATATCAAAACAGAGTAACAGCAAACCCAAATCTCCTGCTGCAGCCAGCATATTTCTTTCTAATTTTATGAAACATTTTAAATCCATACTCCCGCTCAAAAAATGAAATTTAAAATTGAAATATCTATTAGAATAATGCCAATTCAATTTAAGTATACAGTACAGTACAGTTTTCAGTTTGTCTAGATCTTTGATCATGTTATAATTGAAGCATCAGTAGAGAAAAATCAAATAACTCTATTCTATTTCTGTTTACACATTATAGGAGCATGGCTGATAAAGTAAATCTAATGTGTATCCACTGTTGTGCCCATCAGTGTAAAATTTACTGTAGCAAACAAACTTTGTCATGCCTCCCTCAGTGCAAATTATTTGTGGCAATAATGCTCACCACTTAATATAAGTGATAGGACTACTTGCTGGGATGAATATGTGAATTTGTGGGAGTGAAATACCAGACTTTGCTACTAGTACATTTAATGTTTCTTTTAATTTTTGTTAGGAAGCTGTGTGCACTCTCATTTTATTTGGAAGTTACTATTTTTAGAAGTCAGAAAATGGCAAGTGGTTACCAAAAGAAACGCTTATTATTTATTTATTTTTTATTTTTTTTTTTTAAAAACTCAACTATTATAACAATGAATATGGCAATTTGTTTTTAAAGTAGCCAAAGGTTAGAAAAAAAAATTCATTCAGAAATATTCACAAGTGGCAGGGTTTAGGTTTCAGAAGTCAGCATTCTCTTCTTCCAGTCACATAGCTCCCTGAGGAGCTATGTGACTGGAAATCCGTGTTTCCCATGTTTGTTCTCACAGTTCCTTCCTGTTCCTGGTACAGTAACTTAATCAGCTGAATTATGTGGATTGGGAAACCCATAATAGTCATTGTTTCCCATAGTTTCTCATGTTGAACACAATCAAATGCTTTTGCATAATCTATAAAACACAAAATGACTGGAACATTGAATTCTTTGCATTTTTCAATAATCAGTCGTAGACTTAAGATCTGATCTCTGGTTCCCTTTCTGAAACCTGCTTGCTCTTCTGGAATTTTTTCTTCAAGTCTTCTTGAGATTCTGTTTAATATGATTTTAAGAAGAAGTCAGCATGCAGAACTGAAAATCAACAATCTAATCTATGAAAAAAATGAATATAATTGTTGGATTTGTATTTGTTCAGTTTTTAATGAAATATGGTTTGGCCCAACAAATATTTTTAACAACCCCAAGTACAAAATTTCATGAAAATCTGTACACTGGGAGTGTCTCTGTTACACGAGGATTGACAGACAGACAAAATGGTAATGACAACAGGCACTTAGAATATACAAGAGGGGTTCAAAAAAAGATTTGTATTCAACTCAGTAGTTGTGTAGAAGGTTGAAACAAACATCATGTATTAAACTTTTTTAAACATAGTCACCAGACAAAATAACACATTTTTGCCACAACTCAATATGCTTCTGCAGGCCAGTTTTGTAGGAGTCCTTGGACTATACTTCAAACCACAATTACTCGGCAGCAGAAATTATCTTGTCATCAGCAGCAAAGCGTTTTCCACGAAAGAAAGGACTTCAGGGCAAAAAAGAGAAAGAAATCTGAGGGTGCAAGGCAGGAGGGAAAACCAGAATGCAGCAATATTTCAAACTCGCATTTGTGGGCACCTCACTGCAGCATGAGGAATGCCCAGGGGCATTATCACAGAAAAGGTGCACCTTTTGACAGCTCTCCACATCTTTTTTTCTTTTATAGCAGCACATATCTTTGAGGAGGCCGGAATAATACTTCATCATCACAGTACAGCTTGTCTGAAAGTAATCTGTTAGTATTACACCATGCTGATCTTAAAAAACTTAGAGCATCACCTTGCAGCACTTGGTTGCACCTTTGCCTTTTAGGGGGGAGGGATGGTGATTCTGCATACTTCCATTGTTTTGACATTTTTTCAGTTTAAGGATCAGAGTGATGGATCCAAGTTTCATCCATGGTGACTAACTGTGAAAAAACTCCTCTTGCTTTTCTTGGCACACTGACAACATCTCATGGGCACATTGTGCCCTTTCCTTCTGGTAAAGGATCAGAAGTCTGGGAACCCATGTAGCAAACACTTTGCTCATATGCAACTATTGATGGATGATGTTCTCCACAGACCATACCATACACTATTTGGAGCTCTGCAGCTAGTTCTTTGATGCTAAGATGGCGATCTTCCAGGATTAATGCTTCAAATTTTTGCAACACTCTCTTCTGTTACAGCAGTTGCTAAGCATCCTAGGATTTCTTCATCATGCACTGAAGTTCTTCCAGATTTGAATTGTTTATACTAATATGCAACAACACTGTAACCTGGGCAGTCCTCTCCATAAACAGCAACCATTTCTTGTGGATTGTTTTGGTTATTTCCCTTGCACAAAGAGGAACTGAATGACTGATCTGTATTCCACTTTATTCATTCAGTAAAGCAAAGAAAAAAAATTAATTGTCAGATCAAAACCAAAATTTGTGCAGATGTTATAGAGATTCCAAGGTATCAAACAAAAACGAATTTCATCTTTCTATCACAACTGATTCTGGGTAAATACAACTTTTTTTGAATCCCTTTGTAAATGTGCGCACGCGCACGCACACTTCTTACTTTACGCACGTTTAAATTACATGAATTTAAAATAATGTGCAGCAACCATATTTATGGAAAGAGCCATGAGAGGGGGAGTACATACCCAACCAGATATTCACTTCTATTTGGTGGGTCATAATCTGGTCTGATATGGAGGGTCATAAACTGAAACCTGTGTGTATTTACCACTATCAAAACATCTTTTAAAGGCTCAATATTTAAGGCGCATCCTGGCTGATCTAATTAACAAGACCGATAACGAACATATAAGTATACAGCAATATTGGCAAGCCTTCAATATAAAAGATACTTTAAAATTCATTAATACTGCATGGTGTGAAGTTCCATATAACTGTATTCAAAGTTTGTGGCATAAGTTATGTCCAGATCTTAGCAACTCCTTCAAATGCTCTGATCTGATGAAGATTATGCACAAATTAAAGATAAATGCATGAAACTCGCTAAAAAGATGGGGCTCACTAAAGTGGAGGCAACTGATATCTGATTTAATTGATTCACATCCTCAAGAATTGTCAAATGAAGATCTGTTTTACTGGAACAGCACTGCATTCAAGAGGAAGAAACAGCAGTGAGTGAAAGCCCAGAGGTTAAAGAAGAATGAGCTTGAGAGTGAAATGAATATCGAAAGCATTTAATCTTATAGATGAGTGCCTAAATCTGCTAGCTGATGAAAACCATAATCTTGAACAAAGCTCTAAAATGCAACATAAAGTTATGCCAGAACCTGGTTGCTACTATGAGTTGTTGCGTGAGACAAGGCAATGTGCAAAGCAACTAGCTCTGGATTCCTTTTTCAAGTGATAGGTGGAACAGGACCAGGGTATGTCTGCCAGGAGCAAAAGTTGATGACATTGTAGAGCAGATATCATCTTTTAAGAGCGCAAAAGGTGATACTGTTGTACAAGTTGGAACTAATAACATTAAGAGTAAGAGATCTGCAGATTTACTCAACATACACAGGTCAATGTTCAAAAAACGTCGCGAGTTAGGGGTGAATGTGAAAGTGTCTGCAATTCTGCCCAGACACAAGAGGAGGGAGTATATGTGAGAGCCTTGTTGAGTAATTTGGCCCTGGAGAAATTGCGCAAGGCTCAAGGGGTAGAATTTTTTTTTCAGTCTGGTTTCTGCTTCTTGACAGGAGAGACTGCTTCTACAGGGATGGGGTACACTTAAATAGAAAGGGTGCAAGAATATTTGCTGATGCTATCGAGGCAGTGTTAAGTGGGTCGGAAAACTGCTAGCTTGGGGAGGGGTACATGGACTAAAAGGTTAAGAGTGGCCGCAGGCAGAGGCAAAAGTGATTCTTGCACTGCATCCATTAGAATGAGCAGCAGCATGGAAAGCAAGGCAATGGAGACTTCCAGAACTGTTGGGAGTCATAGGGGAACAAATAAATACATGGGCTGTGTTAGGATAATTAAGAGTAGAAACAGGTGCATGTATACTTGCATGCACACCAATGCTAGGAGTATAGTTAATAAATATGATGAGTTTGAAGTGCTAGACAAGACATCAAAGGCAGATATTGCTGGGATATCAGAGATGTGGTGTCACACAGATAAGCAATGCACAATTGGAATTTGGGGAGTACAATGTGTACAGAAAGGATAGACAAGACAGGGGTTATGCTGCTAGTTAAGAAACACAAAATTTATTGGTGGACAATGCAATGATGAGTCTTATTGGTGTGACATAAGCACTGGGAAAGGAAAATGAGAGTATAATGAGTATAATGAGCAATTGTGCAGAGAAACAGAGTGGGCCAGTAAATCAGAATGTCTTATAATGGGGGATTTTAACTTTCCAGATATTGACTGGAACTTGTGAGTTGGTTACTCGCACACTAGCAAGACTTTTTTGGATTTATTGGATGACTCTTTTCTACAGTAGCATGATCGAGAGGCAACCAGAGGAAGTAATACTCTTGATCTGATTATCAGCAGTGATTATTCATGCATTAAGAATATGCAGATAAAGGATTCACTGGGTGACAGTGATCACAATGTACTGATATGGAATTTACTTAAAGATGTAACTACCATCAAGGCAAAAGGGAAGGGCTTTTGCTTTCGTAAAGGTGACTACAGGGGTCTTAGAGAGTTTTTAAATTCTGTACAGTGGGATCAACTGGTGTATTACCAATGTTGAATTCTAAATTAAGCCTTCAGGGACTTAATCTTGGAGGTTACTAGGCTTTTCATTCCAACTAAGAAATACTGTTCAAGCCTAAATGGATGTCACTGAATTAATGAGGCTCGTGGCAAAGAAGAAAAATGTATAGAATGCATATAAATTATCAGGTAACACAGAAGACTATGGCAGATATAAACTTGTCTGTAATCAAGTCACAAAGGAGGTAAGGCAGGTGAAGGCAGATTTTGAGAAATCTTTGGAAAAGGATGCAAAGAAAAACAGCAAAGAGTTCTTTACTTATGTAAACTCTAAAAAGAAAGGAATGAATCAGATTGCACCACTTAACATAGATGGGTTGACTATCGATGATCATGCTCAGATAGCTGATAAATTGAATGAGTATTTTGCATCTACATTCACACATGAGGAGTTATTCAATGAGGGGAATACCAGAAGTTTATCAAACTCTAATAGGGAGCTAAGTGATTTTGTAATAACTGAGAGCAAGGTGGAGGAGAAATTGTTGAAGTTAAACATAAAGAAGGCACTTGGGGTGGATGGGATCTATCCAGTTATATTGAAGGAGGCAGCAAAGGAAGTAAGCAAACCCTTAGCCAAAATTATGAGAGCTTCCTTGGACTCAGGGGAGGTCCCCATGGACTGGAGGTGTGCAAATGTATCACCAATTCACAAAGGGTGTTCAAAGGGTGTTTAACTTGTGTTCCGGGGAAAATAATGAAGTCACTGTTTAAAGAAGCATTACAGGATCATCTAGACAAGACTGCAGTAATAGCTAAGACACAGAATGGGTTTGTTAAAGGGAGGTCTTGTCTGACCAATTTGATTGGATACTATGGTGTGTCACAAAGGAACTGAATGTCAAAAATAATTTTGATATCATATACGTGGATTTCAGAAAAGATTTTGATACTGTTGCACATGGGCAACTGCTGTACAAATTGGAGAGGCATGGCATTAAGGGTAAGTTGCTACAATGGATAAAGGGATGGTTGAGTGGGAGACGACAGAGTGTGGTAATCAATGGACACTGCTCTTTGTAGACAAATGTTATTAGTGGAGTTCCCCAGCATTCAGTGCTGGGCCCATTGTTGTTTTGTGTATTCAATAATGATATTGATGAAGGTTTATCAGGATTAACATGCAAGTTTGCAGATGATACAAAGGTTGGTAGGGTTGTTAATGACAGTATGCTACTGCAACTGGATTTAGATAAGGCGGGCAAATGGGCTGACAAGTGGCAACTGAAGTTTAACATTGACAAATGCAAAGTACTGCATATGGGTAGCAATAGTCCAAGAGAAATGTACCAACTGTGTGATACTACACTCAGGAAAGTGGAAAGTGAAAAAGCCCTGGGGGGTAATTGTGCAGTGAAATATGAAGTTCACTGAGCAGTGCAGATGGGCTGCCAGGGCAGGTCATGGAGTCTTGTCAATGATATACAGGAATTTTGCTAGCAGGGACAGGGAGGTGATTATCCCATTGTACAAGGCAATGGTCAGGCCACACCTAGAGTACTCTGTACAGGTCTGGAGGCCTCATTTTAGGAAGGATGTAGAGTTGCTAGAATCAGTACCAAGAAGGGCAACAAGATTGGTGAGGGGAACAAAGGGGTGCTTTTACCAAGAAAGGCTTAAGTTCTGCAAAAATGCAGCTCTTGGAGAGTAGGCACCTGTGAGGTGATTTGATTAAGGTGTATAAGGCCTTGAATGGGTTGAGCAAGCTGAATGCTGATGGGATTTTTCCTCTTTCTCAGATTAAGAACCTGAGGGGACATAGATTAAAATCGAGGAAAGGCAGTTGTAGAATTGATGTGCAGAAATTTTCCCTTTATCCAGGTTGTTGACTGGTAGCTGATTGGTGGAACTGACTTTCCATCTTTTGTTGTGGATGTTGATAGCCTAAATAAATTTAAGGCTGAGCTGGACAGGCATTTGGAAAGAATGGAGGGGTGAAATGGGAGGGTTTTTTTTTTTTTTTTTGGGTGATGCTGCATAAGCATGCTTTCTTGCATTGTATGCCTATGCTAATGCTAAGTGCTCAAGGGAGCAGTCAAGTGAACCCTCCACCCTCCCAGTTAGCATAACACCCACCCATTCCCACCTATTTGGTCCGAATCTGAGGAAACAGAAACTGACCATGACGATCCCTCTCATCAATCTGCCTAAGGCCACCCTCCACCCCAATCTCTCTTTCCCCCTCTCTCTCTCCCTCTCTCTCTCTCTCTCTCTCTCTCTCTCTCAATTGTTGTTTGTGTTTTACTGTATATATTCATTATAGTGAACATACTTTTTCTTACTGTACAAAAAAAATAAATAAAATAAAGAAATAAAAAATAAATTAATAAAGATGAATGAATCTCTTTGGTTGCTCATCATTTTCTTTAGAGTGCCCAGTCTTCTAGCTAAAGAAAATGAATGGTATGTGCCGGTAGGGGTAAATTAGCTAAATGCGAGAGTTACTCTCATAGGCCTATTATTGCATTTTTTGGTGATTATTTACATTACGTGTGAATTTGAATTGCGGGAGATGTTCTGGGACTTAACTCTTCCATCAGTGGTGGCTCGTGACTCTGATGTTTGGGGGTACTGCGTCTTAAAGTTACATTAATTGCCTTGGTTATAAGAGATGCAAACATATACAGTAATTTAACCCCAGGGGCTCACATCTAGTGAGTATGGGCTTGGCACATCCAGGGTCCTGAGCTGGATATCATCATTCTTCTCTTTCTTGGTGATTCCTTTCTACTTCTGATTCTCTCTCTCTCTCTCTCTCTCTCTCTCTCTCTCTCAGGGTAACTCAGGAATTTTTTTTTTGGCTGGTGCAGCATAAGCCTCTGTCTTCCTTGCACTATATGGCTAATAATAATAATAATAATAATAATAAGCAAGTTAAAAAATACTACAAAACATTAACTAGACATTTACCATTAACAGACTTGAACTTTTATTCAAAAACAAAATCCATTCTTCGGTTTTTATTTGTTGAAAATAGATTAATAACTTTTTCATTCAAGTTTGGTGCACTGTTGACCAAAAAACTTTTCTCTATTGAAAGCATTGCTTGAGCATTTAGCCTTTCCTGATTCATAGTGCTCCTTAAAAATGTTTTTATTCTTTTCTGAAGTAGTCATCGGAATGGTCAAAAGAACTTTTATGTGTTTTGTAAGTTCACCTAGAACTTCAGCTAGATTATTTTCTGAGATAACTTTCAGCAAGTATAATTTGCAATAATTATGTAGATCATGTCTGCTATAGAAAACTTGTAATTCCATAAGAAGTTTTTCTCTTTCAATCATGGGATATGCCTCAGTAGCCTCCCATACCACTTCCATAGGCATTTTCGTATGAAAAATAACAGTTCTCCTTGTTAAACAATTTAGCAGCAATTAATTTCTTGGTAAAAGAATATCTCTCACCTATGTCAACACATATAGTCGCATACTTCTTTTGCATCAATCATGAGTGTTTTTGAAGGATTTTCACAGTACATTGAATTCCTGATTTTTAGAATGGCATTCTTAAAGTTTCCTATATATTCATGTATTTTAACTACCTCAATTTCTCGAGATTGCATTTGATTATAAATAACTTCCACGTGAGGCATTATCTGATGGAAAAGTTCTAACCACAACTAGAATTTTTCATTACTCAAGATGTGAAAAATTCCAGTTGCTTCTGAAATCGTCTTATCTGCATTTGCTGTCGCTTGTAGTTCCTCCATGCACTTTTTTAAGGGTTCAAAATTTTCATAAACGCTGTTCACAGTGCATATATTGAAGTTCCACCTTGTAGGGGAAGGTTGGGCAACACGGCTGTCTATATGCTTTCTGAGAACAGAGAGACGCTGTGGTGATCTCGAGAAAAATGTTGGTATCGACATGAGGTTAGAAAAGAATATTCTTGAATCTCGGGTACTACTTGCTGCATTTCTCATCATCAGGTTCAGTTGGTGTGCATAGCAGTGAATAAAATGTGCATTTTTGTACACTTTTTTTTAATTTTAGGCTGAACTCCCCCTTTCTTGCCTTTCATTACACTTGCACCATCAAATGTCTGGGCAACCAGTTCCGGAGTGAAAAAAACCCCCAAAAATGCTCAAAAATGTCTCCATTCAGTTCATATCTTAGAACAATTTCCATTTGTATATGTTCTGAAACATCTGTTGTGTCATCAGCCATGACAGCTACGAATGAAGCTTCTTTAATTTCTGTTTTTATTTCATCACGGCATATTTGCAGCAAACAGTCAAGAATAGTTTTTGAAATGCCTTTAAATGCTGCATTTAATGTTAAATGCTTCTTTAAATTAGAATCTAATGTACAGGTGAAATTTATTAATCCTCTGAATACTCCTGGATTTTTAGAATCATCTTTTTCGTCATGTCCACATAAAGGAATTTCAAACTGTCCACAAAAATTAATGCAGTTTATTATTTTAGATAATACCTCATGATTCTTGGTAACTTTTCTATTATGTTTGCAGATCGAAAGTCTGTAGGCCTCAAGCTGTACATTTCCTAAAAGCGACAGTGAAATCACATTATCAATATGTTTCTTCGAACTCTCATGTTTTAGTTTTTTCTTTCATTCTGTTTATGTTTGTAAAGTCACTTTTTGTTCATGTTAAGTCACCTCTGAACAGTAAACATGGAAAATAAAACAATGCATTTTTAACTTCACAACCACAAAGCCAACTTTTCCTTTTGTACCATTCAGTTTTAAAACTGCAAATATGTTTCCTATTATTACTTATTCCCCGCTGAGAAATTTCAATCTTTGATGTGGGGCGGCCTTCTTTTTTAATCGCATTTTTTTCTTGGGAGATAATTGTGAAAAACTAAGTTGCTGAAGTTTATTCACTGTCACGTGATTTACTTCATGGGGGAAGCATGGAGGCCATGACTGAATCAAATTTCACAAAATTGTGTGTCGTACAAATAATGTTTTACTTACACATTACCTCATAATATAACTGCAACTTGCTAAGTTCAAGTTCAATTCACAATTAAGCTGTAATCACATAATTACACTGTTGAATGTTGAGTATTGACTTAACGCTGATATTATTTAGTCACTTAATGGGAATTCGGGTGAATAACAAAAAGGCACCGACATTGTGGCTGCACGCCCATCATGGTCAATGATGAAATCTGCACTGCACGCTTTACTGACTTTGATTCGTTTCACCTATAAAAAAATGTTTATTGGCAACTATCTGGCGCACAGTGCAGTGAGGATTACGGTTAATTAAATTTCAAAGTTGGAAACAATTTTGTTTTATTCGTTTATTAATGAAATGATTACTGAAAATAGAGGATGCGCATACTATATGCGGGTCCTGTTAATAAAAATATTCATTGCATTGCATTGTTCTTCACAAAATTTCATATACTCCGTTCACTGTATATCTAGATTTAAGTAGCTGGGGGTGCTGCAGTGCCTATGGACGAGCTGTCCCTGCCTTCCATAAATTAAGAGGTCACCATATATATATATATGCAAACACACAACTAAAAATGTACTGTACAATAATTTTATCATCATATCAAAATTGGAAACAAAGGTTTATTTAAACAGTGGATTTTCACAAAAAGATACAAGTTTTAAATGTATTTAATGCTTAACGTATTGGCATCATATCGGCCAAGGGCAGATCCATGATTGATTTGGGGAAGGAGGGAACGTGCTCACACTCAAGTACACACCAGTGACGAATCCCAACTTTTCCTACATACTGTTTTTTCTTTTTTCCCTTCAGTGTTTCGGATTTAATTATTAGGCTTTTAAGAATGAAAAGTAAATCAATAACAAATGATTCAATTTACTGTTTCATCCATACAGATTTTGGTGCACTGGAATGTACATATTATTTTGATTAGAAACATAACTCCAGGGGCTCACATCTGTGAGTATGGGCATGGCACACCCTGGATCCTGAACTGGATATCATCATTCTTCTCTTTCTTGGTGATTTCCTTCTCTCTCTCTCTCAGGGTAACTCAGAATTTTTTTTTTTTTTTGCCTGGTGCAGCAAAAGCCTAAAGCTTTCTTGCACCATATGGCTAATATTGATAATGATATACAGTAGAATCTTAGACCCCTTGCACATCTCCAGTATGAAGTTATCTGATGGCTGTGAAGTAAAATATACAGTAAATAACATGATTTGTAAGATTAAATATTATTCAGAGATATGACACAGACATGGTGGTTCCAAAAATAGATTTAAAGAAGTACACAGTTCAGTTTTTGGTTAGTAGCAACAAAAGATTAATAATAAAGAATAATTTAAAATAAAAAAATCACATAATGAGTACTGTCTCTTGCTTCCAATATTTTCTATGCAATGAAATATATTTATGATAACTCCATCTTCAAGTTTTTTTTTTTTTTTTTTTTTAGCAAACAAGTGTTTTTGACAAAAACACTTTTTTCTTTCTTCAAAGTGTAGAAAAGGTTTATTCAGCAGACCAGGTTGTCAGAGGAACTACAGATAATACAAATTTGGTATTGAATGATACAGAGTGGAGATCTTGGACTCAAGACTGACAGTGTTTTCACGATACACAACTCAAATTATTCTAACAACATTTTAATGTTCTGTTATGTCTTAATTGTAAAATTTTAGTGCAGCAAATACTTGATCAAAAGACCAACTACTTTTCATTACTTCTTGTGGAATAACAAATTGAAGTCTGAAAGCTGTTTCGCTGAGATTCAAAAATCAATGCTAAATTTTACATATGACCAAATCTAATAATGGGATATAGACTATGCAACTATGATTCTGAAATACAGAAAGTTCTTTTTATCTTCAGAATAATGTTACTTAGCATTAGTAGAGACATATGATGCAAGAAAGCAAGCTTCTTGCATCATATTTATATAGCCTCAGCCAAAAAGAAATCCTTCCTATTCCACCCATCCATAAACTCCAAAGGTTTGTCTAGTTCAGCCTTGAATTTATTTAAGCTGTAAATTTCCACAATGACAGATGGAAGTTTGTTCTAGCAATCAACCACCCGCTGGCTAAAGGCTAATTTCTGTACATCTATTCTACAACTGTCTTTCCTCAATTTGAATTTATGCCCCCCTCAGGTGTGGAATCTGAGCAAGGGGAAGAATCCCATCAGCACTGAGCTTGCTCAAACCATTCAAGGCATTATATACTTCAATCAGATCATCTCACAGGTGCCTAGTTTCCAGACTGCAATTTTCAGAACTTAAGCCTTTCTTAGGAACAGCAACCCTTTGTTCCACTGACTAATCTCATTGCCCATCACTACACTCGTTCCAGCAGCTCTACATCTTTTCTAAAATGAGGAATCCAGACCTGTATGGAGTACTGAAGATGTTGCCCAACCATTACCTTATACATCACCTCCTTATCCCTGATGGCAACATTCCTATATATCATTGACAACTTTTCCATGAGCTACTCTTGCAGCCTGGCTGCACTGCTCAGAAAACTTCATATCTGACTGAACAATTACCCCCAGGTCTTTTTCATTCTCCACTACCCTGAGTGTAGTACTGCAGTTGGATGTTACTCTGGAATTACTGTTACCCATATGCAGCACTTTGCATTTGTCAATATTAAACTTCAGTTGCCACCTCTCAGCCCATCTGCTCACTTTTCCAGATCCTGTTGCAGTAGCGTACCATCCTTAATGTCATTAACAACAATATCAATCTTTGTATTGTCAGCAAACTTGGACATTAAGCCTGATATATACCTTCATCAATATCATTGATAAATACATAAACAAAAATGGACCCAACACTAATAACATTAGTCTACAAAGAGTATTTTTTCTGTATTTATAAATGATATTGATGATGGTATATCAAGCTTAATGTCCAAGTTTGCAGATGATACAAAGGTTGGCAAGGTTGTCAAGGACACTACTGACACTATGCTGCTGCAACAGGATCTGGAAAGGTTGAGCAGATGGGCTGAGAGGTTGCAAATGAAGTTTAACATTGACAAATGTAAAGTACTACATATGGGAAACAGCAACCCCAGAGCAACGTATCAACTCTGTAGTACTACACTGACAGTGGTAGAGAATGAAAGGGACCTGGGGGGTGGTTGTGCAGGCAGATATGAAGTTCTCTGAGCAGTGCAGACGGGCTGCAAGAGTAGCTCATGGTGTATTGTCAATGATATATAGGAATTTTTCTAGCAGGGATAAGGAGGTGATTATTCCCTTGTATAAGGCAATGGTCAGGCCACACCTACAGTACTGTATACAGGTCTGGAGGTCTCATTTCAAGAAGGATGTAGAGCTGCTGGAATGAGTACAGAGAAGGGCAACAAGATTAGTGAATGGAACAAAGGGGTGCTCTTACGAAGAAAGGCTTAAGTTTTGCACATTACAGTGTCTGGAGACTGGGCACCAGCGAGGTGATCTGATAGAGGTGTATAATGCTTTGAATGGTTTGAGCATGCTCAATGCTGATGGGATTCTTCCTCTTGCTCAGAATAATCACCTGAGAGGGCATAAATTCAAATTGAGGAAAGACAGATGTAGGATAGACGTGCGGAAATTTGCCCTTTAGCCAGCGGGTGGTTGGTTGGTGGAACAGACTTCCATCCCTTGTCGTGAAAGCTGATAGCCTAAATAAGTTTAAGGCTCAGCTGGACAGGTATTTCGAACGAACAGAGGGGTGAAGTGGAAGTGGTTTTTTTTTTTTTTCTTTTTTTTTTTGCCTGATGCTGCATAAGTTTGCTTTCTTGCATCAAATGCCTCTACTAATGCTAATAAGCAGCATCCAATGATTACCACTCTTTGTCTTCTTCCACTCAACCATCCCTTTATCCATAGCAACAATTGCCCTTAATGCCATACTTCTCCAACTTGTACAGTAGTCTCCATGTGTAACAGTAAAAAAAAACTTTTCTAAAATTCAAGTATATGATATCAAAATTATTTTTTGCATCCAGTTCCTTTGTGACCACATCATAGTATTCAATCAAATTGGTGAGACTAGACTTCCCCTTAACAAACCCTATGCTGTATCTAAACAATAACTGCAGTCTTGTCTAGATGATCCTGCAGTACTTCTTTAACCAGTGACTCCATTATTTTCTCTGTAACAGAAGATAAACTAACAGGTCTATAATTACTCATGTCACCTTTCGATCCCCTTTGTGAATTGGGGATACATTTGCAGATATCCAGTCCAAGGATGCCCTCATAATAAATGCTAAGGGCTTGCTTGCTTACTTCCTTTGCTGCCTCCTTTAATATAACTGGATAGATCCCATCTGCCCCAGGTGCCTTCCTTATGTTTAATTTCAACAATTTCTCCTCCGCTTTGTTCTCAGTCATTAAAAAATCATTTAACTCCCTGTTAGAGTTTGATAAGCTTCTGGCCTCCACTTCCCTACAGATTTTCTCACATGTGAATGTAGATGCAAAATACTCATTCAATTTGTCAGCTACCTGAGTAGAATCATCAACAATCGAACCATCAATATCAAGGTGACTAATCTGATTCATTCCCTTTCTTGAAGACTCACCGAAACTGAAAAATCATTTGCCAATTCTGATGAGTTATCAAACAAGACTTTAAAGGAGGTACTGGCTGAACAGCACTTCTCTTTAAATATTTCTTCTATATGTGTCAAAGTTCACAGGAATCATTGCAGCAGTCTCCCAATTTGGACATGTATTATACATGTACAAATTGGGAGACTGCTGCATTTTTGGAAGAATGTGCTATAGAAAAAAAAAAACTTACTGTGATTGCCAGAGTAATTCTGAACTCAAAATTTTCCATTGAATGGAACTGGCTGTTTGCTGTGGTACATCTGATCTATTTTCAACTAGCTGCTCCAGAGATCACAGGTTTAAATACTGTTGTAGTAATAAAGAATTGGATCTTTCTACAAATCCATGTCCCACTGAAAGGCTTCAATTTATTTCTGCTACTTCCATGTTCTGGATCATCTACTGCAGTATTTTCTAACAAATGCACTTGAAGTGCCAAATTATTAATAAAATTAATGGCCTCAGTTACTATACCAAACTTATTTCTAATGTTAAACAGTAGATGCGTAAGAAAGGCTTAGGTTTAGACAGCGACTGGCACAATGCGCAGGGTGGTTATAAAATAAGTTTCCCTTCAGGGGACCTAGTGTCGAAATGGTTTGAGATAGTGCTGTGAAAATCGGTGGGTATGTCATTTAGGGTATGGGGAAGCGATGGGCAGAAGAAAAAAATTAGTTCAAAAATTTCCACCACCAGGGGAGAAATTGGCACTGTAAACATAAGATGGAATACTTAACTTAGGATTAGATTTTAATATCAGAACTTAGAAACCTACAGATATTGTTTTATGTGCTTTCCTTCACTTGAGATGACATTCTGAAAATGGAGGTTTGGGTGCAGCACAGTTTTGTATAGTATCTCATTGGGGATGTTGGCTACAAGCTGTTTAATGCTTGCTTTCAAATCGACAAGCGTCTGTATGTCACCATGGTAAACTCTTGTCTTTCAGGTATCCCCATAGCTAGAAATCACAGGGAGTGAGATGTCATCGGGCTGGCTAGAATTGCAGAAAGTCTCTAGAAATGATGCTATCATTTCTGAATGTTGAATGGAACAGTTCCTTCACTTGTCGACAAATGTGGGGATGGGCACCATCTTGCATGAACGCTACGGTCTACAAGCATTGCCTTTCTTGCAGAGCAGGAATAATGTGATCTCTTAGAAGAGTGCAGTACCATGTACTAGTTACCATACACCTTACGGGGCCATGAGGTGTACACTCTTCAAAGAAAAATGGTCCAATTATAAACTCTGCTGTGAATCCACACCATACTGTAATGTATGGACTTTGTAGTGGTCTTTCCTGCACAGCAGATAGACGAGAAGTTCCCTATATTCGGCAGTTTTGTGCATTTACAGCCCCATGAAGAGTGAAATGTGCCTCATCAGACCACAAGATCATTCGAGCCAGAAATTGTAGAGCAAAGTCTATTCGTTGTTGCTCATCACAATTTAGTTCTTGCACTACATGAA
Source organism: Mastigoproctus giganteus (assembly GCF_048544385.1). NCBI lineage: Eukaryota > Metazoa > Arthropoda > Arachnida > Uropygi > Thelyphonidae > Mastigoproctus > Mastigoproctus giganteus. The sequence goes on along the minus strand of NC_143586.1, from coordinate 81,882,333 downwards.
TCTTGTACGGGAATCAGTGTAAAATTCGAAGCACTTTACATACAGTAGACCAAGGAAGGTTCAAGTCTCTTGACACACTTCTGGCACTACTGACTGGTAGTGTTTCACATTCTGACCTGGAGGCCATTGCAACTGCCACTTCATCCACTATCTATATTCTGATACGTGGTCATCCCCTGCCTGGAATTACACCTAACTCCCCGGTCGCTTCAGATTTCTTTATTAGTTTTCGAAGCCTCAATGACGTCAAAGGTCCTTTATGCAAACCTTTAAGTTTCCGATATTCACATACTGCTGCATTAGTGTTACTATTATTCTGGTAGAACAGTTTTACTAAAAGAGTATGTTCCGCAATGGTTATTGACGGTGGCCTTTCTGCTTTTATCTAACAGGATGTCATTTGTGTAAGCAGCATGTCTTGATGTAAATGACAACTTTTACATAGTGTAGTGCCATTTTACTCCTGATAAAAGACATACCCATCGATTTTCACAGCACTAACTCTAACTGTTTTGACACTAGGGTCTCCTGAATAAGGAAACTTATTTTATAACCACCTGGTATATAGCTGCTTTTGTTGTTGATTCTTATACTTGTGCACCTTTCAACTGACCAGATATATTAGTGGCACTATTATATCCTTAACCATGTAACAGCAGTGTTTTTTGCTAAACCAGCACCAGAGAAATCATTAAGAAATCATTATCAAGAAAATCAATAAAAATCTCTATGCACAGTGTTCTAGTGCATACACCTTAAACAAATTAAAGGCTGTTATTTTTACAGATGTCTGTTGTTTTGTCACATATTACTGAATTGATAATTATCACCAACTTTTTATTTTATTTAACATCATATAAAGTTAAGAATATCATTCTGCATGGTTTTGATCATAAGCATGGTATTGTTTTAGGTAAAACTTTTAAAGTTTTACCAAAAAAAAACTTTTATGCACAAAGGCTAATATTTTGGTGTCCACAAAGAAACCACTGTTTCCATTATAGGCAAAAGCATTTCCTATTCTCATTAACTACAATTTTTCTTCCAGTGTCCAGTTGTATCATTACATTTCTTGTCTTCCTTCATAAACCTTTAAAAATATTTCAACAATAATATAGTAGATTATAATAGCTTCTCTCAGCATGATTCCAGCAGTTGGATAACATATTTTTGTTATCTGCATAAAGGTGTATTTACTAGGGATGCAAACTTCTGTGAGTTTAACTCCTCTACCAGAGCATACAAAATTGGCAAATGACTCCACTTCAAGCTTCAGTATATTATAAACAAGAAAACTCCTAACTGAATTTCTCGAGGACTGAAATTCTGTTCATTTACCACTTTGCTCAACTAAAGGAAATTTTAATTCTGAATATAGTACCCAGGGTTTAAAAGAATAAATTTCGCCTCATCATTTAGTTTTTTCATAAATATACACCTATATCAAATCCACCAAAAGCTGTTTCCCTTTCACTGTGGCAGCACAGTTGCTTTAATTTAAGAAGTTCACTGACCTATGGTTGGATTGATGAAGAAGACACTTTCAGTATTGCTATTTTTTTGACTTGATATACAAACTGTGATGTCTCTTTAGAGTGTCAGCAATAAACAATACAATGTTTTATTGCCCCTTTTGTAATGCAAGTAATACTAGTTCCCCCCCCCTCCCCCGTAGGTCCCAGATTTTAACTTTAGTATTTGAAAAAAGTAAAGTATTTGGTTTTTTCAATTGTACTTTTAGTGTACTGATGATTGATATTTTCCTAGTAGATTGCAATGCTCATTAATTTCAGTTTATTTTTTAATAACAGTTGAAAATTTTGCAAATGTTTTTGCTCTAAAACTACTTATTAGTTTGTAATGAAAAAAAAAAGTTTATTAATTATAATTAGATTTTTAGAAAAATGGTAGTAACATAAAATAGAAACATGAAGCATTTAATCTTTGCCAAATTTAAGTTTGCAGAAGCATTAATTGCATGAAACTTGGCTATCACTCCAACCCAACAAATTAAACAAATATTAAAAAAAAAAAAACAAAAAAACTTTGAAATTAATGTATTTCAATGGAAAAAATAAATTTATGTTAATTTTGTCTGCTTATGTGACAAAATATTATAAATGTGAAATAGTAACATGAAAATTATTTATGGCTCAAATTCAAAATCAATTGCAATACATCACTTTGCACATCTTCCTTTTATCATGATCATATTTATTTTTCTCATGAACAGCCTTTGCATTCCAAACTTGCAAACTGATGCCTTATAAATTCATTAAGGAAGAAAGAAAGAAATCACCACTGAACAGCATAGTTTTCCAGCTGATATCACACACAGCATACGCCTTCTCCAACTCTATCAGCCCCCTCCACAGAACTGTAAAATGTGATGTTCTGTAGCTCTCCCCCAATAAATGTGATGAATTGTAAAATGTGACGTTCTGTAGTTCTCCCCCAAACCCAATTAAAAAATACTGAATGAAAATAAACAAGGGAACCCAATAATAATAGAGTTTTTATAGTATTTTTTAAAATTTTCAAGGTGATTGGTCTCCCATATTGACACAACCAGATGCTTGCATGTCGTTGAGCAGGAATAACCCAAATGTCTGTATTTCTATCAGCTGTTTGAGTTTAGCAAGCAAAATCAAAGCTCTACAACAAGTTTAGACATCTGTCACTGGCATCTCACAGATGCTACATAAGAATGTGAATTGCCTAGAAGAAATACAGATGCTTTTTCTCACCTGGCATCTATTAAATGTCACACAAAAAATTGTCTTGTAATTCATTGTACATTGAAACAAAAACAGAAAATATTTTATAAGCAGTTAGAGAATACTGGTGGGACAAAGTACACAGGCGGATTTAATTTCTTTTACAAATTTAAAAAAAAAAAAAAAAAAACAGAAAAATTTTAAAAAGTGGTGTCTGTCAGATGCCATACTAGTAAAGGAAGGTTAAATGCTTTTATTAATAAGGAACAAAATGTTCTTGAGATCTGGTTATTCATTTTATTAATAACTTACTCGTTTGAACTTATCCTTCTTACAGCAGAGTTTGTAAATGCATGTTTGAATAGAAAAGTTCCCAAAATTTTCTTTTCATGACAAAAAAGTCGTGAAATGGGATGGTGATAATATTACCAAATGGGATAGGACAGTAGTAGTATTAGCATTAACATTAGTAGAGGCATATGATGCAAGAAAGAAAGCTTTTGCAGCATCAGCCAAAAAAAAAAAAAAAAAAAACCACTCCCATTTCACCCCTCTGCTCATTCGAAATACCTGTCCAGCTGAGCCTTAAATTTATTTAGGCTATCAACTTCCACAACAAGGGATGGAAGTCTGTTCCACCAACAAACTACCTGCTGGCTAAAGGCAAATTTCCACACATCTATCCTACATCTGTCTTTCCTCAATTTGAATTTATGCCCTCTCAGGCGATTATTCTGAGCAAGAGGAAGAATCCCATCGGCATTGAGCATGCTCAAGCCATTCAAGGCTTTATACACCTCTATCAGATCACCTCGCCGGTGCCTAGTCTCCAGACACTGTAATTTGCAAAACTTAAGCCTTTCTTCGTAAGAGCAACCCTTTGTTCCATTCACTAATCTTGTTGCCCTTCTCTGTACTCGTTCCAGCAGCTCTACATCCTTCTTGAAATGAGGCCTCCAGACCTGTATACAGTACTCAAGGTGTGGCCTGACCATTGCCTTATACAAGGGAATAATCACCTCCTTATCCCTGTTAGAAAAATTCCTGTATGTCATTGACAAGACACCATGAGCTATTCTTGCAGCCCGTCTGCACTGCTCAGAGAACTTCATATCTGCCTGCACAATTACCCCTATGTACTTTTCATTCTCTACCACTGTCAGTGTAGTACCACTGAGTTGATACGTTGCTCTGGGGTTACTGTTTCCCATATGTAGTACTTTACATTTGTCAATGTTAAACTTCATTTGCCACCTCTCAGGCCATCTGCTCAACTTTTCCAGATCCTGTTGCAGCAGCATAGCATCAGTAATGTCCTTAACAACCCTGCCAACCTTTGTATCATCTGCAAACTTGGACATTAAGCTTGATAGAATAGCCTCCGTAGCCGAGTGGGCAGGAGCGGGAGTGCAGTAGCACACGCTCTTTGAGTAGACCGGGGTTCAAGCCCCTGACTGCTGAATACGGTCGATCTGCCAACCCGCACTGGACCAGCGTGGCAGATTATGGTCCATTTCCCTCAGCATGAATTGTTGAGGAGGCTTCCATCCTGCAGTGGGTTGATAATGGCTGCACTTTACTTTTTTTTTACCATCATCAATATCATTTATACATACAGAAAACAATAATGGACCCAACACTGAACCCTGAGGGACTCTACTAATAACATTAGTCCACGATGAGCAGTGTCCATTGATTACCACTCTCTGTCTTCTCCCCCTCAACCCTCCCTTTATCCATAGCAGCCATTTGTCTCCAATGCCACACTGCTCCAATTTGTGCAGCAGTCTTCCATGTGCAACAGTATCAAAAGCCTTACTAAGATCCAAATATATGATATCAAAGTTATTCCCTGCATCCAGTTCTTTTGTGACTGCATCATAGAATCCAATCAAATTGGTCAGGCAAGACTTTCCCTTAACAAAACCATGCTGCGTCCGAGCTATAACTGAAGTCTTGTCTAGATGATCCTGCAGTGCTTCTTTAACCAGTGCCTCCATTAATTTTCCTGTAACAGAAATTAAACTCACAGGTCTATAATTACTTGTGTCAGCCTTTGTTCTTCCTTTGGGGTCACATTTGCACATCTCCAGTCTATGGATACCTCCCCTGAGTCCAAAGAAGCTCTCATAATTATGGCTAAGGGTTTGCTTACTTCCTTTATTATAACTGGATAGATCTCATCCACCCCAGGTGCCTTTTTTATGTTTAACCTCAACAATTTCTCCTCCACTTTCCTCTCAGTTATTACAAAATCATCTAGCTCACTGCCAGAGTTTACTTCACCTCTGGCATTCACCTTCCTGAATAACTCCTCATGTGTGAATGTAGATGCAAAATACTCGTTTAATTTGTTAGCCACCTGAGCAGGATCCTCAACTGTTGAACCATCAATATCCAGTGGACCAACCTGATTTATCCCTTTCCTTCTAGAGTTCACATATGTAAAGAACTATTTTCTGTTTTTCTTTGCATCCTTTGCCAAGGATTTCTCATAATCTGCCCTTGTTGTTGTTTCTTTGTTATTTGGTTTTTAGGAGCATTAGCAACTAAGGCCATATTGCTCCGAGAATATGCGGTGGTCATTCCCTGACCTTTCCGCATCCTCCGTATTTGGTGGTGATGGGCTCGAACCCCGGTCTAATCAAGAAGCGTGTGTTACACACTGCTGCTCCTTCCCACCTGGCTACAGAGGCGCCATAATCTGCCCTTGCCTGCCTAATCTCCTTTGTGACTTGGTTACAGACCAGCTTATATCAATCATAGGCTTCCATATCACCCAGTAATTTATATGTATCTCATGCATTTTTCTTCTCTGCCCTATGTCTCATTAGTTCATCTGACATCCATTTAGGCCTAAACCTTGAACAATATTTCTTAGTTGGTATGTAAAGCCTAGTAGCTTCCAAGATAAGTTCTTTGAATGCTTCCCATTTTGAATTTGCTGTTGGTAACATCATCAGTTGGTCCCACTGTATAGAATTTAAATACTGTTTCAGACCATCGTAGTCGCCTTTACGAAAGCAAAAACCCTTCCCTTTACCCCTGATGGTAGTTACCTGTTTGAGTAAATCCCACTTCAGCACACTGTGATCACTGCCACCTAGTGGTTCCTTTATCTGCAGATTTTTAATGAATGAAGAATCACTACTGATAATCAGATCAAGAGTATTACTCCCTCTAGTTGCCACCAGAACATGCTGATGTAGAAAACAATCATCCAATAAATCCACAAAAGCCTTGCTAGTGTGTGAGTGACCAACCCACAAATTCCAGTCAATATCTGGGAAATTAAAATCCCCCATTATAAGACTCTCTGATTTACTGGCCCACTCTATTTCCCCGTACAGTTTCTTATTATACTCATCAGAGTCATTATGTCTATAGCACACTCCTACTCTCAATTTTGATCTCCCAATGCTTATGTCACACCAAACTGACTCGACACTGCACTGTCCAGTGATGTCGACTGGCTTCACTTCCTTGGATTTTATGTGTTTCTTAACTAATAGCATAACCCCTCCTCCCTTCCTATCCTGTCTGTACAAATTCCAGTTCTGCATTTTTTTTTTTTTTTTTTTATGAAAACCCCAAACACGAAAGGTATCAAAACCTATAGTACTTAGTACCGTGCATGGGTTGAAGGAGAAGTATGGGGGGAGGGGGATGCCAGAAACTTTGCTCTAGAGACTGAACATGAGTTTTACCACTTCAAGCCTCCAATAAGCAAAGTGGTGGTATTTCACTGGTTGATGAAAGTTCTTATATCTGTGTGACACCACGTCTCCGAAATCCCAAAAATATCTGCCTTTGATGTTTTGAGCAATACTTAAAATTCATAAAATTTATTTACCAAACTCCTGGCATTGGTGTACACGCAAGTATAGCATTAGCATTAGCATTAGTAGAGGCATATGATGCAAGAAAGCAAGCTTATTCAGCATCAGCCAAAAAAAAAAAAAAAAAACCCTCTCCTATTCCACCCCTCCGTTCGTTCGAAATACCTGTCCAGTTGAGCTTTAAATTTGTTTAGGCTATCAACTTCAACAACAAGTGATGGAAGTCGGTTCCACCAACCAACCACCCGCTGGCCAAAGGCAAATTTCCGCACATCTATCCGACATCCGTCCTTCCTCAATTTGAATTTATGCCCTCTGAGGTGATTATTCTGAGAAAGATGAAGAATCCCATTGGCATTGAGCATGCTCAAACCATTCAAAGCCTTATACACCTCTATCAGATCACCTCGCCGGTGCCTAGTCTCCAGACTCTGTAATTTGCAAAACTTAAGCCTTTCTTCGTAAGAGCAACCCTTTGTTCCATTTACTAATCTTGTTGCCCTTCTCTGTACCCGTTCCAGCAGCTCTACATCCTTCTTGAAATGAGGCCTCCAGACCTGTACACAGTACTCAAGATGTGGCCTAACCATTGCCTTATACAAGGGAATAATCACCTCCTTATCCCTGCTAGAAAAATTCCTGTATATCATTGACAAGACACCATGAGCTACTCTTGCAGCTCGTCTGCACTGCTCAGAGAGAATATCTGCCTGCACAATTACCCCCAGGTCCTTTTCATTCTCCACCACTGTCAGTGTAGTACCGCAGAGTTGATACATTGCTCTGGGGTTACTGTTACCCATATGTAGTACTTTACATTTGTCAATGTTAAACTTCATTTGCCACCTCTCAGCCCATCTGTTCAACCTTTCCAGATCCTGTTGCAGCAGCATAGCGTCAGTAGTGTCCTTAACGACCCTGCCAACCTTTGTATCATCTGCAAACTTAGACATTAAACTTGATATCCCATCATCAATATCATTCATAAACACCGAAAACAACAATGGACCCAACACTGAACCTCGAGGAACTCCACTAATAACATTAGTCCACGTTGAGCAGTGTCCATTGATTACCACTCTCTGTCTTCTGCCACTCAACCATCCCCTTATCCATAGCAGCAATTTGCCTCCAATGCCACACTGCTCCAATTTGTGCAGCAGTCTTCCATGTGCAACAGTATCAAAAGCCTTTCTAAGATCCAAATATATAATATCAAAGTTATTCCCTGCATCCAGTTCTTTTGTGACTACATCATAGTATCCAATCAAATTGGTCAGGCAAGACCTGCCCTTAACAAAACCATGCTGCGTCTGAGCTATAACTGAATTCTTGTCTAGATGATCCTGCAGTGCCTCTTTAACCAGTGCCTCCATTAATTTACCTGGAACAGAAGTTAAACTAACAGGTCTATAATTACTTGTGTCAGCCTTTGATCCTCCTTTGTGAATTGGGGTTACATTTGCACATCTCCAGTCTATGGGCACCTCCCCTGAGTCCAAAGAAGCTCTCATAATTATGGCTAGGGGTTTGCATACTTCCTTTGCTGCCTCCTTTAATATAACTGGATAGATCCCATCCACCCCAGGTGCCTTTTTTATGTTTATCCTCAACAATCTCTCCTCCACTTTCCTCTCAGTTATTACAAAATCATCCAGCTCACTGCCAATGTTTACTTTACCTACATCATTCTCCTTCCTGAATAACTCCTCATGCGTGAATGTAGATGCAAAATACTCGTTTAGATTGTTAGCCACCTGAGCAGGATCCTCAACTGTTGAACCATCAATATCCAGTGGACCAATCTGATTCATCCCTTTCCTTCTCGAGTTCAAGTATGTAAAGAACTCCTTTCTGTTTTTCTTTGCATCCTTTGCCAAGGATTTTTCGTAGTCTGCCTTTGCCTGCCTAATCTCCTTTGTGACTTGGTTACAGCACCTGCACATGCACAGGTGCATACATGCAACAGGTGTATACATGCACCTGTTCCTATTCCTAGCTAACCTAACACAACCCATGTGTTTACTTGTACCTCAATGACTCCCAGCAGTCTCTGAAATATCCTGCATCTTGTTTTCCAGGCTGCTGCTCATTCCAATAGAAGCAGTGCAAGAATCACTTTTACCTCTGCCAGTGGCTACTGTTAATCTATAAGTCTTTGTATCCCCCCCAAGCTAGCAGTGTTCTGACCCACCTAACACTGCCTCGATAGCATCAGCAAATATTCTTGCACCCTTTCTATTTAAGTGTATCCCATCCCTGTAGAAGCAGTCTCTCCTGTTAACAAGTACAGACCAGGCTGAAAAAAATTCTACCCCTTGAGCCTTGCACAAACTTTCCAGGGCTGAATTGATTGACAAGGCTCTCATCATATACTCCCTCCTATCGTGTCTGAGCAGAATTGCAGACACTTTCAAATTCAACCCCAATTCATGACTTTTTTTCAACATAGAAGTTGAAAAAAGTCGTAAATTAGGGTTTACAGTTTCCTGTACTTGTTAAGTAATTCTGCCGGTCTCCTACTCTTAATATCATTAGTGTCAACGTGTAAAACTATATCACCTTTTGTGCCCTTAAAAGATGATATCTGCTCTACAACGTCATCAACCTTTGCCCCTGGCAGACATACCCTGGTCCTGTTGCACCTATCCTTTTCACAAAGCATGTTCCCTGTTTCCCTGACAATGTATGCTTATGTACATAGCTTAATTATTACTGTAATATATACATACTAATTGATATTTCTGTTCACAGACTTTTTTTTTTTTTTTTAATTGTAAAATTTAAAACAGTAAAAAAAAACAAAGCAATCAATAACGATGAACACGGCATGCACAAAAGAGAAGATTCTGAAAATTTATTTATGTTTTTTATATGATTGAAGAGGAAGAGGAAACACATCTCACCATAAAGTGAAAACCTACAGAATTCCAGCTATCGCTATTATTGGAAATGCAGTAAGATCGAGTTTACTACACGTTTATAATTAGACTGCGCTAACAGAAAAGCCCAATAAACTGGGAACTGCAAATTGTTTTTATTGTTTTATGGTAGTGACCTCCAGAAATGTGCTCCTCTACTTATGTTATCCCATCTCACGAAGGCGCCTCCGTAGCCAGGTGGGAAGGAGCAGCAGTGCGTAGCACACGCTTCTTGATTAGACCGGGGTTCGAGCCCGTCACCACCAAATATGGAGGATGCGGAAAGGTCAGGGTATGACCACCGCATATCCCGGAGCAATATGGCCTTAGTTGCTAATGCTCCTAAAAAAAAAACCAAATAATAATAAAACCATCTCACGAAATTTCTGTTCGAACAAAAAAATCTTGTGAATACAGAGAATGACAACAGTGTCTCCAACCAACACAGTTACATTAAACGGGGAAATATAATAGCTCTCACACATTTGACGTTTGACATTTTTTAAGCTTGTATGTATTGCTGCACAGGTTGCTACGTTCAGCTTGGTGCTGGGCTTTACATTCACCTGGTGTTACTCGCAGACGAAATCGCGCATGAGCCAGTGCGAAAATTGCATTGTTCCCTAAAATATCAATCGCATTGGAGCAAATCTGCATTACAGCAGAACTTACTGTAATTGATTATGTTGTTTTATGATTATTATGATTATGAGTCCTTATGAGGACTCATAATTGAATTGACCTATTGATTATGAGTCCCTTGATCCTCATTTTTTGAATAGGAAACATGTTTGCACAGCTCTCCTGAATCCAAGGATGCTGTCATAATCATGGGCAAAGGTTTGCCTACCTCTTTTGCTGCTTCTTTTAGTACAACTCGATAGATCTCATCAGTCCCACATGCATTATTTAATTTTAGCTTCAACAATTTCTCTTTCCTTTCTGCTCAGTCATAACAACAAAATCATATAGCGCCCAGTTATAATCTGGTGTTCTCATCCATAAAAGCTTCATGCATGAATGTTGATGTAAAAATATTTTAGTCAGCAATCCAAACAGGACATTAATAGTTATACAAAAATATATTAAATAATGAGATTGTGCACAGCCACTACACACTAAGTGCCACCTGCAAGACAAAGGCACAGCAGTTGACCTCAAACCTCCCCTAGTTGCCTGCCAAGTCACGTTCCGACAAGCTTATCCCCTTTGTAGTGAGAGATTTTCATTACCTTGTATTTTTTTTGGAGTTTGCAGGAAAAATGACAGACAAAAAAACTGAACAAGAATCAACCTCAGATTTTTAGCAAAACTAAAGAAAATGCCAATTGAAAGTTATGAATTGTTATGTCAAGTTTATGGGGAAGATACTATGTCAAGAGTTCATGTGTTTGAAATATATTAAAGATTTTTAGAAGGAAGAAAGAGAGTGTGGAAGATGAATGACCAGGCTATCCGGTATCCGTGAAAAGTGATGAAAACATAGACTGGGTAAGGACATTGAATAGAAGTGATTGTTGTTTAAGCACCAGAATGGTTGCATCAGAACTAAATCTTAAATTTTAAGTGAAAATTTAGGCATGAGGAAGGTGTGCCAAGATGGTGCCAAAATTCTGAATGATGATCAAAGAATGAAAAGACTCCAAGAGTTTGTGAAGATGTTTTAAAAAATTTTAAGGTCCAGACTTTTTATTATTATTATTATTATTAATGGCCATATGGTACAAGGAAGCCTGAGGCTTATGCTGCACCAGCCAAAAAAAAAAAAAAGAAAAAAAATCCCAAGTTACCCCCTGAGAGAGAGAGAGAGAGAGAGAGAGAGAGAGAGAGAGAGAGAGAGAGAGAGAGAGAGAGGGAGGGAGGGAGAGAGAAGTAGAAAGGAATCACCAAGAAAGAGAAGAATGATGATATCCAGCTCAGGACCCTGGGTTTGCCAAGCCCATTTTTGAGTACTGTAATTACTTGCAATGAAAGTTAGCTTTCCAGTGTGACCCAGAAACTAAAAAAGTCAATGCAATGGAATAAAAAACAATATCCCAGACCAGAAATATGCTTGTTTTCTTCATTAAAGGAATTATTATATGGCTGAATACATCTCACCAAATGAGATTGTCAAACAAACATACTACACTGAAGTTCTGATAAAGTGACATGAAAAAGTCTGAAGGAAGAAACCCAAATTATGCAAAAATGGTTGGATACTGCATCAAGACAAGCTCCAGCACACAACGCGCCCTCTGTTCACCAGTTTCTAGCCAAAAAATTAATCCCTAGTTGAACATGCATCCTACTTGCCAAACTTAGCCCTTTGTGACTCTTTCCTAAACTGAAAAGTGTATTTAAGGGAACTCTTTTCAGTCCATTGAAGACAATTGAAAAAAAAAAAAAAAAATGACTGGAGTGTTAAAAGGGTTTACAGAAGATTACTTCCAGAAATGTTGCTGTGATTGGAAAAAATGTATGGAACAATGTGTGCAAGCACAAGGCAAACATTTTAAAGGGGTTAACTTGTAAGGTACAAAATATTTCATTACATTTATTATTGTAACAGTCTTGTTAATTAATAGTTACACCTTGTGCCTTTCATATCTAATGGGCCAATGTTGTTCATTCCATTCCTTCTAGTGTTAACATAAACAAAGAATTCTTTGCTACTTTTCTTTGCATTCTTAGTGAAGGTCTTCTCATAATCTTTCTTAGCTTTCCTAACCCCCTTAGTGGTCTTATTGAAGGCTAATCTGTACTTGCTGGGATACCATGTTACCTGCCAATTTATCATTCCATACACTTTTCTTCACTCTGTTGCTTGTCTCATCAGTTTATCTGACATCCATTTGGGTCTAAACCTTGAAAAATATTTCTTTGTTGGAATAATGTGTACAGGAAGGATAGACAGGACAGGAAGGGAGGAGGGGTTATGCAGTTAGTTAAAAAACACACAAAATCTAAGGAAGTGCATCCAATTAATGTTGGTGGACAATGCAATGTTGAGTCTGTTTGGTGTGACATAAGCACTGGGAAAGGAAAAATGAGAGTAGGCATGTGTTACAGGCCTAATGAATCTGATGAGTATAATGAGCAATTGTGCAGAGAAATAAAGTGGGCCAGTAAATCAGAATGTCTTATAATAGGGGATTTTAACTTTCCAGATATTGACTGGAACTTGTGATTTGGTCACTCACACAGTAGCAAGGCTTTTGTGGATTTATTGGATGACTGTTTTCTACAGCAACATGTTCGAGGGGGAGTAATACTCTTGATCTGATTATTAGCAGTGATTATTCATGCATTAAGAATTTGCAGACAAAGGAACCACTGGGTGACAGTGATCACAATGTACTGATGTGGGAATTACTTAAAGATATAACTACCATCAAGGCTAAAGTGAAGGGCTTTTGCTTTCATAAAGGTGACTACAGGGGTCTCAGACAGTTTTTAAATTCTGTACAGTGGGAACAACTGATAATGTTACCAATGTTGAATTCTAAATGGGAAACCATCAGGAACTTAATCTTGAAGGCTACTAGGCTTTTCATTCCAACTAAGAAATACTGTTCAAGGTTTAGGCCTAAATGTATGTCACATGAATTAATGGGATTCATATAAAGTAACAGGTGACACAGAAGTCTATGCAGATATAAATTAGTCTGTAATCAAGTTACAAAGAAGGTTAGGCAGGCGAAGGCAGATGAGAAATCTTTGGCAGAGGATGCAAAGAAAAACAGCAAAGAATTCTTTACTTATATAAACTCTAGAAGGAAAGGAATGAATCAGATTGGACCACTTAACATAGATGGGTTGACTATTGATGATCATGCTCAGGTAGCTGATAAACTGAATGAGTATTTTGCATCTACATTCACACATGAGGAGTTATTTAATGAGGGGAGTGCCAGAAGTTTATCAAACGTTAACGGGGAGCTAAGTGATTTTGTAATAACTGAGAGCAAAGTGGAGGAGAAATTGTTGAAGTTAAACATAAGGAAGGCACCTGGGGTGGACAGGATCTATCCAGTTATAGGAGGCAGCAAAGGAAGTAAGCAAACCCTTAGCCATAATTATGAGAGCTTTCTTGGACTCAGGAGAGTTTCCCATGGACTGGAGGTGTGCCAATGTATCACCAATTCACAAAGAGACATAAATAACTACGGACCTGTTAGTTTAACTTGTGTTCTGGGGAAAATAATGGAATCACTGGTTAAAAAAAGCATTGCAGGATCATCTAGACAAGACTGCGGTAACAGTTAAGACACAGCATGGGTTTGTTAAAGGGAGGACTTGTCTGACCAATTTGATTGGACACTATGATGTGGTCACAAAGGAACTGAATGCCAAAAATAATTTTGATATCATATACTTTCAGGAAAGCTTTTGATACTGTTCCACATGGAAGACTGCTGTAAAAATTGGAGAAGTATGGCATTATGGGTAAGTTGCTATAATGGATAAAGGGATGGTTGAGTGGGAGACAACAGAGAGTGGTAATCAATGGACACTGCTCTTCGTGGACAAATGTTATTAGTGGAGTTCCCAAGGATTTGGTGTTGGGCCCATTGTTGTTTTGTATATTTATCAATGATATTGATGAAGGTATATGAGGTTTAATGTTCAAGTTTGCAGATGATACAAAGGTTGGCACGGTTGTTAACGAAAGTAAAGAGAGTATGCTACTCCAACTGGATCTAGATAAGTTGGGCAAATGGGCTGAGAAGTGGCAACTGAAGTTTAACATTGAAAAATGCAAAGTACTGCATATGGGTAGCAATAACCAAAGAGAAATGTACCAACTGTGTGGTACTGCACTCAGGGAAGTGGAAAAGACCTGGGGTAATTGTGCAGTCAAATATGAAGTTCAGCAGTGCAGATGGGCTGCCAGGGCAGGTCATGGAGTCTTGTCAATGATATATAGGAATTTTGCTAGCAGGGACATGGAGGTGATTATCCCATTATACAAGGCAATAGTCAGGCCACACCTAGAGTACTGTGTACAGGTCTGGAGGCCTCATTTTAGGAAGGATGTAGAGTTGCTAGAATGAGTACAAAGAAGGGCACCAAGATTGGTGAGGGGAACAAAGGGGTGCTTTTACCAAGAAAGGCTTAAGTTCTGCAAATTGCAGAGCCTGGAGAGTAGGCACCTGCGAGGTGATCTGATTGAGGTGTACAAGGCCTTGAATGGGTTGAGCAAGCTCACTGCTGATCGGATTCTTCCTCTTGCTCAGATTAAGAACCTGAGGGGGCACAGTTTCAAATTGAGGAAAGACAGTTATAGAATAGATGTGTGGAAATTTGCTTTTAGCCAGTGGGTAGTTGATTGGTGGAACAGACTTCCATCTTTTGTTGTGGAAGTTGATAGTCTAAAGAAATTTAAGGCTGACCTGGACAGGTATTTGGAATGAATGGAGGGGTGAAATGGAAGGTTTTTTTTTTGGCTGATGCTGCATAAGCTTGCTTTCTTGCCTCATATGCCTCTACTAATGTTAATGCTAAGTTTTATAGCTTCAATAAATAATTCCCTGAATGCCTCCTATTTAGAATTTGGTTGGTCCCACTGAAAGAAATTTGAAGACTATCTAAGGCCACTGTTTTCACTTTTATGAAAGCAAAATTCCTTCCCCTTGCAGTAGTTATATCTTTAAGTATATATCACATCAATTAAGATCATAAAAACAATAAAGCTCAATATATCCTACTAAAATTATTATTAAAAACTATAAGAGGAAACCTCATACCTTTATGTAGGACCGGAATTCTCTCAACCCTCACAATAGAAGGATTATGTGATTATATGAATAAATGTCCCATATTTAATATTAAATAAACTCAATTAAAATAACTACTTTAAAATTATATAAATAGATACATATTAAAAGACTGTCGTATTCAATTCTCATCCCCAACATAATGCATCAAGAAAAGCCAGCGGTCATCAACACCCACAAAAACCCAACCAATATCGCATGTTAACATAAGAACTGAAAACAATTGTTGAATTAATCCTTAAGAAATGTGCTGCCACTTTATTAGGTTGGTTGATTGAATTTTATTGGCGCATTAGCTTCTAAGGCTATAATGCGCCGCTTTATTAGGTACACCTACCTAGTAGTATGTTGAGCCTCCTTTAGACTTGAAAACAGCCTGAATTCATCTAGGCATGGATTGAACAAGATGCTGAAAACTGAATTTATTCAAACTGTTAGCCTCAACTAGGAAAACTGGAACAAGGAAAACTTGTTCCAGCTATCAATAACTTGCTGGCTAAAAGAAAACTTCCTACAATCTAATCTGAACCTCAACCCCTGTAATTTGAATTTATGACCTCTAGATCTGGAATTCTTTAGAACATAGTATAATGTTATTTGTAATGCGGCTCCGGGGATTTACCCCAACTCCGTGTCAAGCAATGTGATGAATACAAAACTCTGTAACGTCAGAGTTTTGCATTCATAATGTTTGGCTGGTGCAGGATAAGCTATAGGCTTCCTTGCACCATGTGGCCATTGCTAATACTAACACTTATGTATTATCAATACATTTATTTTTCATTTTAAAGCATTCATTGTCATTTACTAACCTACAAATTATTCATTAAATTGTACATTGAACTATTCTTTGTTTTCACAGTTGTGAACAGCTGCATTAGCAATGATGATATTTAAGAAAAGTAGATTTGTGTAAAAATGTGATAGTTTGATTTATTCTTTCCCGAGGAAGGAGAGAATATTTATTTTGTTAAACTCATAAAATTGTATTTCTTTAAAATTCAAATTCTGAAACAGCCAAATTAAAAATGTTTCACTTACCAATTTTATGTGTGTCATAGTAATGTTAATCAAATACAATAAGCAGGCGCAGCCATTAAATTACCCGCATTCTTAATTGTTTTTAAAGTGTTTTCCTAATTGTGATATAATTAATGCAACTTGATGGTTACACTTATGTCACACTAAAGCATATATTGCAATTTTTCATTAAATTGTACACTGAAACTTTTTGTGTCTTCCAGTTTATTTTGGCTTAAATTTGAACATATGAAAATATTTCTTGTTTTTGAATTTGTATATGTGTTTATTGGTATGACCATGATATTTTACTTTGATCTTGACATTTAAATTTTGGAGGTTGACTGGAAATCATTTTGGACATAGAATATAAATGCAATACTAGTTTCCTACATCATATTCACAACTACTGATTATCCTAAAATATGGGATTTTTTTTTTTTTTTTTTTTTTTTTAATGTTTATAAGAGATGCAACAGATCTCTCTCTCTCTGAAAGTGATCATTAAATCAGACAAAAAGAAAAAAATTTACCTTCGACATTATTAATCCCAGGGGCTCACATCTGGTGAGTATGGGCTTGGCACACCCAGGGTCCTCAGCTGGATATCACCATTCTTCTCTTTCTTGGTGATTTCCTTCTACTTCTCTTTCTCTCTCTCTCTCTCACACACACACACACACACACACACACACACACACACACACACACACACACAAGGTAATTCAAATTTTTTTTGGCTGGTGTAGCATAAGCCTCAGGCTTCCTTGCACCATATGGCTAATAATAATAATAATAAAAAAGTCAAAATGGCTTTATATAGATCATTTTTTAGATACTAAAGCATCTAAACAAGATCATTGTTTAGATGCTTTAGTTATATAACATTATAGAACTGACTTAGCAAGAAATGATTAACTGTGGGTAACCTGGAATTGGTAGTTAATAATAGGCACTTGATTTCTAATGTAAGTAGCCTTTTTTTTTTTTTTTTCCATCAGACTATTTTTCCCAGTGGGCTGCAGTAATGTTGTAATAAAGACATACTGTATGTAGTGGGATTTAAGATTCTGCTGTTGAACATGACTGAATTTGGCTTTAGAACTTTATTAGGTGTTTTCTTTAAAACAGGCATAATGATAAGCAATATTTTTTTTTAATGCAAAAAAACTGAGATTAAAAAAATAATTTTAGGCAATGTGTTGAAAATGTCCTGTCACTTAACACTTGAAAACAATACAAGTAATTATTAATTAGTAATCACAAGAACATTCTTTTCCTGTCTGCTATGCTCAGAAAGTAAGCAAACTCAGTGCAATTAAAAAATTTCATTTAAAAAGGATAAAATACAGTTGTGTGAAAAAATAAATAAAAACTAGTCATTAACAATAAGTTAGTGTGAGAAACTTTGTACTTTTTAGCAATATTTCATGTGGCCACTAAAATTTCTTTTCTGCTACTTATGTTGTCCACCAAGACAAATAAGGAATATACATTCTGTTGTCGAAGAATTTTTTTATATCTAAGAAAGGCAGCTTCTAAGCAATCTGTTTTTTTTGTTGTATTTTTCATAAAGTTTCACTTTGGCCCTGAATTCAAATAAATTTCTCATTAATGTTATTATTTATATAATACAACAGCAACATCAGCCATACTGCACTGAATATATTGTCTACAGAAATATGTGTTCATGGATCAATTTACATGTTGTACAGGCTGAAACTCGGAATAGCTCATGAGGAAAAATCCTAGTCCTCCCCACCTGACTCATCAATATAGCTTTTGATTAATTTTGTGGTGAACTCTCTCAAATTTATTATTAGCAGTTAAGATACAATAACAAAAACAATTCTCAAATAAGGAACTCATCGCTTCAGAAACAATTCATGATTGAATTTACATGAGGTACATTCAAAAATGTTCACAGAATTTTACTATAAAAGTTTACCGAATGAACAAGCTATGCTTACTAACCTAATCACCTTCAATCTTTCTTTCTTCCTTCCTTCTATGCACACTTGCTCCATCGGCCTTCCCAAGCTTTTGAATAGTATTTTTTTAGTGCATGTAGGGCTACTTTCGCATTTTCTTTGATATCCACTGTAGTGAAATGACAACCCGGAAGCCCCATTTTTAGTTTAATGAATAGCAAGAAGTCAGATAGTGCAAGGTTATGGGACCAGGGACAGTTGTCTGCTACTTATCACATTCTGAATGACTGATTTTTTTTTTTCACAGCCAAGAACTGCTGAACTGCCATTCTTCCATTATCGAGGTTCTTTGCCTCACATTCTTATGCAAATGCATCAAAACCTCAATGTAGTAAGTAGCCGTAATGTTCTCCCCAGTCACAAATTCGTGGTGCACTGTGTTTCATTGTCAAAAAAAATAAATAAATAAAAAAAATAATCAATCAGCGTAACTTTGAGATTGGATTTTGTTGTACAGGACTTTTTTGGGCCATGCAGACATTTTTGTGTGTGCCTTTTGGATGATTCCACCTTGGTCTTGAGGTTTTAGGGGAACACCCAACTCTCATCCCCAGAAAGAAAGAAAACCACTTTTCTTAGGAAGTCTGGATCCTGCATAGATTTTTAAAACAAACAACTTGCATTGCAGTCCATTTGATCATCCAACAGCAACCATTGCACAAACTGCACATACACAACTTATTCCTAAATCTTCAGTCAGGATTGTGTGAACTGAGCCTGCAGACAGTCCAACCCCACGAGAAATCTCCACAGTCATTTGCTTATCATTTTGCAAGAGTTCCTTCAGTTTTGTGACATTGAAAGGTGTCCACTGCCAGGGTTGTCTTCCAGTGTTTCCCATCCATTTTTAAACTAATTAAACCACTCAAACTGCTGTTTTCTTCAAAGCATCATCTCCATAAACTTTCTGTAATGCTTAAGGTATCTCTGTAGCACTTTTCCTGAGTTTAAAAAGAACTAATGTTAGAATGCTATTCAAACTGCGACTTCTGCGATCACTCAGCTGTGATACATGGGTGAAGTGGCTGAGCCAGTTCTCACTTGGCATGCATATGCACCAAGGTCAATATCAATGTCCCATGAAACTGTACAGCCATAACGCAAGCCATTTAAATACCAATGTGTGCTTCTAGGAACTTTTTGAATGTATTATGTATTCATCCTGACATCCTTAGCTGGTTTAATAAAATAAACAGATTTATTTGGCAATGAAATTGCTAATAAATAGTGTTTTTCAAGTTGATGAATCATATAAAGTACCAAATGAAAGGTAAGATAACATATTACCATGTTATTTGAATTCGGTTTTCAACAGTGTAATTCACAGTTGTCATCATCACTATATTGCAGTTCTGTTATTTATATGTGTCATATTCACCTGAACTGAAGTACTGCCACAGCAACCCTCGCTATGGGTTGCTGTGGCAGTACTTCAGTTCAGGTGAATTTTTCTTTTTTTTTTTCTTTTGGTAGTTATTGGCGCATCGGCTTCTGTGGCCATAATGCACCTCCCAAGGTTTTTGCAGTACTTTGATCCAAGCCCGAGGCGGGATTCGAACCCACGACCATTGGGTTGCCAGGAAGGCGCTTTACCCACCTAGCTAGCCCGGTCGGCTGTTCAGGTGAATTTAAATTCCTTAAGAAGGCCGGATGCCACTACATTACACAACTGGTTGGCAGAAACTGCAATAACATTTCTGCTGTGCATTAAAGAATAGAAATGTTCTTGTTAATGATGACTTTTGTGGTTAGCATGTTCATATAACATAAGTTGCTTATGTTTAAACAGTCAAAATCTGTTGATTTTTGTGATTTCTTTATCAGGCATGATGGCATGCAAAAGTTAAATATTTGTTTTTTAATGTAAATGAAAGACTGAGATCAAGTTACATTCTTGGTAGTTAAGTCACTTATCGATATGGAGGAGGTACTTGGTTCCAATTTGGGCATATGAGTACATGCAAATGCACACACAAAGATATATAAAGAAACATTAGTACAACTCAGGAAATTATATAATTTAAGTTAAATATTATTGAAATAGGTAAAAAAGGTAAAAGTGTTTATTACATGGTGTAATGTACTTTGCAGAAGAAACTGAAAAGTAGACAGCACTCATACGTGCTGATAGAATGAATGGCACAGATCTGAGCTTGGCTATTTTTGCTATTAAACTGTTGCTGTACTAGAGCTTATAAGGTAGCTGATAACATTAAATAATGTTATTTTTATTATAATGATTCTAAATTAAAGCCAAAGGAACTTCACTTTTCCCAACAATCTGCTATTCATGATGACATCCCATTCAGATCAAATATGCAAGCAGTTCTCAAAATTGTAGCAGTTATATCATTATCATTATTGTCATTATTAGCCATATGGTGCAAGGAAGCCCGAGGCTTTTGCTGCACCAGGCAAAAAAAAATTTCTGAATTACCCTGTGAGAGAGAGAGAGAGGGGGGGAATCACCAAGAAAGTGAAGAATGATGATATCCAGCTCAGGACCCTGGGTGTGCCAAGCCCATACTCACCAGATGTGAGCCCCTAGGGTGAATATTGATGGAAAAGGTACAAGTCAATGGATTTTTCCATAGAAACAAATTGTATAACTGGGGATGATGTTCCCGATTTAGGGTCAATATGCAACTGTTTTACAGATATGAACACTTGACTACCAATCATATATACTATATAGCCAAAAGTAACTGGACACCTGCTGTTGTTGTTGTTGTTATTTGGTTTTTAGGAGCATTAGCAACTAAGGCCATATTGCTCCGGGATATGTGGTGGTCATTCCCTGACCTTTCCGCATCCTCCGTATTTGGTGGTGACGGGCTCGAACCCCAGTCTAATCCAGAAGCGTGTGCTACGCACTGCTGCTCCTGCCCACCTGGCTACGGAGGCACCCCACCAGGAAAGAATCAATTATGGGAACTCTGAATAAAGGATATAACAACAAGAGTCTAAAATGTATGCAAATAAACGCCCAAAGAGCATATGCAGTCGCAAGCCAAATCACAAAAAAGGCAGAAGAAGAAAACTGCAATGTTTTACTAAATCAGGAACCCTACACAGTTGCAAATAAAGTCTGGGGATATCCCTTAAGGTACAAAATTGTACAGGCAGATGGTGTAACCCACTGGGCAGCCATCATTGTGTGGAACCCGGACCTAACAATCACCAAAGTCACTCACCTCTGTTCACCTTGGGCTGTCTACGCCCACATTGTGTCACCTCTGGGAGAAATGTTTCTCATCTCTCTCTCTCTCTCTCTCTCTATTGTCGGCCAGGAGAGGACATAATACCAGCAACCCAGTACCTCAACCAAATGCTAACCGAGCTCCCACAAGACAAAATACTCATCTCAGTCGACGTAAACTGTCGTTCCCCCTTTGGTTTAGCTGCACCCAGGAGCGCAGGGGGTCCAGGAACGGAGTGTGCTTGGAAGAATACATCACTGCCAGTGGACTAATAGTCCTGAATTGCCCCAACAACTTACCAACTTTTGCCTCCACCTTCTGGGAGGCAACACTGGATGTGACATTAGCTACCCTACCAGGTCATTCGCCAATTACATCACTGGGTGGTTCACGAGTAATGGGCCACATCAGACTATCGTGCAATTACCTTCACCATTCGGCAAGCCCTGCAGCAGCCACTGATAGCCAACTTCAAGCAGCACAGGTTTGCTGTGGATCGTGCCAGATGGGATCAGTTCAAAGAGCAAATCATACTAAATATGCAGAACCTACACCAGGATGGTACTTGGACAAGAAATCCTGACACTCATCAGTGACCAAAGAGATTATAAATGCGGTTTATAAATTATAAACCAAGCCATAAAAAAGAAAAACCCGAAACCAGGAGCAGTGCCATGGTGGTCAAGAGAGTTAGACGCTCTACGCAACCAAGTGCAAAGGAGAAGACGAGCCTTCCAGTGGGCAAGGCGTACAAGGGCCCCCTCAGGATGTTGAAACGTTTAAGCAGCAATACTGGGAGACAAGAAACGCCTACACTGCAATGATCAGGCAGCGAAAGAAGCTGTCCTGGGAGCATCTTGTCTCCTTGGTAGGAAACCAGGATCCATGGGACACTGTGTACCAGATTACAATGAATAAGATGTCACAGGGTGAGGTTGTTACCTCGGTGAGGACACCCCAAGGACATATGACCATCAACTGGAGAGACACAGTTGGCATCATTTTGGATGCCATATTCACTCCCCCAAATGACCAAAATACCCCTGAACAGGAAAAACTCGGCAGTGACAATGATGAATACAGCACTACCGGCCACAAGGCGCCCTTCACAATGCTGGACTTAAACCAGAGATAAGACAAAAGAAAATTAATCCCAAGGAAAGGACAATCATACTTGACCAAACACATGGATGTGACAAACTGACCAGCACCACAAGGAAAGGACAACCAAGATATTGGAACGAAGACCAGGACAGCAGCTGATTGCTGCCCAAGCCATACGGCGACCCAGGCTGGACACCTAGCCCAGCCTTCTTCCAACCCTTATCCCTGGCAGGGGAGGTAACTTTTTGGCACCCCCCCACCTGCCATCCAAACTTCCCTATGGTGTGGCATGGGCGTGCCACACTGCCTAGCAGGGGTCATCTCTTCTATCGACCCCTTACTTCTACTTCTACCATTTTTTTAAGAAATGGAATGGGGTGGGAAGGTGTTTTATCAAAAATATATATTTTTTGAAATATTTATTAATGCTGAAAAAAACGTAACAAACATACAATTAGGTACGAATTAATGTGACTTTTGCTGCTGAACTTGAGCGAGTCTCTCAACATCAGGCGAGTATGCCGCAATTTTCATCTTTAAACATGCTGAGAGACTCGCATGTTTAAAGATGAAACTATATCGCATTGTTCACATGGTTTCTTGATTTATTTTTAATATAGTTCATGTTCGAAAATATCTGCCCACAGAAATATGTCGAACAAAAAACTGAGAAGTCCAAACGCAAATATTTTCAAATTTATATACTTGTCCGGTAAGCTACTCCACATATCGAACACAATTTGGTCTTGCTTTTTCAACTCATCTATCACCATCCATTTGTGTAGAATTGCAAGGGCAGACTTTCCAAATCCTCAATTTCAGTTTTAAGGCATTTTAGTCTTGCACTCCACATGTCCTTGATTTTTAAGTCCTCTAACTCCATTTTAAATTGTGCTTCATGTGGGATAAAAGTTAAAGAGCTGGAGTTACATGTTCAAAGAGCTGGATGCAGCTCGCAAGCTGCAGGTTGTTGACCCCTGCTCTAGAAGATAGAAGATAGTGTCGAAAACACTGTTTTCTTGCTGTTGACATTTATTGTGAATATTTTTCTTTTGGAAATATATGGCTGTTAATGTTACTTCCAGTCTATAGGCTGTAGACTTGTATATAATTTTCATTGATACTGTTTGGTTGCTAGCTTTGCAGCTCTATTCAAATATGAGTATCTTTAGATTTTAAATGTAATAGAATAGAGTTCACTATACACTATTTCTTTTTACTATTGTAAACTTTTCTATTTCAGGGGACGTCTAATCTTCTTCCCCTTATCTTCTATTCAACTTTCCCTTCCCTCTTCTTCCCATCCCCATACTTCTCATTCTTATCTCCACTTCCTTTCCCTAAACACCTTGGGGCTCCCAGGTTGCCTGATAGCCCCAGTAAGTGTCTCTGGTAATAAAGTTGTCCCTGGCGCACACACCCTCGTGGCCAAGGTTGGGAGTCAGAGTGCAGAGGACCAGGTGTTCCCTACCCCCTGTCTGCAAAGTTGCCAGGTGCCAACACTCGACATAACACCACACACACACCTACACATCTACCAGCCTTGGCTTTTTGCCTTTTCAGATGCTACAGCGGTATATAGGGGGAACCCTGGAGACCGCAATTAAAACAAACACACCTTGACTTTGTGTACACATAATACTTTGTATAATGTACGTAAAAGTTAATTATAACTGGAATCATGTTAAGATTTTATGCAACTGAATGCAAAACAAGAAAATGCTATCCCCAGAACTGGCACCTGCATGTGACCACTTTATTAACATGGCTTTTATAGTTATAATGCTTATAATTAAAATCATTAATTATTTTGATAGCCCACTCTTATTTATTGCCTCTTTTCTCTAATGCAACAACCCTGTTGTTAAATTTATATTATAACAGTTTTTTACAACACCCATCCATTTAGGCATTAACATTTCCTTTTATCAGTCAGTTTTAAGGATAAAATGATTCAAATATGCTATATAAAAAAAAAAAAATCTCTGACCGGGCTAGCCAGGTGGGTAAAGTTGTTGTTTTTGTTATTTGGTTTTTAGGGGCATTAGCAACTAAGGCCATATTGCTCCGGGGATATGCGGTGGTCATTCCCTGCCCTTTCCGCATCCTCCGTATTTGGTGGTCATGGGCTCGAACCCCGGTCTGATCAAGAAGCGTGTGCTAAGCACTGCTGCTCCTGCCCACCTGGCTACGGAGGCGCCGTGGGTAAAGTGCCTGCCTGGCAACCCAAAGGTCGTGGGTTCGAATCCCGCCTCGGGCTTGGATCACAGTAAAATGCAAAAACCTTGGGAGGTGCATTATGGCCACAGAAGCTGATGCGCCAACAACTAACAAAAAAATAAAATAAAATAAAAATAAAAAAATCACTACACATACGCTTTAAAAATTATTTTCTGCCACTTAAAACAGTACAAATACAGCACTACTGCAGGCATAATAACTTATGGTTTGATTTTTAAAATGATTTTCAGGCCTGTAATTTTTTATTTTTTTTTATTTTATTATTATTCTATTTGTATTAGGTGCTGCATTTGCATTAATTAAATTCAATAGTATAATAAACACAAGTATATGTCATACTGCTATAGGCGGAAATCTGTTAGTGACATTAAGTGCAGATCTACATAAATCGAGGACCACTTGTACTTCCTCCCCCAGACTTTATTAGTCATAATAGTCCAAAAGAATTTTTTTTTTTTCATTAACTTATTTTGATTCTTCACCATTAGAAAGTGTAAGGAAAAACATAAAAGTATCTGAAATATGTTTTGAAATAATATTTGGATAGTACATATTTATTTATATATCAAAGGTTTTATCAAAATAAACACCATAAATTTCTTAATATTAATGTAAATTATTTTTTAAATATTTAATTGCATTATTTAACATACATGATCTGAAGTAAAATACTATTCAAAATAAAAATAATGTACCTTTATTTATACTTTAATTGACTGGATGATCTTAAATAATGGATTTTATTTCTTTTTTAGAGAGAGGCAAGGGGGAGGAGACTAACTGTTTTTGGTAGGATGGTTATGAAAGATTGTAGTAAACAGTCAGCAGACTCTTACTGGCACAAGAATGAACTCAAGGTCACCATCAGATGCAATCTATTTTAGAAGCAATGGGGTTATTATGGCACTTTGGTTTTTAGATGAATTTTAAACAAAAAAATCATATAAATCTATAATGAAAATGTAAAGAATTGTTTCTGATCTCATTTTGATCTTGGTCTATATTGTATAAATATATCTCCATTCGCCCTCTTTTTCACTAGATTATGTACTGCTATACATAATAGATTATGTATAGCAGTGGCCTAGAGGTCATTCTCGTGGCATAATCACTAGTGGTCAAACCAAATTTCCTGTTTCACGTTGTCTCTTTTATGAATGGATGCACTTAATGCACAAAAGGTTGATATATTTATCAATAACCAACAGGCAAAATAATTCCTTAATAAAATCAAGCCAAATATACGGTAGTTCTCTTTTATGTGATAAAGGGTAGTAAGTCATCCAAAACATGTATATCAACAAAAAATCTTGATAAAAATTATTCTAATATTATTTTTTTATTTGGTTTTATTTATTTTATTCTAAAAATTATTTTGGTTTTATATACAACTGCCAATATTGTCAAAAGATTACATTTCTTTAAATGCATTCTGTTATTTACATAATGGAAATATTTACAGTTATTAAAAAATATAACTTTTATCACAAAAATATAAATATATCTCTTTTTTTTTTCTTTACAACAATCAATGTTAACCTATTGATGTTGGAATAAAAAAAAAAAAAAAAAAATCCATAAGTAATACATTTTTCAAAATAACTATCCATGCTATTCAGAGGTAATATTCCAGTTTTCATTATTATTAGCCATATGGTGCAAGGAAGCCTGAGGCTTATACTGCACCGACCAAAAAAAAAATTTCCGAGTTACCCTGAGAGAGAGAGAGAGAGAGCGAGAGAGAGAGAGAGAGAGAGAGAGAGAGAGAGAGAGAGAGAGAGAGAGAGAGAGAGAGAGAGAGAGAGCGAGAGCAAGAGAAGTAAAAATGAATCTCCAAGAAAGAGAAGAATGATGATATCCAGCACTCAGGACCCTGGGTGTGCCAAGCCCACACCCACCAGATGGAAGACTGTGAGCAATGGTCCCCATGTTATTAGGCTATCCTGTTATATTTGATATTAAAAATTTAACCAATAATTACATTAGGAATCATGGGTAACATGTTATCAGTTACATCAATGCTGTCCAACTCAAGACCTAGGAGGTCCATTAAAACCATTTTGGGGCGGTACCATTTTTTAGAAACAATAATTTGTAGTTGAACCCTGTGTTTGTTATAGTCACATGCTAACATATATTTAAGGATTAACAAAATATAATAAATAATTTTTGTAATCTTACTGAGAAAATTATCAGATATATAAAATATTTATAAAATATTAGAAAGGATCTGTTTGTATGTCACACAGTTCCAGCTGCAAATGTACTGACTGACTTTCAATGGCCACACTAAGTAGTTTACTAAATAGAACTATATTGTCTTTCATGACATAAAAATCTGCGAAATATGTAAAAAAAAAAAAAAAAGGTAAGCAGCAACCAGCAACCACTGCAGGATGGAAGCCTCCTCAACAATTCATGTTGAGAGGACCATAATCTACCATGCTGGTCCAGTAGGTTTTTAGCAGTCAGGGGCTTGAACCCTGGTCTACTCAAAGAGTGTGTGTGTGCTACTGCTGCACTCCGACTCCTGACCGAGACCTTCAAGGATCTCAAATAATAATTATCCATTTGTGTGTACTAACAAATTTGATACACTTTGTTCTTTACTTTTACATTTCATGTTAAGTCCACTTAAATGACCTGATCAGTCAAGAAAGCTAGCTCAGTGAGAAACTCTGGGTTTTGTAGCTGCTCTTCTAATACAGCTATGTCTGATTTAATGCTATCTTTCAAGATTACTGGTATTTCACTACTTAAAGAAAAAATCATTCAAGACATTATTATTATTATCCATATGGTGCAAGGAAACCCAAGGCTTATGCTGCACCGACCAAAAAAAAAAAAAAAAAAATATATATATATATATATATATACAGCATAGAGAGAGAGAGAGAGAAGAATGATGATATCCAGCTCGGGACCCTGGGTGTGCCAAGCCCATACTCACAAGATGTGAGCCCCTCCCAACACTCAACCATCTTACTCTGGAATAGATAATTAGGTCCCCAACACACACAGCATTCATTTATTCTAAAAACACAGTGCGCTTACAATGTGAAAGTGACTTATTTCTGCCTCAAATTAAAATTTATTTTTACAACAGTTTTGATTATATTACTTTGTTTCAGTAATTTTCCAAACAATACTTTTTGATGGGAGATATACTGGAAGGCACTATGCTTAACTCTTTTTGTTTTTGCTCTAGGGTGATTATTGTTCATTTCAGTTGTAAAAGTTTTAATTATAAAAAAGTTGTGTTTTCAACTACAAAACAGTTTGCAAATCCCAGTTATGTAACCTGAAATATACATGGTGTGAGAACTCCATCCAAGGATAAGTATTTATTTTTCACTGATTTTATTATTAGGCCTAACAAGTTTGTAACTGCATGACTGTCTCATTACAAGGTGAAGCTAAAAACCTGTGAGGAAAAAGTTCTAACTCTCATGGTCAAAGGAAAATCGTGAACTTCGATGGCTTTCCACAAATCAAAAGTTAAGTCCAACAGTCAAAGAAAATGCATCAAAATGATATTGATGTCAAACGATTATGGAAATGATATAAAATTTTAAATTATTTTATATCATTTCCATAATCGTTTTATTAATTGAAAAAAATGTCTTCTTTTGCTCATAGATATTTATTTGTGGCTTAATGTATTTTGGGGTTGGAGCTCCTAGATGTTCGATTCCAAGTGCCTTGGATCATTGATGTGTCTTTGGGTGTTAAGAATCCATTCAAGTTAGTTTTTATATTAATTTAAATTTTGGAGAGTGGTTACAGTGAAGCATTCTATAGAAAATATAGAGTTGATTCCTCTTACTCTTTTATTAATAGATAATACAGTATACGATCTAATATTATATACTATCGATAATAATGTCCACAGAACAATAGTTGCAAACATTAAGCCAAAATGTTACCTACTGGACCCATCTATGTTGTTGGATTAGTCCAATGAGTAACATACTTGCTTAAGAAATAAAGGTTCTGGGTTTGAATGCTGCCTTTGGTACGGGTGCTACAATTGTCCAATATATTTTTTTATGAGGTATAAATAGTACAATATGCTTTCACTGATGGAACTGCCTTAAAAACTAACTACATACTACCGTACAACTGAATATTATACTGTGAATGTCTAGGAAATATGTAAAACAGAAAGAAATAAAGTGTCTGGAAATTCATGGAACATAATGTATTATCTCGGATTTTGATTTAAGTTTCATAATTCAGTTGGATGAGCCAACTGATGTAGCTAAACTTGCTCAGCTTTTTGTTTACATGAGATACTGTTACGATGGTGATATTTTGGAAGACTTTTTATTCTGTGAGCCTGTGAGAATAGGAACAACTGGTGGGGAAATTTTCAATGTTGTAAATAAGTTTTTTTGGACAAATGCCATGCCCTTTTATGGTCCAATAGTGTAGTGATTTGTACAGATGGTGCAAATGCATTACTCGGCAAAAACACTGGATTTAAGGCTAAAGTTAAAGAGACTGGTTCACATTAACTTTTCACCAATGCATTATGCACAGAGAATCCTTAGCTGCAAAATCACTAGAGCCAACTTTAAATAAAGTACTGCAGAAAGCTGTAAATGTGATCAATTTTATTAAAATGAAAGCTGATTATAACAAGGGATTCCACAATCAAATAGTATGTGATTTCAATTTTTTTCCTATTAAATATGAAACTTCCAACGATGCTCTAAAAGCTTTACAAGGAACTGCAGTGTTTCTTCATGAAAGATTTCAGACCTTGTATGGCGTCGTTGTGCCTTTTGAACAAGGATTCAGTTTTTTCATTATCTCTGGATGTTTTGTATGTAAGTGTCTTTTTAATTTAATTAGCATAAAAAACTTCTTCGCACCGAAGTTACGTTGTTGTTACGTGGAAAAATGCATCGACTCTTACTTGATCTAAAAGACAAAGTTAAGATATATCTTCTGGATCACAATTACAAACTATCTCAGTACTTCTTGGACAAAAAATGGCTAGCTATTCTGGAAAACTAAATAATCTAAATGTGAGTTTGCAGGATTGACGTGCAAACATTTTACCTCTCAGCGACATGGCAGAATCTTTTAAAAAAGAAAATGGCTTTATGGAAAAATTAAAAATTACATGAGATAATTTTGAAATGTTTTCATATCTGTCTGATTTTATATTGAATAACAATACCAATTTACATGAAATTAAAGCTCATCTGACAAATCTGATAGAAAATTTTCCAGAAAAAAGATTAGGGGTGGATCCGTAATCCTTTTTCTTTTGATTTTTCAAGTTTGGATAATAACACCCTCAAAGAAAGCAAACAACCGATTGAGTTATCATGTGACGAAAATCTACACACACAATTTAAAGAGATGACGACGGAAATGCTTTAGATTTCCATCAAAATTGAGCATCCAGAGGTTTAAAAAAAAAAAAAAAAAAACTCTAATGTCACTGCTTCCTTGCAGCTCAACATATCTATCTGAAACGGCTTTTTCTTGTCTCAATACAATCAAGTCAAAGCAATGTTCTAGACTCCAGGTAGAACCAGATTTACGATTTTAAATATATTACTGAATGATAATGAAATTTTACCTACTATCCAGGCTCAGATTTCACATTAATTGTAATCATTCTATTAATATTATATATTGTGTCAGTATACAATTTTTTCTCTTCTTTATACTGTACCATCTTCATTATATAAATCCTATAAGTGACACATTTTTCATGTTGTTCCCTAGCCAAACAGATGGGGGTTGTGCATCACTGTCATCTAAATTTAGGGGTCATGAGCATGAAAAGGTTGTACACTCCTGAGCTAGCCTATTTTCAACTACCTTCAGAGAAATGTTCAAAGAAGTGCCACAATTTTCAAAATGGCAGATTTTTCAGGTTCTGTTATAGATTATGTTTTTCACTTGGAAATCTGGATGCATGACTTCCTGTCCTCTTAGTTGAGCTCTTGAATAATTTAGATACCTCAAACTAAGAGCTTGGGCAGTCACGTGCCTGGATTTTCAAATGAAAAACTTTCAAAATCTATTTTCTTCTCTTTTTTTCTTTTCTTATATCCTTGAATTTTTCTGCTTCCAATCTATTAGTGAACACAAAGGAGTGGAACCATCCCTACTGTCACCTTTCTATTCATTTTGTCTTCTCTGTCAAAATTATCCTTGAAGTAGTATAATGGCATGGAGCACAGAAAAAAAATAAAATAAACAATGGTGCTTTGCAGCTTACCTTTTTGAAGATGTATTCTGAAAAGTGCTTTTCTTGCTTTGGGTCACATCACATCTGCTAACAGTTCTACCAATTAATTAGGATGGTTTCTCTGGATGTCGGATACAGAGGTTTAGAAATTGGTCAGTTAAATCATTTGTAAAAGGTTTTAATCTGTCACACAGATAGTAAAGTTTTATGGGTCCCCATTTCCTTTAGGAACGGATGTTAATTATATACAGTTTCATGTTTGTCTTTCTTAGTTCAATTTAATTTATTCCATTTCTGTTTATGGATTTATTTAGATTAATTTCCTAAGTTAATGTAAAATTAATGTTTTTTTTTTTGCAATGCTTATTTTATTGCTTAGTTCATTCAAATGCACTATATGGTTTTTTTTTTTTAATGGGATCTATAGTTCAAAGAAATTAATACAGGAAGCATTTGCTCAATGTTGCATCAGGTTTTATAAGTTCACCAGGAATTTCTGTTATCACTTTCTTTGATTCACATTCTTCCTGGAATGAGGCTTCCAACACTTGTATGCAGTACTCAAGGTGCTTATTCAAGATATCACCTACTTGTCCTACTGACAAAATGGGGGGGGGTAATCGAAATGTTATTACACATTCATCATTTCACCTTGATCAATGCAGGCATTAGCATGTATAAGTTGTAATGTATTAAATAATGAGACTGTGTATGCAGGCACTACATACCAAGTGCCACCTGCATGAAACAATGGCACAGCATTTGAATTGAACCTTTCCCTAGTTACCTGTTAAGTCACGTTCTAACAAGCTAACACATAACTACCATTCATTTCACCTTGATCAATGCAGGCATTAGCATGTATAAGTTGTAATGTATTAAATAATGAGACTGTGTATGCAGGCACTACATACCAATTACATGTATATAATATCAAAATTATTTTTTGCATCCAGTTTCTTAATTATTTTTCAATCAAAATTATTTTTTGCATCCATTTAATTCTAAAACCAGTAAAAAGTCTATCATGTAATCTGACTCTTTAAGCTCTATCAAACTTTGTGCAGAATGACACATAACTACCATTCAATGCTGAAACAAATCAAACCATTCTGCTGGATCCCAGCCCATTCTCAACTACTTGGAAATAAATGCATATCAGGCAGCAAAAGAAACAACAAATTCAAATGTGACTAATATGAATATCTCTGTTCAAGATTACAAAACCGTCATGTGAAATGTCTATTACTCCCATAGCAAAATATATGGCAAAAATATATCAATCTTATTTATTTACATCTGCTTTAAATTGAAAAGATTTTTGCTACATTGCTAACTTGTCACATCTATCAATTATAGAAAAGATACAATTTTAGATGTTGATTTGCTATTGTATATGGTTACACTTGAAGAAACTGAAAGATTTTAACATTCAATTTCAAGATCATGATATGATTGTACCAGAAGAGAGTCTACAACCGTTTAAGTGTGATGTGTCTCTTAAGTTGAATTGATTTTATAAGAAGAGTTAATTGAAATGACAAAAGATTTGAGGCCAAAGCTATTTCAAACTATGCCTCCTATTGGAAAAAATGAAGATACACAAAATAAATATCCTAAATTACAAACTACAGCAGAACCACTTTTGTTAACTTCCACTAGATAACTGGGGAAAGAACTTTCCCAGTTCTTATCTAGTGGAAGCTGGATTCAGCCATATTAATAATTTACTGAGAAAAACAAGAAACAGGCTGAACATATCAGAATGTGGGGACCTAAGGATCAAATGAAGTAATTTTAGACTGGATATCGCACAGCTTATTGCAAACCGTTGGCCACAACTGTCTCGTTAACGATTAATGTTAATAATTAAAATGGCCATAAAAGAGTTAGCAAAAGCTTAAGATGCCGAAGCTCATCACAAGAAATATGCATTTAGTCAAAGCTTAATAAAGAGACGGCACTCACCTCAATAATCTGTTGTGGTCATATGAATCATAAAACGGTAGTGTGAGAAATCATTGGTTAAACTAAAAACGGTGTTTAAAAATCGGGGTAAGGAAAGCATGGTTTATAAAGAGTAATTGAAAAATTCTTATTTGAAAAATCCTTCTTTTTATCGCCAACTGAAGATGAACCTATCAAAAGTCCATCGTTCTCGACTATTGGCTTTAATCCTTTTTTAATTTCAGATAATTTCAGACAACTAGAGGATGATATGGTGTACCCTTCCTCCTCTAGGCTAAGTTTTTCAATTATTCTTTATAAACCACGCTTTCCTTACCATGATTTTTAAACACCATTTTTAGTTTAACCAATGATTTCTCACACTTACCGTTTTATGATTCATATAATCACAATGGATTATTGAGGCGAGTTGTTGTTGTTGTTGTTATTTGGTTTTTTGGAGCATTAGCAACTAAGGCCATATTGCTCCGGGGATATGCGGTGGTCATTCCCTGACCTTTTCGCATCTTCCATATTTGGTGGTCACTGGCTCGAACCCCAGCCTAATCAAGAAGCGTGTGCTATGCACTGCTGCTCCTGCCCACCAGGTTGAGGTGAGTGCCATCTCTTTATTAAGCTTTGACTAAATACATATTTCTTGTAATTAAAATGGATACATAAGAGGCTGATATTTTTACAAAACTAAAATGGGAATAATAAACCAAATAATAAACTTTACTGTGTTTTTCATTACTAAACTAAAATAACTGTAAGTAATCACAAACTGATTGTTACTTCATCATCAGCCATTTTCAATCCACTGCAGGATGAAGGCCTCTCCAGCAACTTTCCAGTTCCTTCTGTTTTGAGCACTGGCCATCCATTTACTACCCACAAACTCATGAATTTCATCTATCCATCTCT
This sequence comes from Mastigoproctus giganteus, assembly GCF_048544385.1. NCBI lineage: Eukaryota > Metazoa > Arthropoda > Arachnida > Uropygi > Thelyphonidae > Mastigoproctus > Mastigoproctus giganteus. The sequence continues at coordinate 81,848,456 of NC_143586.1, read as the reverse complement.
GCCTTTGTCTTCCAGGTTTTCTTCTAGCTCCTCTTGGATACCATTCTGTTATTTTCTTAGTCCATCTGTCATCATGTCTTCGAGCTATGTGTCCTGCCCAAGACCATTTTAGTTCTTTAGTTTTGATAAGAATGTCCTTTACTTGAGTTTGCTGCCTAATCCAGGTGTTTCTCTTCTTATCTAACAGTCTGATTCCCAATATAATTCATTCCATTCTTCGCTGTGTAGTTCTCGGCTTCTCTTCCATTCTTTTGGTGAGTGCCCAAGTTTCACTTCCATAAGTCATGGTGGGGAGTATACATTGGTTCATTATTTTACGTTTCAGACAAACTGGGATATTGCTCTTCAGTATGTGACTATATTTCCTGAATGCTATCCATCCAAAATTTATTCTTCTCTTGACTTCCAGCCATTTATCATTATTACAGCTAATAACTTGTCCCAGATAAGTATATGACTCCACCTTTTCAATTACTGTTCCTTCAATCATTATTTCCCTTTCTGTGGCATACTTGTTCATCATTACTTTTGTTTTAGTCATATTCATCTTTAGTCCAAAATCATTACTGTAACTGTGCATAACTGATTAAGATTTCCCTGTAATTCTTTGGGATCGTGGCTTATGACCATAATGTCATCTGCAAATCGTAAATGGTTTAGGTACTCTCCGTTCACATTGACTCCTTTCTGCGACCAGTCTAATCTTCTGAAAGCTTGCTCAAGGGCAGCAATAAACAGCTTCGGAGATATTGTCTCCTTGTCGAACTCCTTTCTCGATTTTAAATTGCCTACTGTCTTTGTCTAGTCTCATATATTTTCTTCAAAATCATAATATATGGGGTATCTATGCCTTGTATTTCCAGTGCCCGAAACATTGCCTTATGCTGTATGGAGTCAAATGCCTTTTCATAATCCACAAATGCCAGGCATAATGGTGTTTTATATTCATTTGCTTTCTCCATTAGCTGTGATATTACATGAAGGTGATCCATAGTTGAGAATCCTGTCCTAAAGCCAGCTTGCTCTTTCGGTTGATTCTCATCAAGTATTCTTTCTAATCTGTTAGTAATGACCCTTGTGAACAACTTGTAGATGTGGGATAACAAGCTAATTGGTCTATAATTTCCAATTTCTGATTTATCTCCTTTCTTATGCAGCAAAACTATGATTGCATTATTCCACTGCTTAGGCATCGCACCTTTTTTAATGCACTTTGTGAAGAGCCTTGCCAGTTTTTGTGTTATGTCTCTTCCTCCCAATTTTAACAACTCTAAGTAACTTCATCTTCCCCCGGGGCTTTCTGATTCTTCATTTTCTTCAATGCATGTTCCCTCATCAGGAAGAATATCGGGTATGTCGTATGTGTTGCTACTTTGCAATCCATCTTCCTCACTGCTGGCATCATTCCCTCGCTCCTTATATAATTCTCTATAGTAGTCTTCTGCTATTTGAATTATGCCCTCTCTGCTGTTTATAAGTACACCATTGCTATTCTTCAGTTTCAGTATCATTTGTCTTTCTGTATTACTGCTCATGGCTGCTGATTTAAATCCTTTGTTTTCCCTTAATGCTTGTTCTATTTTTCTTGTGTTAAATCTTCTTATGTCCTCTCTGAGTCTCTTTCTAATGGCTTTGCATAACTCAGTATACTCAATTTTCTCCCTGTCAGTGTTTTTCTTCCTCTTCATTTGTCGTCTTCGGTTCATCATGACAAGTGTTTCTTGACTAATTTTTTCTTCTTTGGATTTCTTTTTCCCTATAGGTTTTTGGGGCTTTATCGCTTTCAGAAAGTTGTAATATTCCTCATCGATATCTTGGTCCTGAGCAGTCTGCAGAAGCTCAAACTTGTTCTTAAGTTCCAGTACATACTGCTTTTTCTCCTCCTCCTCTGTTATCTCAAAGACCTTTGTATTATTTACTATTTACTCGAGTCAGTTTATTCCTTTCCTTTCCTACATCTATATCAAGTGTACATCTTACCATTCTGTGATCACTTCCAACATTTACCTTATTCAGGACGGTAACATCATTCATAATATATCTTCTGTTAGTGAGGATGAAGTCGATTTCATTAGTAGTTAATCCATTTGGACTCTTCCATGTCCACTTTCTGTTCACCCTTTTCTTGAAAAAAGTGTTCATTACTGACAGTCCTTGGAGATTCTGCAAATTCCACAAGTCTTTCACCTCTTTCATTTCTTTCACCAGTTCCCTTTTCTGCACTGTTTTGTCTTTTTCCAACCTTAGCATTGAAGTCCCCCAAAATAATAGTGTAGTGGGTTTTCTGCTCATCTAGAAGACTCTCAATTTCGGTGTACATTTCTTCAACCTCTTCATCATCATGGCTCGATGTTGGTGCATAAATCATTATAATCTTTAGCTTGTACCTCTTAGAAATCTTGAGTATTAGTCTTGACACACTTAGTGATGTACTTTTGAATTCCAAAATGTTGTTTTTAAAATCTTTATGGGCCAGAAACCCAACTCCACCTTCACTCCTTTCACTGTTTCCATTGGTGTACAGCAGATTTCCATTTGATAAACGTATAAGTGATTCATTTATTTTTGTTTCAGCCAAACCGATGATATTCCAATTCACATTTTCTAATTCCTTTTCCAGCTCTAATATCCTGTCTTCACCAATGAGTGATCTTACGTTATAACAGGCCAAGTTCAGTTTCCGTGAAAGCAGCCTGGTCGTACCCAGAGATTCTTAACACCCTCTGCTTCCACTCTGATCCTCTCGCTGCCGTAAGAGGGAGAGTGAAAGCTGCTGGGGACTGAGGGCCATTTGTTTTCTCGTGCTGTCATATACTGGAGGGTTTGGTCTTTTCCTCTTCACGCTGACCAGGCGTCTTGAAGAGAACCACTCTACACGTTCGTTGCCACCTAAGTGACGTAACAGGGCTTACCATCAAGAAGGTGTGCATGAGTGGATTTTAGGGAGGCAGGCCAACCGGACTTCTCCTAAATCTTCTGTAATAGAGAGATATTGGATCCATCAGTGTTTTAGGCTGAGTGTCTGATAACACACAGGATACCTGTTCCCCTCTAAGCCCCATTGTTACTTACCTATGTATTATAATTATTTTATATTTTTAATAAATAATTAGCTATTATTAACAGATTTTTCTTATAATCCATCCAATTAAAATGTGTATATTTTTTGGTGAGGGGACCAATAAGGGAAAAATGCATATTTTATAGGGGTTAGCAGGTAAGAAGGTTGGGAACCCCTGGTCTAGCTCTTCCTTGAATTTATTCAAACTACCCATCTCTCCAAAACTAGATGGAAGTTTGTTCCAACAATAAACTACCTGCTAGCTGAAGGCAAATTTCTGTACATCTATCCTGTAACTATTCTTCTTCAATTTGGATTTATGTCCCTTCACATGCATAGGTCTGAGCAAGAGGAAGAATTTTATCAGCAGTGAGCTTACTCAAACCATTCAAAGTCTTCAACTCTTTGAATTCCTTGCAGGTGCCTAGTCTCCAAGCACTGCAATTTGAAGAACTGAAGCCCTTTCTGGTAAGACCACTATTTCTGTCTGCCTTGCTAATCTTGATTCTCTGCACCTGTTCCAACAGGCCCACAATCTTTGGCAAATGAGGCTTCCAGACCTGTATACGATATTCAAAATGTGGCTAACACATTGCCTTATACAATGGGATAATCACTTCCTTATCCCTGCTGGCAAAATTCCTGTAAATCATTGGCAAAATCCTATGAGCTGTCCTAGCAGCCTGTCAAAACTGCTCAGAGAACTTTATATCTGACTGCAAAACTATCCTCAGGTCTTGTTCATTCTCCACTACCCTGAGTGTGGGACCACACAAATTTGTACATTAATCTGGGATTACTGACACCCATATGAAGTACCTTACATTTGTCAATGTTAAAATTCAATTGCTACTTATCAGCCCATTTGTCTAATTTTTCTAGATATTATTGCAGTAGCATACCCCAAAGTCATTACTACCCTCAAAACTGTGTCATTTGCAAACTTAGACCCATACACTTAATACAGTAATTCTGTATTACTCTGGCAAGATGGTTGAAAACACATGGATAGTGAGAGATATAGGCAGCAGACAAGAATTCAATATTGTGAGGGAAAGGATTTGTGATGTGATGTCACAAACCTGTAGCTCCAGTCAATCCAAAACATTAGAAGGGTATCTGCACCTCATTAAATCGACCCTCACTTTAGCAATTTCAGTATTCCCATGCATGACAACTGACTAAACAAAGCACATGAAGTACCTGGATTATGAGGTATGCCGTATTGGTGAATTTGGTAGAAGGTTGGAAGACTGCATCTGTGAACATGAGGAGGCCATTAGCACTGCCAATTTTGCTTGATCTGCCATTACTATATTCAACAATATATGCCGGAATAATGTTGGAATTACTAATAAGAGGCATTGTGGACCCTCCATAAAAATGTGGCTCTCCACATTTTTTATGGAGGATCTCAATTTTAGCCACAGCAAGGGTACCCACATCCACCCCATTATGGAGTCTGTCATACTGATTAGTTCCTTTTTTTTTTGATGTGAATAATGTCTATGCTGGGGGTACCCCACGGTGCTCAGGCTGTCACAAAAAAGTGAAACATCTAACAGCTGTTATATCTCCGAAACTAATAGACAATAGTATAAACAATTTATATTTATTTTGTCGGATATATAATGCCGTCAACGAACAGGCAAGAAAAAATGTAAATTTTGATATTTAATATCATTTTTTTTCGAAAAAACTAAAAAGTTCACATTTTGGTCATTTGCCGTTGCACCTTGGTTACTTTCACTCTCAATAACTTCTAAACTGATAGATAGACATAAACAGTAAGTGACAAAATTGTTCAGTAGGAAACATAGTTTTTATATCTATAAACAGTTTTGATGTAGCTCTTAGAGTTCCCAAGTAACAGCGATGCAAAGTTGAGAGAGTTTAAAAATTAGAGCATTTTTGTTTTCGCAATATCTTTAAAACTATAAATGACAGACAAAAACAGTAGGCAACAAAATTGTTGCCCTTTGAGAGCTTTACAAGGATATATAACTAGATTTCAAATCGGGGTTTTTAGTTTTCGAGAGTTGAACAACTCGTTAAAGTAACTACTTCGTTCAGTTACTTCGCATTTGTCGAGCAGTGCAGTTGTGTTTCATTTAGTTAAGTTGTGACGATGCCGAAAGTCACATCAACTAAATGTGTTCGAAGATTTCGACAACATCACAAATCTAATGTTGAAAAGAAAGCACCAAAGTTGGTGGCGGAACGCAAGAGAGAGAGAGAGAGAGAGAGAGAGAGAGAGAGAGTCGTAAGCATAAACACGAGCAAGATCAATTAGAGGCAGATGTCCCACCACCAACAACATTGAAAAGAACAGTGCAAACATGCAACAATAAAGGTTACCACACACCTTTATTGTTGATTGTAAATGAAAATACCGAATAAAATAAAACTGATTTTATTAAGCTTAAATTGTATTTTTTCATTTCCATGACGTTATTCACGGATCCACCTTTGGCTCCATGGAGCCAACGTAGATTTTTTTTTTTTTTTTTTTTTTAAGTATCTTGTCCTGGTTTAACCTCCATTAAGTGACAACTTCGGTATTTATGTCACAATATGACATGCACATGGATTAGGCAGCAAACTCAAGTAAAGGACATTCTTATCAAAACTAAAGAACTAAAATGGTCTTGGGCAGGACACATAGCTCGAAGACATGCTGACAGATGGACTAAGAAAATAACAGAATGGTATCCAAGAGGAGCTAGAAGAAAACCTGGAAGACAAAGGCGGAGATGGATAGATGCAATTCATGAGTTTGTGGGTAGTAAATGCTGGATGGCCAGTGCTCAAAACAGAAGGAACTGGAAAGTTGCTGGAGAGGCCTTCATCCTGCAGTGGATTGAAAATGGCTGATGATGATGACATGCACTAGTTAAGCTGACAAAGAGATGAAGCACCCCACCTTGAAAATTTCGTTTATATTTTGATTTTAACTTATTTTATTTGCTTATGTTCCATGAGTTTAAACTACTTTTGTTCTGTGTATTTTTATCTCTATATTTTTATTGCTTTTAATATATTGTTTGTCATTCCAGGTTTATATTTAATTTAATTTTACTTATTTTTGTATACTTATTTTTATAAAGTTCAGTTGGATGGGTCAAATAATTTTATTAATGATATGATCCTCAAATGAGAAAGGCCTTTTTTCTAATAGTTCACACTTTAGAAAGTTACCTTGCAGAGAATCCTGCCAATGAATTTGATTTAAATTAAATAAATATTCCTCTTTATATTCTAGGACAGGCTTACAGGGCCAGAGGAGTTCACAATAACTGACATTATCCAACAAGCCACCACTTAAACTATTTAAGTAACACCTATGACTACAGTATGCTCCCCACCTATCCAATATAGTGCCAATGAAACATTTAAAATCTTGGGTTTCTTAATTTGTTTCCTTCTAAAACAAGAAATCTTGATTTCTCTTTCTTTGATATTCTGCAAGTGTTTTTATATATAGACACCAGTGCTGTCATGAGATATTTTTGTGCCCTAGGCAAATCAAGCATTTGGCACCCTTTTTAAATTAAAATTAAATAATCTGCAGGATGGTGATGCACCCCTACCCAAATGGCACCCCAGGCATTTGCCTGGATGCCTACAATACTATGACGGCACTGATAGACACACACTCAATGATCACTGAATTATGGCCATCCTCATTTGTAACGGACTATGCTGCATAGCTTGCAGTATAAAAAGCTGAACAGCTTCGTATATGCTAGAGCAGTGGTAATTTGCATCAGGTTGTGCAAGTCAGAGTGATAAAGTAGCAGTTATGGGACATAGTAAGATATCATGGAAGTTCAAAAAGGCATGATTATGGGAGCTCATGCATTAGGTGCTTTCACATAGGAAATTCCGTGCCTTGTTGGTTGCTCATGGCCCTGTGGTTAAGGTGTACAAAAAATGGTGCTAAAAGGGTCAAACACCTCGCACCAACAGAACTGAATAGGATTATGCGAGGTGGATGTTTGTGGTGAGCAAAGGATGCAGTGTGTTGTACAGCTCAACAGCAGGTTGTTGACACCGTAATGCAATGTGGGGAATGCAAGAACAATATCCCAAATGACGATACTACACTGCACACTCAGATGCATGGGGTTCTACAACAGATGAGCTAAGAGACACCCTCTCCTCACCACTGATCATCGTCAATGGTAAATGTCGTGGTGACAAACATGCTTGGACAATGGTGGACTGAAAATGAGTGTGTTAGTCATATGAGTCCAAATACCTTGTGCAACATGCCAATGGATGTATTTGTGTGTGGCCCAAGCAACAAGGGTCCATGCACCCATCGTGCCCACTATCCAGGCAGGTAGCGGTGGTTTCTTAATAAATATGGGGTATGTTTTGCTGGCAAGAACTATGTGTATGGATCAATATTTCCTAGTGAGATTTACCAGCAGCTCTTAGATCACGTGCATCCTGCCATGTTGCATTTTTTCCTGGAGAGAAATGGGATCTTCCAAGATGATAATGCGTTGTGTCACTGTGTTTCACTCGTGCACAGCATCTGCACTGTGCATGAGTTCAAGAAACACAATAAAGATACCACCCATCTTGATTAGCCTACAAATTTGCCCAACCTCAATCCAATTGAATAGCTGTGGGATGTTTTGGAATGGGAAGTAAGGCATATAGGCATGCAACTGTCATCTATTCTGATACTGTGTATGGCTACAAATCGCTATGGTCACCTTCAGACATCTAGTGGAGTTAATGCCTAGGTGAATAGCAGCTGTTATCAATGTGAATGGTGGCCCATGATGGTATTAGGTAAGTGGTCATAATTCAGTGATCACTCAGTGTAATACACATACACAATATACCAAAATATTTGGACACCTCTTCATAATTAGTGTATGCCAGAAGTTTGCCCACCTCTCTACTCCAAATGCATATCAGCTCAGATATACCAGTATAAAGCTTGTGGGTCTGTCTGTGTACCAACAATAGGTTAAAAGCCAGTATGGATTGCAAGGTGGGACTTAAAAAAAACTCTCAATAAGGTGCAGTGCTAAGGTTTTTTGTGCCCCTAGGCAGAAATATATGTGGTGCCCTTGAGATACTTTTATTAAATATTATCATAATAAAAAAATTTAATTTTAGTACCTTCCAGACATTGGCACCCCTATGCTCTGCTTACCAGTCCTACCATGTTCTGCCACCCCTGCTCTTAATGAAATGATGAATGAATGATATATCAATAACCTTTCCATGCATGCAACTGTGGATGATTAGAACTCCTGAATTCTACCCGGGTGGATGTTATTCTAAGATGAAAGATAAGTGATACTTTAACACAAGAAAGCCCTGGATGGCCTCAAAAACTCATAGAATGTGTCTGATGAACCGTTAAGAGGGAAAGTCATGCCTCACACATCATCTGCAGAAAATATCAGAGGTCCATGAGTGTGCAGTGTAGTATCGTCATTTGGGATATTGTTCTTGCATTCCCCACATTGCATTGCAGTGTCAACACAATGCATCCTTTGCTCACCACAAACATCCATATAAACATCTGCCAGTACATTAACTATCCATAGATAACTGCATAGCCTTGGATTCAATGGCAGAACAGCTGTGCACAAGTCCAATATCATGGTCACCAATGTAAAATGGCATTTGGAGTGGTGACTGTTTCTGAGAACAGCAGTAGATGGTGTTATGGAGTAACAAATTTTGCCACGCAAAGTTCCATGTTTAGGTGTGGAGAGTTCCTGGCAAAATCTTCCTATTGGAGTGTAACTTGTTGATATACTCTGGCAAAACCACCACATCAGAGGAGTTTACAATAAATAATGAATACAATTGTTAATTGTCTTGACCATAATGTTTGATAGGGGCTATCTTATGGTATGGGTAGGGCTCCAGAAATCCACTCAGCAATTAGCTATGGGCAAGTTATAAGAGACAAGTGGTGACTGAATTTTCAGCCTTGTTCTAAAAGTATTTAAAATATATTACCTTATTTTCTTTATGTAATTCATATATTTTTTTCATTTAAAAATATCATTTCATTTACTGTCAAGTTATTTGATCACAGGTGGCTGCCAACAAATTTATTAAAGAAGTTTTATTTCCAACCAGGATATAGTATTTTATGTAATTAATTTAATAAGTTAATTCCTTCATAGACTGTTTGCCCCTTGCTAAAAGTTAGTTTCCATGAATATGCTCTCAAGGATATGCCTTGCTGCTGTTTTCAACAAGTGAAGTAATTCCAATCTATGAAAACAGGTGACACTATTTACCTCTCACACTCTTTAACCCTTAAGTAGGTGTGCAATTGTAATAGTCAGTTCTGCTATAACACGGTACGTGTTCCTAAAAATCACCACGTTATGGTATTTCATGCATTAAAACAACAGGGCTTATGGGAAAAATAGGGATTGGGGCAGAGCACTCAAACAATGTTCAGTGTGGTAAGTAAAACACTAAAAAAAGTTAGAAACCCAATAAAATTGCTAACACAGGTTTAAACATCTTAAATTTGTAATATATACATAAACATTACAGTGAATATAGCACCGGAATATATATATATATATATATATTAATTGATATTTCTGTTCACTGACTTTTTTTTTTTTTTTTTTGGATTGTAAAATTTAAATCAGCAAAAAAGATAAGCAATCAATAATGACAAACATGGCATGCACAAATTGCATGAGCGAGATATGCAGTAACGGTTTCGCACATTAAAAATAGGAAGATTAAAAAATAGAAATGAAGAGAACATTTTGAAAACTTATGTTTTTTATATGATTGAAGGTTTCATGGAAGGGGAAACACATTTTCACCATAATAACGTAAAAACCCACAGAATTCCAGCTATTGTTATTATTATAACAAATGCAATAAGATCGAGTTTACTACCCATTTATAATTAGATTTCACTAACAGAAAAGTCCAATAAACTGGGAACTGCAAATTGTTTTATGGTAGTGACCTCCAGAAATATTCTTCTCCACTCATGTTATTCCACCTCAAGAAATTTGTTCGAACAGAAAAATGTGGGCTCCTGAAAACATGAGTAGGCCTACAAGATAGCCAAAAAGCCTTGAAACAGTGCTGTCTGGGTATGGTGGTGGTATCCACCGAGAATAAGTAACAATAGTCTTCTCCATAGGTGAAGCATTACTTATTTGAGGTAGTGCAATACCATGCAACTCGTTGTAAAGGTATTCACGATATGAGATATAATTAAAACAATGCATTAAAACTACCTTGGTAGTAGAAATGATATGTGTGCATTAGCCATGCATAAATAAACTCCTTCATACTCTTAGGCATTTAGCCAAGAAATATCTTTTAGATTACTTTCTTGTTGTTTTCATAATCTTCAGCATTAGCAGAGGCATATGATGCAAGAAAGCAAGCTTATATAGGATCAGTTCCCTTCCCGTTTCACTCATCCATTCACTCCAAAAGTTTGTCTAGTTCAGCTTTGAATTTATTTAAGCTGTTGACTTCCACGACAGATGGAAGTTTGTTCCAGCAATCAACCACCCACTGGCTAAAGGCAAATTTCCGCACATCTATTCTACAACTGTCTTTCCTCAATTTGAATTTATGCCCCCTCAGGTGCAGAATCTGGGCAAGAGGAAGAATCCCATCAGCTTGCTCTGATGGGATTCCCACTGATGAATCCCTTTGAGGTTGCTCAAACCATTCAAGGCCTTATACACCTCAATCTCCAGGTTATTCACCTGCCTATCTTCGTAACAGCAACCCCTTGTTCCACTTACTAATCTCATTGCCCTTCTCTGTACTCATTCTAGCAGCCCAACATATTTCCTAAATGAGGCCTCCAGACCTGTACGCAGTACTCAAGGTGTGGCCTTCCCAATGCCTTATACAAGGGGATAATCACCTCCTTATTCCTGCTAGCAAAATTCCTATATACCATTGACAAGACTCCATGAGCTACTCTTGCAGCCTGTCTGCACTGCACAATTACCCCCAGGTCTTTCATTCTCCACTACCCTGAGCATAGTACCGCACAGTTGGTATGTTACTCTGAGGTTACTGCTACCCATATGCAGTACTTTGCAATGTCAATGTTAAACTTCATTTGCCACCTCTCAGCCCATCTGTTCAACTTTTCTAGATGCTGTTGCAGTAGCATTCCATGCTTACTGTCATTAACTCAACCAACCTTCATTTATTATGTCGTTCCTATTGAATTATTGTTTATGGATAATTCATGAAAATTCACCATTCATTATGAACAATAAAGGAAACAAGCTACACAAGCTTCAGTTTTGTGAAACTGCACAAAACTGAAGGCAAAAGTAAGGGACCAGAAAGTGTTAAAAACACTGGAGAAAAAGAGATCTGTTGTACCATCAAGTAAAAATAATCATGTAAGATACATTTCCAAAGACAAATGGCTCAAGGAATTCAAGTGGTTGTGCTATGAAGAAGTTGCATTTTGTAATGTGTGTAAAAAATATCTTGGGGCTGCTGACAGTAACCCTAGATTACTACAAGGTTTCAAAGTGGAGACATTTAGGTTTTTGTGAAGCATCGAATTCTCAAAAAAAAAAAAATGCTGTCATATAGACTTGGCAGATATCACCCAGAAAACATGCCTCTAGCTGCCTCCCAAAGAAAGATGGATTCTAAAATGTTAATACAACTTTTTAATATAGCCTATTATATAGTTAAACTCAATAAACCATTTACTGACTTCAAAAACTTGATAGCCCTACTAAATAAGCATGATGTAGATACATCATGCTTATTTAGTAGGTCAAGGCCCAGCAGTAGAAGAGTATCAAAATGGCATGAAATGCAAAAAAATGTGTCAGTTATTGCTGATTTCACTAAACAAAGAAATTGAAGATTCCAGTACAGTGAGTCTTTTTCTTCTACAGATATTTCAAATGAGGAGGAACTTGTTCTTTACATGACATACATAGATAAAATCGAAAACTGAAAGAGGCATTTGTTTCCACAATTCCTCTGCAAAACTCAACAGCTGCAGGGTATTTTGATACCTTAGAGATTGAAATGGGCACATTATTCTTGGCATGGAAGACTGGTAATTGGTCAATAAGCATTGGAACAGATGGATCAGGGAAAGTGCCTGAAAAAAAAAAAAACAATGAGCATGTGGCAAAATTAAAGAAAGAGACATGCCAGATCTTATATGAACACATTGTATTGCACATAAGTTGAATCTGGCTGTTTTAAATTCTATTAAAGATGTTCCCTTTGTTACTGAAATTGAAACAGTGGTAAAAAAATTATATCTTTTACCAGAATTCACCAAAAAGACAAAGAACTTGCTACAAACAAATATCCTTAATTTCAAGTATCTGCATGCAGTAGGATGAGTGTTTAATAGAGTGGGAGCAATGACTTCAATTGTTAACAACTACTCTGTAATGGTAATGCATTTGGAGGAAATAGGCAATGGAAATGAGGATTATGCTACAACATCAAGACTTGTTAAAGAAAATGAAGACATACTTCTTTGCAATCAGAATACATTTTCTCTTAGATTTTTTTTTTTTTTAACTTTATTCAAGCAACTGTCACCGATTTTCCAAAAGGAAAACCTGCTACTTAGTCAAACAAAATACCATATGGACAGTACCTTGAATGCCATAAAAGAAATGAGAGAAGCTTTACAACATTTTGAGAAGAAATTTTTAGGTAATGTAAATAGTCTAGGTGAATATAATTGTATTCAACTAATGCATGCAGAGAGCTATTTGAATGTTGAATGAAAAAAAAAATAATAATAAAAATAATAAATGAAGGAATAAAGTATTTGATAAAAAGCTTTGGTGAAAATGAATCAGAAATTGCTAATATATTTGATACATTTACCTGGCCTGAAGATCCAGAAGATTTTGGAAAGGAAGAAATTAAGATTTTGGGGAAATGTTTCAGCAAATATTTTGACAATAAAGAAACAGTTTCGATAAATTTGATCTATACAAGAAGATCTATACAAGATCTTCTTGAAAACACAATGAACAATAAAGGTAGGTTTCCACTTCTCTCAAAACTGCCTGAAATTGTAGCTGTTTTACCAGCAAGTGCTTCATCATGTGTGAACGAGGTTTTAATCAAATCAATCTAACAAAAGGGAAGTTGTGTCATCAATGAATCCCTCCACTCTGAATGATTTATTAATGATACTTATGAATGGCTCTCTTCTCTGCAGGACTTTATTCCAGATAAATCAATGGATAAGTGGTATTTTGCAACCATGAAAAGAAACACTGAAGGACATAAGAAGCCAATAAATGAACTGTAAGTGTTAGTGGTGTACATTTTAAACTCACGTAAAGGAAAGGATATTTCTGTATAATTATGTAAGGTGCAGTAAGAATTAAAGAATGTATTACTTTTGTTTTGTCATCATAACATTTAACATTTAGTTTTTTAAAACATTACCTATAAAAAATATTTATATAAATTAGACTGATACTTTGGGTGAGTAAATTTTTTTTTTTTTATGGCTAGTATACTTAAGTTGTATTTCTGAAGCCCTGGGTATGGGGCTGCTTCAGCTGGTTCCATATTTGTCCATCCATGGTAGTGCTGGAAATAATACAGTCCATGATCAACTTGGACATTTTGAACAATTATACACTACCCTGGCAATAATACTGAAACAGCCCCATCAGTATTTGCATGTGAGTCATACAAGACTGATTCATGGCCAATAATGTTTGAACAGTTGGAATGGCCAGCTCAGAGCCTGGAACCCAACCCAGGGATAGACTGGCTGTAGTTGATTCTGGCAACTTCCAACAGTTATGGTGTCCCCCCCCCCAAACAGTAACACTCTACAAATGCTGTTGGCCTCAGTGGCAAATACCACCTGAGCCAGTCCATCACTGCCTCACAACCCAACAAACACCTGTAGAATGAAATGGAGCACTAGATTAGGTTGTGGCCAAGGTGCCCTTCTTCCAAACCAGCTCTAACAGCTGCTTTCAAGAGGAATGTAGGCTGATTTGACACACAAAAATTTCTGATGTGTACCAGAAATTGTTATGTGTCATTCAGAATATATATGACCAAGAGAGAGTTGAGGCTATCATAGAGGCCACAGGTGGTCATACTATGTATTAGGTTTTTGAGTTAAAAGCCCCTTTTGAACTATCTGTATGTGTGTCCAAATATTTTGGATCATATAAGATCATATAGTATACATTTATTTACGAATAGACATATATCCCAAGAATTTAAGAATTTTATTAGAAAAATTTAAAGGTGGCTTTTTATGTATACTAACTCTCTAGCAGAAGATAAATAAGCAACTGAATAACTGTATAAGCACATATTGTAAAGCTCAATAAGGCAAAGGTATCATAGATGATGGTAAGTAGCTTAATGAGACTGTCATCCAGTTTCACATGTGTGTACTTGATGGAACTATCATATTTAAATACTATATATTATCTTTGGCCATAACATGTCTGAGTTATATTTGTTATTAGCATTGAACTGAAATAAATCATACTTAATCTACAACTGATATCCTGTTCTTTGTCATTTGCCTGGTTCTGAAAGATTTAAGCTTTGCTTGAACCATTGACCATACTACGTATTAGGTTTTTGAGTTAAAAGCCCCTTTTGAACTATCTGTATGTGTGTCCAAATATTTTGGATCATATAAGATCATATAGTATACATTTATTTACGAATAGACATATATCCCAAGAATTTAAGAATTTTATTAGAAAAATTTAAAGGTGGCTTTTTATGTATACTAACTCTCTAGCAGAAGATAAATAAGAAATTCATTTGATTAAAATGAAAGTGGGAACAAACACCAAAGTATCTGGCATATATGTATATAACAACATGCAGTTACAAATTGCCTTGAAACAACTGCATACTGAACAGATTACCATATGCAGTCATTATCACATCACCCAAGAAGGTTCAAAGTACAGTCCTTCCTCATCCACCTAACAGTGTTGAAGAAAAAAGGCCTTGCATTGAGAGAATAAACAGAAACACCTACAGTGATAGTACTGATATGTCAGTGATTAAATTGACATTTTATTAAGGAAGTGATGAAATATACTGGCACAAAAAAATGACTTTAAAAAGCATTTCAATTTGTGTGGAAACAATATTTTATATGCAATACAGTTTTACCAGTTTTAAATGAAAAAATTATTTTTCCCATCTCAAAGTAAAAGGAATATCTTATTTATCAGAATATCAAAAATATTTATACAAAAATGAGCCTCAATGAAAATTTGCAAAAATTACATGAATGTATTTTTAGTTCTAACTTTTTTGAAATGTTTATAGAAGAAAATATAAAATGAAAACTGAAAATAAATTTTCCATCAGTTTATAATAATACTACTACCACCACCACTACTAATAATAATATGGGCTTTGATTTTCACTCCTTTATATTGTTTCTTTATCCAGTTTCAAATTCACTTTAAACAGTTTTTAAATTTCTCTCCTCTCACTGTTTTCCAGAATCTGAACCATTACTACCCTCCCAGGATTTCTGTTAAATTGACACAATCAATTTTAAAGAGCTACCACCCCTTTAACCTTTGTTCTTCAGAATCAAAAATTAATTGTCTCATAATTCATTTAAAAAATATACTTTGCAAATTTTAACTTTATATATGTTAATGTTTTCATATCTATATAAAATATAGTTTCATACCTATATAAAAAATGCTAGTTATATCCCTATTTCTCATAGTGTAGCTATATACAGTTACATTATGAAGGACAGACAAGCATTTAAAAATATATAAAAAATTAATAAGTGAATGGGTATAAAAAAAAAAAAAACGAAGTCAGATGTTATCATGATATTTTTTATAAAAACAAAAATTTATATTTATCCTTATAAACCAAATTTAAGATAGATATTATTGTGAGTGAAAATAAACAGTCTACAGAGCTAAGATATGGTTCATTTCATTAAGCAGATACACATCTGGTTAGCAGAGAATGTCAAGCTGACCTAATAGAAGCAATTTTGGAAATATTGACAAAAAGTTTTTATTGTGGAAGCTTTAGGCTATATAATCCTAAGAAATATTCAGCTGATGACTTAGAAATTCTTACATTTAAATTATTGCCCAGACACATATATATATATCTTATGCAAATCATATATATATGGAAGTATCCAAATATACCAATTTACCTAATATCTGAATAATTTCATAGGCCAGGTACAGCATGCATTAGATGGCAAATAAACATAGGTTAATAACTATATATTACTAATACCATGTATTAAAATGTGATCCATATCCAAATAATATTTGAGTTTTTGTAGAAACAGCTACTGAAGACCTTTATATGATTTCGTTGTTTTATAAAGTATAAGCAAAACTGAACATGAAATGTTCTGCATTTATTATAACTTAGGGACTTGACACTATTTTATGCACTAAATTTAAATTAATGAATAAATAAATATATAAAATAAATAAGACTCATTCATGCAAAATGACACTGAAAATAAAATTCTGTTCTGCAAATATAACATATCACTGGAGACAATTTTATAGCTGATATAATATTTAGATGCCACTTTATATGCTGAAATTGGAAGAAAGAAACAAGCAAAATGTCAGAACTACTTATCCTATACCTAAGAAATGAATAGCACAAAATAAAGCATACATTCTAATCCAATTTTTTTATATATCTTCTATGCTACTCTTGTTGCAGCATCACTGAAATAGTAGCTAGATTCTGTAAGATGAGATGCTCTGAGTGAAAGATCTCAATGTCCTCTAGGTGGATCATCTTACATGTGAGGATGAGACTAGGCCCAGAAAGATTACATCTGCTTGGAAATTAAGAAAGCAAGCCCATGGAAGCAGTGTAAGATGTAGCATTTTTACACGTAATGCCTGTTAATTTATTTATAACAGATCACAAATGTCCAATGTTATTTTTGTTGGCTAAGTTTATTTATTCATCAAAAGTAAGATAATAAAGCTATTATGCTCTGATAATTAGTCAATAGTTAACAACATTTATATGATTTTTTTTTTTAACTTGTGTATAGGGTAAACAAAATTTGTGAATACTGGTAACCAAAGCTAGCCAAAAGCTTATTTTTCTGCATAATGAGAGCAGTACAACATGGTTGGTCATGACATTTCCTATATCTGAATTACTACAGCTTTGCTGTATACTGCTGTTGAAGAATACCAAACAGGAGCACAGAAGGTAACTTAATTACCAAACAACTGAAGGAATATATGTTTCAGTTGGTTGTTGTTGTTGTTGTTGTTGTTGTAGTAGTAGGGTTTTAGGAGCATCAGTGACTAAGGCCATATTGTTCCATATATACTGTATGTAAATTGTGCATGTTCTCTGGTTGATTTTCTGTTTGCTGGACAAAAAACCCAAGTTTCTGGGAGAGAAAAAAACAAAACATGCTACCCTTGCTTGAGACTGATTTAACTCAGCCACATTGTGTTGTTGTTATATTTTAAATATTGATCTACTGAAGTGTGCCTTTCATGCAGTAAATAATACACTGCTGTTTGTGATAACATAGGTAACCTGTTATTGTGAGCAAGCAATTTATATGGGATACTCATTACAAAGCAGGCATGAATTTTTTTTATACATATTGCTAATTTCGTGAAATCATAATTATCTTGTTAGCTGATCTATAATGCCAATTAATTCTGGCAGCTTCCCTGTTGGTATTAACAATTTGTTTTTGTTCTTGAAATCTTTTCTCACTCTGTATGCTGAAGCTCTTGGGATGCCAGTAAGTTTAGCCAATTAAGTCAACAATTTCATGAACTTGCTTCTCAGAGCTATACTAATTTGCTATAAACATTCATTGCAATTTTTTTTTAATCTACTATGTAGCTGCTTCCTCAGCATGATTTCCTTCAGTAAGGGTAGAACAGCATTACAGTGTAAATTCACTTTAAATTTAAAAATAACCCAATTAACAGAACACCACTAGGGTTACAATCAAAAATATCAGTAACCCCCCGCCCCTGAACAATGCTATAACCGAGTGACTGTATTTCCAACTTCCAAAGAATGGAAAGTATTTTGTAGAGCTTTCACCAGCAGAATCTCTCACTAGTGCAAGAATTTACATTCACTTTGAATAAAATATATATCTTTGCAGTAAAAGTTTAATCTTCATTGTCATTAATGTATGATTAATACACCTGCATACTGAATAAATTTACTATTGCAAAAATACCATTTTTGTAATATAAAAGTATATCAAATACAAAAGTAAACGAAGACTCCAGGCCCAAAGATGGATTTCAACACAGAAATAGGAAACACAGCCAATTTATTTAGTTGTTGGGACTGTTTGAGTCTACTGTAATAACTGTTCTTTAGTTCTAATAAACTAATTAAATACTTCACATGGTAAAGTGCCTTTACTATGCCTATTTAGTAATAATTCCACGTAATGTCCTTCTCAAGTTTAAATATCATTTTATTATACATTTTTGCACAAAGTGCAAATACTTTGTGGAGATGCAATGTAGTTACACAGCATGATGTGTGGTACATACTCACTTTGTCGGATGCAGTTTTCTCCTTGCTGAGGATGTTTCTGAAAGCAGTAAAACGTTGCACACTCAGTTAACAGTGCATTTGATAACTCTCACCAGGAGCTGTAAGGGATAACCTGTATATACAGGGTAAGTCCAAAGTAGCTTCACAACTTTAATTCATTCATTCCAGTAAATATGTGCTGAGTGGTAAATAATAAAAAAAAAGTTAAATTCAGAGGCAACATACACTGGTGCAGAAAGAGTCTGATAAGAGGTTAATTATTGTTGAGATGCATGTGCAATTACTGCTGTAAATCACATCAAAATGTTGCAACTTTGGTTTTGTACTAATGTTTTTCCAGAACAATGTTTCTTCTACATAAACATAACAAAACGTTACAAGGCACCAAATATGTGAAGTTTTGGCTTATCCTGCAAATTATGTATTATTTATTTATTCCTATATATGGGGTATCTATTTTATTGCAGTAGGCAACAATCCCATTAATTGGAATGGGAGATATAGGTATGCCTATAGCAACCTAACATATGCTACGTACATTAAGTATGAATACATATCACTGTATTTAAAAATATAGTTTTATTAATATATCTGCATGTACAGTTTAATATTTTGGGAGGTCCATGGTTTCCACCCCAAATACAAAAGCGATCCATGTCGATAAGCAGCAAAACACTGCACATTCAGTTAGTGCATTTGATAATTTTCACCAGGAGATGCAGGGGATAATCCGTATATACAGGATAAGTCCTAAATAGTTTCAAGACTTTAATGCATTCATTACAGTAAATATATGCTGACAGTGGTTAAAAAAAAAAAAAAAAAAAAATTAAAGTCAGAGTTTTCATGCTCATTTGTTATTTATTGTTGGAATGGCTATTCCATTCCACCTTTTCCTAACATTGGAAAAATGTTGGGAAAAGGAAAAGGTGCTTTAAGTGATATAAGCAATTCTTTGGCTGGAAGACATACCACAGTCAGGAAACAGCAAGAATTGTGACATGTAGCCAGCAATTTGGTACAATGGGTCTCTGCTGTCAAATGTCCTTGTGCACATGTCAGAGGACCGATGGTATACCATCAAAACATTCTCCAGACCACAACACTCCTGCCACCAGCCTGCAATGGCTGCAACATGAATGTGGGATCCATTGCTTCTTGTTATACACACATATGCACCCCTCTATCAACATGATACAGAAGGACATAAGATTCTTCTGACCTCATCTTCCAGTTATTCACTGTTCAACCAAGGTGTTTGTGGTACCAGTTAGATGCAGATGTCTGGAACATGCAGTTAGGAGGGTTATCCTGATATCTCGTCTAATGGAGAGTACAATGAATAGTTCTGAAAAATTCTCTGGACTACACATTAAATCATGTGGTAAGGTGTAGCACTGTGGCTGTTCATTTAGTCTTCATAGGCCACTGAAGTTGTCTCTTATCCTGCTCATCCATCATCAGTTTCATATGCAGGTCAGGGCTGTGCAAATGGGGGGGTGCATTGGATGTGCCACGCCAATAGAATTTGAAATGTTTTTAAAAAATTTATTAGATAAAATAATACAATCTTGATAAGTATTTTGGAGCCTTAAAATAATAGTTGAAATGTTTTTGTTTTTATTTTTTAATAACAATTTAATTTATTAAAACTTTCACAGTCCTTTGTTAATTAATAAAATAATTTTGGAAATATTCCACGTTGCCTTTTTTGTTATTAATTATTTTATTAACAACCAGACACTGGACCTATCATTAAAAACGCGAACTCCAGACCTGGGTCCTTCAGGACCCAATCATTTTAAGTTTCAAATATTTACAATTTAACAAAATAAAACAAATAACTGTTTAATGAACATTTTATTGTTTATCCAAGGAATAAACTGTAGATACTATATGTTATTCAAATTTCAAATAAAGTTTTAATATAAATAATGTCATAAGTTCAAATTCAATTATTAAATATGAAAAGGAGTGCTAATGATAGCATGGTTACATTGTGTAATGCACCAACAATGCAGCTGAATCTACATTAACCCAGGCAGGAATAAAAATTAGATATAAAAAGTAAGTTTCCTACAGTGTTACACGAAAATATGATAAAAATGCTTACATTCTTATGAAAGTATAGCATGAAAGGCAAATTGTAAATACAAATTAAACTGATACAAGATATAAGGGTTCTTTTTGATCAGAGGTCCAGCGACAGTGTTAATAGCAATTTATTTAAAAGAAATTCAATTGCAGATTCGATGGCTATTATGCAAAATAGAGTGTATATTAAAATAAGCAATTTGGAGAACACATCAGTTCAGTGTACTGGTTCATCTGAAGGTCTGCGGGTCTCTATTGTCTCAGCTCCTCATCCATCCCCGCAGCCAACACAAGAAAGCTTGCGCACGAACCCAGTAACTAGTTGGTGTAAAGGCCCCTTGAACATGCATACAGTAGTGAAGTTATATTTGTGTTTTATTGCTGTTTTGTAATTCGCAGACTGAGTAATAATTATTTTTACTATGGTTATCCACTGGGTATGTATAATATTAATTTTCAAATTTTTATTAACAAATAATTTAAATTTTATTAAGTGAGAAAATGTCTACAAAATGAGTATCTTTCTGGAGCAAAAAAGAGAGGAATAAAGAAAAACGTAGAAGAAAAATGAAAATATCTGGATAGTATGTCACGTTGGTTATTTTCTGCACAAGATGATGAAGGGCAATGACCTCCACAACATCATCAATGCTCGTTGACGAAGAGCAAAAGATTGAAGTATTTTAAGATGTGTCAAAAGAAAATAAAGAAGAACAGTGCGAAAAAATAACAAAAGAAAATGAAGAACAAGAGAGTGATTCACCAACTTCTGTAACAAATGTCACTGAAGATCATAAACAGGTATCATATAATTTTTGTAATAATGACTTGATAAAACTTTCAGAAGATAAAGATGTAATTAGTTGTGAGATCCATCCACATGGCCAAAAATAAAATGAAATATTACTAGTTGCCAAGGATGAGGCTAGAAAATTACAATTAAATACAGATTTTCCTGAAAGTAGAAAAAGAAAAGGTTTTATGATGAAAAAATGAAAATTACATTTTATTTTAACTTAATTGATATTGCTATACAACAATTACATGATCGTTTTGATAGATTACCACAAGTGACAAAAAAATTGTATTTCTCACAAACATTAAAAAAGGAACCAAAATGAGATTTGGGGGAGAGCCTCAAAGATTTTTATGCAGATTATTCAAATGACATCTCAAATAGTATTTGTTCAGAAATTATATATTTAAAGGACATGATACAAAACAAAGACAATGTTAGCAATCCGAAAGGAATTTTATTATTTAACATAGAAAATAATTTATAAAAATATTTTCTAATATATTTGTTGCTTTAAGAATTTTTTTTGACTCTTCCCTGTAACAGTAGCATCAGCTGAGAGATCTTTCAGTGAATTCAAGTTAAGAAAAACATACTTACGGTCATCAATGCTTCAAGAAAGATTAAATGCTTGTGCAATATTATCACAATTGAATGGGAAATAGTAAGTGAATGTTCTTTTGAGAAATTAATTAATAACTGGGTGGAAACAACTTCTAAATAAACTAAAAATACATAAAATATATTTGTGTGAATTCCCTCTTGTATCAAATTAACATTTAATATGTCTGTTATGGATGATTATTTCATTTTGACTATTTAATAATACTGTAATAATCAATATATTGCAATACATAAAATAATTGTGTAAATTCCCTTTTTGTATCAAGCTGATAACATTTAATGTCTATTATAAGTAATTGTTTTGACTATTTATCAAACATAACAATATTGTAATAATTATATTTTAATAATATTAAGATAATTGTAATAATTAATACTTAATAAATATATGCTCCATTTAATATATATATTTTTTTGCCTCAACATAAATAAACGTTGCCCCTTAACCCCTTTTGCATCCAGGCTCCCCAACTACCTTTGCATGGCCCTGTTACAGGTTTTGTGTAAAGTGCCAGGTTAGGAACAACCAACTAGATGCACTGTCTTGGTGATAAGCATATCTCCTCACCCTGCACAAACAATTATACTTCACTGAAAATGGTTTGTCAAATTGCAGCCTCTTTCCAAGAATCTAATGTGACTTGTCACATATCAGCAGTATGCACACCCAAATATTAACTACTGATTGCATTCAAACAGGGGTTAATGATATACATGAATTTTGCTATCGGGAATAAAAAGGTGATTATCTCATTGTATAAGGTTGTTGTTCTCAACCGGGAGTACCTTGGGCATTGTATCCAAAATGGCACATTTTTGTGTGCTTAGTTTATAGTAAAATAAAATATAATAAATTTTAATATAAAATATAAAAGGTAAAATAAAATATAAAAAGTAAAATAAAATATAAAAAGTAAAATAAAATAAAATAGTAAAATTTCATGTGCTTAGTTTATCAGGTAATTGTGAAATTTTACTGATTTTACCATATATTTATTTCTGATGCCCTAGAATTTATTGTATTTTGAGAAAACAAAATCAAAACCAAATTGTCTGGCCTATCAGTGCCAAAGTGAAGTCATGTGATTTCTCCATAATTCACTTGTCAGTTCATGTATATTTTTGTCTAGTTTAGTCCTTAGCAGTTTTTGCTATCCTAAGTGTAACTTTTAGTCATTGAAAGTATGTCATATGCTGTTGTTTACAAAAATATACTTTGCAACTAATATACCACACTTGACGAACAGTAGCCATATTCCCCCTAGAGGACAGCCATTTGTAATCAAACAGTAGCTGTTAGTAATTAGTGTTCCACCGAAATATTCTTTTAGCATTAGCATGGCACATGATGCAAGAAGGCAAACTTATATAGCATCAGCCAAAAAATTCTTCTAATTTCACCCATCCACTCACTCCATGTACCACTTGGAGCAAGTATTGCTCTTATTTTATCTCCAGCTGAGGGGAGAAACTGGGTGTTTACAGTAATTATTCACTGAGTCCTGTTGTTTACAAAAATTACTAGGCAACTGAATATATCGAAAATAATATACAGCCAATTTTTAGCTATTTTCTCCTCTTATAAATATCGATGTATAGTATCTACTATACGATGGAGTGACGTAGTGGTTTTTCTGCATAACTATTTTTAATTTTTATTTCACACTGTTCAATCATGGCTAAATTTTTAGTAAGAGAAACAAAGAGAAAGTCAGAAGATTCTACAGAAAGAACAGAAAATCCTGAGAAAAGATGTGAAGATGATTTGAGGATACCTCAATACAGCAGACCAAGTGGTGAGTGTAACATAAACATCAGCCTCAGATAAGAACCAAAAACTGACAATGTTATCAAAATGAATATTTGAAATATGGCTTCAATGATTGTGGTGATGGGCAGAATCAAATCCCTCTGTACTTAATATGTGAACAGAAACTCAGCAATAACTGTATGAAACCTTCTCTGTCGATGAGACATTATGAAAGAAATCATACAGACTTGAATGGCAAGTCCATTGCTTATTTCGAAGAAAAAAGTAGTACATAAAAAAAAAAAAAAAAAAGACTTCATTGGTGACATCTATATTTGTGAGTCATAAAAAATAATTATTAAAAGACTCAGTGAAAGTGAGCTATCGCATTGCTTGTCAAAGAGAGGTCCACATGTGGTGAAAATTTGATAATGCCATGCTCTATTGAACTGTGCAAGAAAATATTCGGACCCAACAAATCAGCAAAAATAAAACAGATGTTGCCCTCTAATAACACTCTAAAGAAAATATTTTACTTTGCTCAGCCAATCTCCTCAGTGCAACTCGATGAGAGCACTGAGGTCAGTAGTCTAACTGTGCTGTTAGTATTTGTTCGATACCTGTATAATGGTGAGCTGTGCGAAGACATTCTTATCTGTGATGATTTGAAAAAAACTACAACAGGAGCTGATTTTTCGAAAAAATTGACACATTGTTACAAGAACCAAGGCACACCTTTCCTGTTCACGTAGAAACTGTGTACTCCAGAGGGAAAATTTAGCTGTGAAAAACATTCCCGCAAAACTGAAAGATATTTTTAACACACTAATAGAATTCGTCAAATATGTGAAATCTAGTGGCTTAAATACAAGGCTTATCTGGCAGATTTATGACAAAATGGGCAGCAACTGCTTACTTTTTTTTACACCAAAGCATGCTGGTTGAGTTGAGGTAAAGTACTGATGAGACTCTCTGAAATTGTGATGATTCTTACTGATCATGGGCGCCTCCATAGCCAGGTGGGCAGGAGCAGCAGTGCATAGTGCACGCTTCTTGATTATACCAGGGTTTGAGCCTGCGACCACCAAATATGGAGGATGCGGAAAGGTCAGGGAATGACCATCGCATATCCCCGTATATGCGGTGGTCATTCCCTGAGCAATACGGCCTTAGTTGCTAATGCTCCTAAAAACCAAACAACAACAGCTCACTGATCATAAAACACAAGAAAAACAACTCAAGGTAAACAGCAGAGATTCATTGACTTTGCTCAACGAATCTCTGCTGTTCAATGTCTAGTGATTATGATTCGCAAGGGGTTGAATACCTTGCCAATATATTTGACAAAGTGAATGAGTTGAATCCATCACTTCATGGTTAAAACAGGACACTTTTCATGACTAATAATACAATCTCTGCATTCAAAGATAAAATTATTCTTTGGAGAAAGAGCTGAAGCAGGACAATATAATATCTTGGATACTTTTATTACATCTCTTGTTGAAAAAATTATCTCTGCAGACCCAGACTTAGGGAAAGCAATAATTGGACCACCTCACATAGCTGTCGATCTCTTTTGAAGAATATTTTCTTGTCAATACAGACATTGAAAATTACAGTAAGATGGACCTTCTCTGGCTTTTTTGTTCAACTCCATCGTACACTGTAATTTCTTCTGCTGTCGAAATAGCTTAGATTTCTCCTTTGTACTCAATGAAGGTGGTTTCAGTGGTTGCATTGCATGTACATGTGCTCTATACGCCTTACAACACTCACTGTTAGTCTTCGGCATGTTGAATTATAAATTCTTTTCCGTCAAAATTTTTAAAATTAAATATGGTGGAGAATGATGAAAGAAATAGCAAGACACAATCAGTAGGGGTAGTGACTGGGTCTGGTGCCTGGTACTGAGTAGTACAATGGTGTGTGTGTGTGGGGGGGGGGTGAATCATTTCGTATATCGCATATTCTTGCTGATGTGCGGAAATTTGCCTTTAGCCAGCGGGTGGTTAATTGCTGGAACAAACTTCCATCTGTCGTTGTGGAAGTTGACAGCTTGAATAAATTTAAGGAGGAACTGGACAGGATTTGGAGGGAATGGTGTTATTTTATTTTTTTTTTTTTGGTTGATGCTGCATAAGCTCATACATTTGCTTTCTTGCATCACATGCCACTACTACTACTACTACTATTTTGTGAATCTATGGATGCATTACACGAGTATGTGCACTTTACACCTTACAACGCTCTCTATAGTGTACCCCAGCCTTACGATTGATCCACTGTACGATCAAATCACTTTACGACGGACACTCCATAACAAAATACCCTTCACTATACAATATGTAGTAAGCGCCGGTCACTGTGATCATGTTTACAAATTACATTTTAATTCTATTAACGGTGATTCTAATAAGCGAAAATAGGAGGAATATTATCCACAGGCTATAAAAGTAAAAATATAAAGCACAGATTTACCCTTTATTACCTTACCAATTAACAAAATTAAACGATAGGTGAAAATCGGAAGAATATTTCCGCAAGTTAACTAAAGAAAGAAAAGAAATGGAAAAAGTCAATTATACTGCGTATTCCCAGGTGGTCACCCTCCCAATTACTAACCGTGCCTAATGCTGCTTAACTCAGGTGACTGCATGAGAACCGGGGAATTTAGCCTAGAATGATTGTTAGCTGTTCAGAGCCTGTAATGCATTTACTTATGGAAATGGTCGCATTTTTGTTGCATTTTTGTCAATCCACAAACACAAGTTACTCCCATGTGAAAACTGCCTGGAGTGCGCCTAAAAAAGTTTCACTTCAAAAAAGAAAGCCAAAAAGACAACTACACCGTGTATTCCCAGGAAGTCACCCTCCCAGTTACTAACCAGGCCTAATGCTACTTAACTTCAATGATCATACAAGAACTACAGCATTTAGCCTAGTACGATAGTTGACTGCACAAAGGCCCATAATGCATTTACTTATGGCAAAGGTCGTTTCATTGCGTTTTTTGTCAATCCACGAAAGCAAGTTACTCCCATCTGAAAACTGGCTGGAGCGTGCCTAAAGAAGTTTCACTTCAATAATTTTCTGAGCAGTGAAAGGGACTGAATGCCACACCTGCTATAACCTCCGTGTTCAACAATACCAAAGTAAAATGCAGAGCATTGTCGAGAGTATCGGGCAAGCCATCCTAACAAAATAAAGATGGAAATAGCAATGAGGGAGCAAAAACTATCAAGATTGCGTAAAAGACAAATGGAAAATCAAGGAGTGGATTTAGCAGTGCCTTCAACCAGCAATGTCACTGCTCCATCTAACAATAATGTACCCCGAAGTGAGTATTAATTATGTACAACAGAACACTTCTCCAATTGCAGAGCAGATGAGTTTAAATGATCAAGCTCCTTTTCCATACACCGACTACTATTTACGCAAGGATATTTATAAAAAATGATTTGTTCTGTATGCTACATTTTTGCTATCGTCAATGATTCGAAAATGACACAAAGAAACCAGTTGCTAAAGATGCACCATTAATATGCACTGCATTTCCCGTCAGCGTGATCCTTTGTGTAATAGCTGCAGAGGATCACTTAAGAACAGCACCATTCTAGTGCTATCTAAGTCGAATGGCTTTGTCTACCCAGAAATTATATCGCATTTACTGAAGTTGGATTTAGTGACAGAGCTTATTTTTCCTCCTGCTTACCATTCATGCAAATAAGGCGCCAATACGGCATTCTGGGCCAATGACCAATGTGCCTGTGTCAGTCAACAGGATGGTCCGTCACTTGCAAAGGGGGATTGACTGAAGCAGGTACATTGATCATGTGGATGCCATATTGTCCATATACGTGTCTCAGGCACTTTATTTGTGCATATAAAACACAATAAAATACACGTCCAGCTATTTGATTGGGTTAGTAAGAAAGTGAGTAGTTAAAGCGTGGCTTCGATATTTGGTCGCCGATTATACCAAATCACAATAGATCAGTCATTCTTTGGTGCCTCAATCACAATTTTGATGTGTCAACACGACAAAATCGTGTCGACACGTCAAAACTGCGATACGGAAATGACGTTACGAAATTGCCATTTCTGATTTGTCAATCAAATCAACAAACTGGAAATTACGTCAAGGGGCATCATTCCATGCAAAATCGTTATTTTTGGTCTGTCGCCAAACCAGAAATGACGTCATTTCCGTCATTGACAACTCTGATTGACACCTCTTTTGTCCCCTTGGAATTCACTATTCTGTTAGGATTTTGCGACACATTTTCATGTCGCAAAATCATCATTTCCGGTTTGTTGATCAAATCAAAAAACTGGAAGTGGCATCAAATGACGTCATTTCCATTATTGCAAAATTGTGACAGATTGATTTTACTTCAGTCTGAACTTTAGTAGGCACTACCAAAGATGTTTTCACATTAAAGACCAAAAAAATCTCCCTTTCACAGTGTTCTATGCCCATGATAATCTTAGAGGGTACCTGAAGACCTTGCTGAACTTTCAGGGGATACCTCAGCCAAAAAGGTTGAGAACCACTAGTATTAGGTAATAGTTAGGCCACATCTTGATCACTGCATACAGGTCTGGAGGCTGCATTTTAGGAAGGATGTTGATCTGCTGGAACAGTTGTAGAGAGGTGCATCAAGATTGGTGGGGTGGAAAGGGTGGTCTTATAAGGAAGGCTTCAGTTTCGCACATTGGAGCATGTGGAGACTAATTGATTGAGGTGTGTAACTGATTGAGGTGTTTAAGGTTTTGAATGGATTGAGAAAACTCAATGCTTATGGCATTCTTCTTCTCGCGCAGACTACACATGAGGGGTATAAATTCAAATTGAATAAGGATGGTTGTAGGATAAATCTGTGCAAGTTTGCTTTCAGTCAAACTGTCACAAATTCTTCTGGTAGTTGACTGTTGGGACAAATTTCCAACTGTTGTTGTGGAAGTGGGTAGTTGGAATAAATTCAAGGAAGAATTAGATAAACTATTGGAAGAAATGGTGAGATGATGTGGGAAGGTTTTTTTTTTCATGATACTGTATCAGCTTGCTTTCTTGCATCATTTTCCCTTACTAATACTACTACAACTTGATTAGGGAGGCAGTATACTAGATTGATTGCACTGCACCGAAGTTTGTCCTCTTCACTTGTGTCTCAATAAAAATTACCGTGATATCAAGTATGACAGGGTCCAGTGATCAAAAATACAGCCTACTGTTGAAGAGAAGGATCACAAATTCTCTTTGCAGAATTTTGTGATTTGTGATTCTTTTCTGCTGAGACTGTAGATCTTGTAAGGTCTACAGTCTCACCAGACACCAGCAGGAATCATACAGACAATCTAAAGCAATTTCTATGATTTGATTCAACCATAATCAAGCTATAAATGAGATATCAGGAAGATATCTCATGAGATATATATATATATATATATATTAATCTTTGGATTAATATCTTTAAGAAGAAAGCTCTCCCTACTCAGAAGGCCAAACCCCAGTAAGTAAAGTTACACAAATCAAAATAAGGGTTTCAGTTTCTTCTTTCTAATCATAAGTGCCTTTAGAACAAATCAGTTCAAATGCTTCATTTTGAAGATAACACGTTACTTCCACAAGTCCCCCCCCCAACTTCTTTCTAAGCAGGATACAGACATAAGTTAAATAATCCTTCTAGCACTAATTTTCTTGTTTCACATGCCAGCCACTTCAACTAATAAATATTCATATATTCTACAACCAAATTATCTCAGTCTACAGAGCCAACCTAGCCATGGACTTCAATCTTTAAGGTAACCTTCCAGCAATAAGAGTAACACAAGAGATGTAGAGTCTTCAAATGAATCGCATTGTCATCTTCCATCACTTGATTATAGCTGAGATTTCCTTAATGTATGTTTATTTTTTGTACCAACATTTGCAGGAGAATAAGAGAAATTTACCTCAATATGATATGTAGAACACTTCAGTATCACACTCTCTAGAAATTAAAACAAATAAAAGATTAACGCAAAACGATTACAGTAAATCACAAATCTTCAAAATTACGTTAACCTTAATTAATTTTTTGAATTGTTTTCAACTGATTTTTTACTGTAATCATTTTGCATTAATCTTTTATTTGTTTTAATTTATGGTGAGTATCATATGGAAGTGTTCTACGTATCATATTGAGGTAAATTTCTCTTATTCTCCTACAAATATTGATATCAGTGTAGAACATATTGAGCAGCATAACTGTTATATACTATCAAATTTCTGTACCAACATATTTATAATGGTGTTCCATGTAGTGAGTTTCTTAATGCTTCTTTCAATTTAGACTTTTTTTTTTTTTTTTTTTTAATAATAACAATTTGTAGCTACAAAAGAAGTATATGCATCATGTATATATGGAGCCACTTATAAAAAAATTAAGTATGGGGTATCTTCTCTACCAGCAACGTTGGCAAAATTATAAAATCATCACACTGACTAGGATTAAAGATATTTCTTAGAAAAAAACATTATGTTGTGTTCTTTTAAAAACTCATATTCTTAATGCAAAATATAATGTTTTCTTCTCTCCAACTACATTTTGAAATATAATCTTTAACAAGTTATTTGCATTTTTAAATAAACGATATCAAATATATTAAAAATTATCAAAATATATTCACCGAGCTTCTGACTTTTAACACAAGACAAAAAATAATAATAAATTAATAATAAAATTTATGCTTACAGCTTTATATGTTATTATATACCCTATTTTTTTTGTATTCATATAAACTGTTAGGTGCTTCTTTAAAAATTTATTTCCATAAATATTGTCAAATGTATTTATTATAAAAAATGAAGTCAGAATTAAACAAAAATCACAGATTAAAATTTAATTATTATATAAACGCCTCTTCTCTGTTATTATTCTGGTGAAGTTTATGTATAATTTTGTATATGATTTTATATATAGGCACAGTGATACTTTAAATATTTACAGTTGAAGATATGTATATTTAACCAAAAAAAAAAAAAAAAAAAAAGCCATTAAAATTTATAAATTTCAAGTTTATGAAACAACTGGAAAAGCGTAGCAAATAGACGAAGTTAACTTTTAAGTCAATACTCAAGGTCAATATACATAATTATCTTATTATTTTGTTTTCTTCATGTATATTACAACAAAATTAGAAAGTCTATTTCCTGTGAAGTTTAAAAATATTTGTAGATTCGTGCTAAAAATGAAACTATGAAATCATGACTCACAAATAGTAGTATCTCATGTGGTCTTTAGTGGCCTACAGATACAACTGCTAGAGATGTCTGATGTAGTTGTACTGTCCTACATATAAGCTGATGTCGCTGCAATAAATGTAAAGTTTTAAACTGTAAACCACAAGAGCAGAGATGGCAATCATCACTGTGTTTTGTAGCCATATGCCTGTTGAGAGCATACTTATAACAAGTTTTATATTCACAGTGAGGACAAGAAAGATTTTTATCACCATGACTTCGCATATGTTCTTTCAGGTGTTGTTTCATGTGAAACACTTTTCCACACATTTCACAATGATGACGCTCTGTATGAAGCTTCAAATGTCTAACTAGATTACCCCGGTTGCTATAAGCTTTCCCACAAGAATCACACTGGTATGCTAAATCACTGGAGTGGGTCTGTTCATGGTACCTAAGTCCTGACATTGTCTGCAGCTGAGCACCACACTGATTGCACAGATAGGGCTTGTCAGAATTAATTTTATGTTTAGTTGTAGCAGACCTACATCCTCCACTTAACTGAGTATGTCGTATGTTTTCCTTATGGTGAAGATGTAATTGCATGTCCAAACATTTAGGGACTGTCCTGCATTTTGAACATTCACAAAGTCCTGACTGAGTAGTCCATAAAGGAGTCCAAGATAATGTGTCAGTCATTGCAAGTCTGCATAATTCAGCAGTACTCCTGTGCATTCCACTAATATCACAAAGGCGAGGCTCGGTTTCTTGATTGTTTCCATGAGTTTTATCAGGTGGATGAATTGCTGCTCCCACTGCTGGAGTGTTTTGGGTTCTATTAACAGGCATACACGCATTTGTTCCATGAATATTTCTATGAACTCTATTGTTGTTAGGTGTACACATATCTTGATGGGAAGTAGTATGATGATGTATCCTGTTGACTACTGGTGGACCATTACTTGTAACACTCTTTTGAACTCCAGAACCATCAGGTTGGCAAGTATTTGGATTTGACTGTTGCATGTTGCCAATATCAGGTGGACAAGCTTCTGTATCTGAACCATATACATAAAAAGAAATCAGTGCAAGTGAGGTAATATGATAAATTTTCATTTAGTAGAGTAAGTGAATGAATTTAGATAGCTATTTTATAGAAGCCAGGTGCAATTTGCATAAAAATTACCATTCATTATAGAAACAATGTTTTCACTATTCATGATTAAAAGATGAAGAAAGATTAATTTTTTTGTTTATTTAAAAAAATATATTGTAGTTAAAAAATACTTTTTTGATATGAGCAACACTGAAAAACAAAATTACTTTTTAATATTTCTATGTCCTTTACAAGTGGCTATATGCACAAACTCATGGTGTTACCAAACAACTTTAATGGCTGCCTAAGGTGTAGCAACTGTCAAATAAAAAAAAATGTAATATATGTAATATAGCACTTAGATGGATATCTAGGGGAAAATTTTTTTTATCATGATACATCCAAAATATGGTAACAGTATTAAGAAGACATGAGTACTGGATTATATTTTTACTCATAAAACTTTCATCAATTTAAGAAGAAATTACTAAGATAAAGTTGCAATGCAGAGTTAACTACACATAATTGCATAATCCACACTAATTAGCTTTACAAAATGTTGCTTTTAAATTCACTACATTGACTAGTTAATTTGCCTAACAATATAGACAATTTCATTTTGCTTACTGCAAACCTGCAATAATGTTTGTCAGATTGCTATTTTTATTCCAAAGCAACAAAATTAATGATGTACCTAGAACCCCACCCAATGTTACCATTGTAGGGTTCTAGGTACATCAATGATTCAGGCCTGTTCGTATCACTTTGTATTATGTCAGTAAAAGTGTGTGGGCTTTAAAACCCAGAATAACTCATAGGGTAACCTGAGATCAGCTAACTAGAGCCTTGATTGGAGAGGACTTTCAACAATTTCTCCAGTTGGGCATTGAACCCAGACCCCCAAATGAGCAACAAGTAGTACTACCATTAATAGTATCATGGAGAATCATATCTAATGAACTTGAATTAAAATTATAGAGATTAATTTACAGTTAAGCACAGCATAATAGCAGAAAATGTTTAACATATTATTAAAATCACTGTGAGAATTTTTATTTTTTTTAAAATGAAAGACTGGTTTTTATCCAATTATATTAGTTCATTCCTCAATTTTCAATATTTGTACAATTGAAATCATTATTTTAGCAATATACATGAAACTGCTATTATCAAGGCCATAGTATCATGTAGGTGTCAGGGACCAAAGCAAAAATAACTTTGAAGACCTTGTTTAAGTAGCATTACCATTAATTTTTTAAAAACTTGCTTAACTGCACGTTAATTAGGTTAACACATGTTAATTAGGTAATTGGATAAGTAATAATTATTTTCTTTTTAAATATCTAAATACAGGCATGACAGACATTTGTGTAGGGTGCAAAAAAAAAAAAAAATAAAAAAATAATAATAATAAAATAAAATAAAACAAAATAATAAATATATAAAAAATAAAACAAAATAATAAATATATAAAAAATAAAACAAAATAACAAATTAAAAATGAACAGAAGTGCATTTCACAACTAACAATAAAATGTTATAAAATAACACTTATCACAACTTACAAGGGAAAGCCACAAATGATCAGTCATGGATTGAGCTGAGCTTTTGCAATCAAGTAGGGTTTAGCAACATAAAAATGTTTTTGGAATTAGGTGTCAACATACCTCCATTCACAAGATAATACAGTTTTATTTTGCAATGTGTCCTAAAAGCATCCCCTTTGTTCAAAACAGAGTAAATTTCCATGTAAACCACGAATACTGCTAAGAGAACAAACTTATCTACAAAAAGATCTAAATTCCTCAAACTTATTCATTACTCACTTCCTCATTTGTAATTCGCAACCCTTACGTTAATTTGGAAGTGGCTGTATTTGCCACTGCCCGATTAAAGTAAGGGTTGCGTTCCATGGAACTCTACGCAAGTCGGAATTTCCTCCATGCTTGTGCAGCACTCACAACTGTGCTCGCTGAATTGATTGAATCAAAAAAGAAATGTTTGACGAACATGTAAATAGAATTATTTATTGTATTTATTCAATTTTTTATCTCATGTGCAGGAAAAATTACAAAAGTGTGCAATTTTAAAAATTTCAAAATTATAAAAAAAGAGAGGAGACAGTCATAACGTCAGTAAGTTTTATCTCTCGTTGCCAGAATCGACGTCTTCAGCTGATAAGTATGCTGTTGTGAAGGTTGAGGACTGTGGAGATTTAGAAGGGGTCGGCCACTCAAGCTTTTCTCTTTTCACTGTAGATTTCTTTGTAACAAGCAAGCATATCATTCACCCCTCTGTTAACTTTTAAGAATCGTTCGCTGTCAGGATTCATCTTCTCAAACCTCGCCACTGCTGATGCAATTTCACAAAATTCCATTGTCATCTTTCTGGTGATGAAGTGTCTTAGCTTTTCATTTGGTTCATCTTGAGCTTAGTCAGCATTTTCTTCTTTCACCATTGCCTGCAAGTCAATAAATTCTTTGGTAGATAATTCCTTCCCTTCTTCCTCTATTAACTCCTCCACATCTTTGGCAACAACCTCCAACTGAAGTAGCTCTGCAACCTTTACAATCTTATCTGTAACCTCTTCATATGATTTGTCCTTTTCAAACCCTTCGAAGCCTTTTACATGCCGTGGGCATATTTTCTTCCATGCGTCATTTAAACAACCTTTAGTAATTTCTGCCCAGGCCTTATTAATGTTTAAGATGGCATGGTAAATATTGTAAGATTTCCAAAAGTATCTTGATATAAAATTTTTCTCATCGTCTACTGTAGACAATGCCTGAACAAATGTGTGTAAATAGTATGCTTTTAAATTTGAAATAACACCCTGATCCATAGGTTGGATGAGTGAAGTCGTGTTTGGTGATAGAAATATGACTCTCACGTTCAAATTTAAATTATCTAGATGCGTAGGATGTCCAGGAGCATTATCTAATAGAAGCAAAATCTTGAGAGGAACATCATTGTCTTTACAATATTTTTCAACCTTGGGAATGAAGCAGCATTTAAACCATTCCTTAAAGAGAGATATTGTTATCCATGCTCTCTGGTTCGATCGGAAATGCACGGGTAGGATGGCTTTATTGATGCCCTTAAATGTACAAGGATTTCCAGAATGGTACACAAGCAGTGGTATTAATCTGTAATCTCCTGCTGCATTAGCAAGAGCGTGGCCCTATCTTTTGAATCCTTGAAACTTGGCATTGTCTTTTCCTCTTTGGCAATGTATGTTCGATCCGACATTTTTTGTCCAAAACAGAGCAGTCTCATCTATGTTAAAAATTTGCTGTGTTGAATAGCCGCCTTCATTAATAATTTTTTCCAACATATCACAAAATTTCTCTGCAGTTGCAGAATCGGCACTTCATCGCATACTTTAATTCGGTGAAGTGCATTTTGGAAACCAGCACAATGCTTGAACCACCCGTTGCTTGCTACGAACTTGGCTTGGGGTTTGCTGTACTTATGCTTAATATCTTCATAAATACTTCTTGCTTTTGGTTGAATGGCCATTGGACTCAGGGGCACTTGCTTCTGAATATGATTTTCCATCCATATTATTAATAGCTGTTTCATCTTTCATATAGCACCCGAACACTGTTGATCTTAAGTGCGTTGATCCTTTGACATGTTCTTTTATACGTGCACTGTCCTTTAAAATAGTATTCACTGTTGAAGCAGTGAGACCTAATTCCCTTGCAATAAGATGGCAGAACTTTGTCCTGCTTCGTACTTTTTAATAATTTTCATCTTCATTTCTAAATCAATTTTGTTTTCTTTTGTTTCCTGGCACTACCACCACTTGCACTTTTCATTGATTGCTTTCCCTTCATCATTGAAATACATAAATAGGAATGAAGAGAAGTTTCTGAAAATTTGTTTTTTATATGATTGAAGATTTCAGTGAAGGGGAACACATTTCACCATAGTACTGTAACGTAAAAAAACCACACAATTCCAGTTATCGGGATTATTGCAAATGCAATAAGATCAAGTTTACTACCTGTTTATAACTGCTTGCACTAACAGAAAAGCCCAATGAACCGGAAAGTGCAAATTGTTTTTGTTTTTTGGTTGTGATCTCCAGAAACGTGCTTTAAAAAAATATCACAAAGGCATTCAAAATTGATTCTTATAACGGGAACATATGATAACGATGAAAGCATAGTCCAATTTCCATTATAAATATGACCTTTTAGAGAGATAAATAGTAATATAGCAAAATTTTCAACTTCTAAGGAATTGGAACGAATTACCAAAAAAAAAAAAAAAGTGTTATTGGGCTCACATTATATTTTCACAATACTCCCATTTATCCCTACAGAGGCAAAATACGTTTCCATATATATATTTTTCAGTTTGCACTGGTCTGCAAAAACTTACATAAAGTCGAATTTCCGTAAGCCAGGGAGTTCCTGTATACGTGGTCTTGGGTCCAATCTCAATGTCCATTTCCACTTAAATATATTAAGCTTCACTTTTTCTGACAGAATCCCAATTATTAGATTCAACCACTGCTCATATCAATCATCCTTATTATTTTCTGCTGATTCTTTCACTTCAAAGGTGGTACACTTATGCATATATCTGCTGATATTCTCTTGCAGAGACTTAGTAATTTGGCATCTCCTCTTTTCAATCTTCTCTGGCTTAAAATCACTCTACCCCAATCTTTTACCTCTACCAGTCTCCCAGTTCCACTAATCACCTGGAACTCTAACTTCCTTTCTTTGAAAATTGATTTTCAACATTCCAACTTTCCTAACAATGGAGTAATTTTCTTTGGTAATTTTAATGTTAACAATTCCAGATGGTCAAGATGCTAAGGCTTTTGCAATTACTAATGGCCTTACACAGATTGTTCATTTACTTATCGGGATACCAGACAATCCTAACCACAACCCAATGTTCTTGATTTTTTTTCTTGTGAACAACTCTTCAAAGTACACAACTGAGAGTGAGTGGTCCCTAGACACCTCAGACCACAGCTTATGATGGTCTCCTCTACAGTGGAGCCTTTATCTCATTGCTATTCTCAGCCTCGTACTGTGTGGCATTACAATAATGAAAAATGGGATGACCTGCAAGATTTCTTCTCACTCAACATTTTCTCAGATCGTGTCAGTGAAATTATTCTGGTAAGGATGGAATCCTTTATTCCACACTACACCTTAAAATCTCATCCTTTATCTAAACTTTAGTTTTCCAATAAATGTGCTAAGCTGCTCAAGACAATAACATTGTCTATTGCAATTGGTCTGAATCTAAATCTCCAGGTTCATTTTCTGCCTACACCAAAGCTCACAACAATTGTAAAGCAGACAACGTGCTTGTTGTCTAAATGGTAGTTCAGCATTCTGATCTCTTGTCGAAGCTATTGGTCACAACATTTGCCCATTTGTACTCCCACCTCAGTTAAAGATAAAGTCAAATTACTAGCATCCTACCTCTTCTATCAACAATCTTGGGAAATCACATCCTACCA
The DNA here is from genome assembly GCF_048544385.1 of Mastigoproctus giganteus. Classification (NCBI taxonomy): domain Eukaryota; kingdom Metazoa; phylum Arthropoda; class Arachnida; order Uropygi; family Thelyphonidae; genus Mastigoproctus; species Mastigoproctus giganteus. Next base: position 81,810,752 of record NC_143586.1, on the reverse strand, counting down.
TTACACTACACTCAATGCCTCCAGTGTTATTCAATCAAAAGAATGTCAGAAGAATTCAGAACAATCTTGATGCCAAGAAAGCTCTAGGTCCTGATGGTATTTCTTCACTTGTTCTCAAAACCTGTGTGCCTGAGCTTACTCCTCTTCTGTGTCACCTTTTTACACTTTCTTATTCCACTGCTTGGAAATTTGCTCATATCTAGCCAGTTCTTAAAAATGGTGACAATTCCCTCCCACCCAATTATCATCATTTTGCACTTACCTCTACTCTTTCATATGTTTCTTATGAATACTTCATTTTACAAATACAGGGTGATTCACTACCAGTGCGACAAACTTGCAGGAGGTGTAGGGGGCACAAAGATGAATCGGAATCACATAGCATTGCAGGGTCCGAAATGCCTTCGTCATGTGGTAGAGGACGTTGAATGGGAGGTCGCGTGAACAGCGATCCCGCTGGAAGTCAGCATTTGCGAACCAGTTAACGAGGCAGTAGGATGGACGAGTATTCAAACATTGAACTGGCCGACATGCACCTCGCGTATAGAGCTGTGGACTGTAACGGGCGTGCCGCTCTGCGCTTGTACCAGGAACGTTTCCCGCATAGGCGTGTTCCTCATCATACGATTTTCGCACGTGTGCGCAGAAGGTTACGTGAGACTGGTTGTTTCACGAGAGGTACCATGAATTGAGAGCGAATGACGAGGACGCCAGACAATGAGGAGAATGTCCTACGTCTTGCAGAAGGCAATCCGAGTACGAGTACTCGAGCGATAGGCCAACGATTGGGAATTTCCCAATCCACTGTATGGAGGATACTGTCAACAAACCAAATGAGTTCATACCATCTGCAACGCGTCCAATCATTGGAGCCTGCAGATTATCCACTCCGGAGGACTTTTGCTACTTGGTTTCTTCAACAGAAACGGTTCGCAAATGCTGACCTCCAGCAGGATCGCGACCTCCCGTTCAACGTCCTCTACCGCATGATGAAGGCATTTCGGACCCTGCAATGCTATGTGATTCCGATTCGTCTTTGTGCCCCCTACACCTCCTGCAAGTTTGTCGCACTGGTAGTGAATCACCCTGTATATGTGGTCTCAGTTCCAGTTTCAGGACATATGCACAATGTGGTACTTGTGCCTATGTCCATGATATTCCTTTCAGAGACTCAGTAATTTGGAATCTCCTCTTTTCAATCTTCTCTGGATTAAAATCTCTCTACCCCATTCTGTCAAACTCATCTGTAGCTTCTATTGTTCTCCCAACTCCATTAATCACTTGAAACTCTTTGAATTCCTTTCTTTGAAACTTGGCTTTCTCCAGTCCAACTTTCCTAACAGTGAGGTAATTTTCCTTGGCAATTTCAATGTTCGCAAGTCAAGCTGGCTTCTGTTTTCTAGTCACACAAACCCAGCAAGTCAAGATGCCAAGGTTTTTGCAATTACTAATGACTTCATACAGATTGTTCATTTACCTACCAGAATAATCCTAAGCACACAGCCAACACTCTTGATATTTTTCTAGACCCTTCAAAGCACACCGGTTGAGGTGAGTGGTCTCTAGGCACCTCACATCAAAACTTGGTGATGGTCTCTTCACCAATGGAGCCTTTCTCTCTTGGCCATTCTCAACCTCATTGTTTGGCATTACAAGAATGTAAAATGGGATTATCTATGAGATTTCTTTTCTTTTCCTTGGTCAGATTACTGTTTCAAATCTTCTGATGTCAATATTTGCTCAGATTGTGTCAGTGAAATTATTCTTGTAGGGATCAAATCCTTTATTCCACACTCAACTTAAAATCTCATCTTTTATATAAGCCTTGCTTTTACAATAGATGTGCCAAGGCTGTTCAAAATAAGAATATCTCAATTGGTTTGCATCCAAAACTCCAGGCTCATTTTCTGCCTACATGAAAGCTCACAACAATTGTAAAGCAGTTATCAATCAGCCCAAACTAGATTTTGAACAAGAGATTAAAGTAGAAAACTTGCTACTTGTCCAAATGGTAGTTGGGCATTCTGGACTATTGCTAAAGCTATTAGGTGCAACTTTGGTCCATCTCTATTCCCACCTCTGTTCAAAACCAGATGAACAGAGGTGGTTCATCTGGTTCAGCTGAGGTATTGCCAACTCAACTAAAGATAAAGCTAACTTGCCAGCATCATACTTTTCTTCTAACTTGTGTATTGGTGATCTTGGTAAACCACCTCCTACAATTTCCAGCACACTCCATTCAATGCCTCCTGTGTTCTTCGATCAAAAGGATGTCAAAAGAATTTTGAAAAAGTCTTGATACAAAGAAAGCTCCAAGTCCTGATGGTATTTCTCCATTTTATCTCAAAACCTATGCTCCGGGAGCTTAGTCCAGTTCTGTCTCACCATTTTACACTTTCTTATTCCACCGGTGTTTTCCCTTCTGCTTGGAAATTGTTCATATCCAGCCAGTTCCTAAGAAGGGTGACAAATCCCTCCCATACAATTACCATCCCACTGCACTTACTTCAATTATCATCCCACTGCACTCACTCTAACTAAACCGACCGAGTATGCTTCTAACAATGCTGCCAAATTCTAATCAATGTCTAAATTCTACTGCTTTCTCGTAAATCTCTTTTGGCCTCTCCAAATTCTAGTGTTCACCCCTCCCCCCTTTTTTTATATATATATATATATATAGGCCTTGCCACTGAAATCCTCAGAAATTAGGTGGTGGGGCCTGCCAGAGTATTTAATAATCTACTAGGTGCCTAACCTGCCTCCTCGTGGCAGTGTGGGCAATGGTGGATCCCAATGACTAAATGGTCAGAGAACAACAGACCGTAACACTACACAACAAACCACTCCCCACACACTTTTTAATTCTCTGGTCTCCACAGAGTTCTGTGTCACATGCACAAAGAATACAGGTGCCTCCGTAGCCAGGTGGGCAGGAGTAGCAGCAGTGCGTAGCATACACTTCTTGATTAGACCGGGGTTCGAGCCCGTGACCACCAAATACGGAGGATGCAGAAAGGTCAGGGAATGACCACCGCATATCCCCGGAGCAATATGGCCTTAGTTGCTAATGCTCCTAAAAAAAAAAAAAAAAAAAAAAAAACAAATAACAAACAAAGAATACAACATGGAGATGAGGGAAACCTCTGATGCTGTCAGACAACTAACACACTTTACACTTGCACTTACTTCTGCTCTTTCTAAAGTAATGGAGAAATCAATTAACTGTCAACTCAAACTATCTAGAAATCTTCCATCTGATATCTTTCACCAGTATGGATTCTGTCAGTGTTGATCCACTGGCTTATGTTACCCATCTATAGACAAATTCAATGGAAAAGTTTGGTGAAACTTAAGCAGTTGCTCTTGACATTTCAAAGCCTTTTGACCATGTTTGTCATAAAAGTCTTCTAAATAAGCTTCCATTTTATGGTTTTCCAATAGTTTTTTTTTTTTTGTAATTGGCTATCCAGTTTTCTCTCTGACCGCACTGTGGGCAATGGCAGATGGCTCTCTCTCTTTTTCTCTCTCTCTCTAACTTCTCCACTAATGCTGGTGTTACCCAAGGTTCAGTGCTTTCTCTCCCTCTTTTCCTCTTGTATATTAATGACCTTCTTCCATTGACCAGAAATCCTATCCATAGTTTTGCTGATGATAGCACATTCCATTCAACCTTCCACTTTGAGAAGCCTTGCCCTGCACAAACAACTTCTTGAATATCCACTACCAATTCTCTAAATATTGATCTCCAGGTAATTCTGCAGTGGGGCATAGATAACTTAGTTGATTTCAATCCTTCTAAAACTCAGTCCAGTCTTATATCTCTCAAAAAGGATTCTTCTGCTCCTATGCTTCTCTTTGATGACAGATTTCTAGACAGACAAGATTACATATCCCTTAAGGTTTACCCTGACTTCTAATTTGTCTTAGCATAAGCATGTCACAAATATTGCATCCTCTGCATCTAAAAAACTGGGTTTTCTCTTTTGCTCTTGGCATTACTTTTCTTCCAGACAGCTGCTCACACTGTACAAATCTCAAATCTGCCTATCATGGAAAATTGTTCCAATATCTGAGGCAGTGCCCCTCTCTCATACTTCTACATTATATTCAAAGGAGGGCAGTTAGGTTAATTAATGAAATATCTCTAACAAAGTCTCTCCACTCTTGGCTTCTATAATTCCTGCTCTCTCTCTCTTTCAAAGCAGTCCAAACACGTGCCACAACCAGTCAACATCCTTTTATTGTCCAACTTGAAACTCACAGAACCAACTTTTCTTCTTCCTCCTTTATTCCTTAAACTTCTGTTTTCTGGAACAAACACCCTTCATATGTTTTTCCTGAAAATTACAATCTACAGAAATTCATGTCTAACGTAACAAGTATCTTCTCAACCTTCAACCCATGCATGGTACTAAGTACTATAGTTTCTAATACCTCTCATGCTTGGGGTCTTCATAAAAAAAAAAAAAAAAAAGAGAGAGAGAGAGAGAGAAAAATTCATTAATTGCCAACACCTAAACTATCTTGTTCAATGATTGCCAATATGGATTCTGTCAGTGTAGATCCACTGGTGATATACTAGCAGCTTATGTTACCCATTTACAGAAAAATTCAATAAAACTCAAGCAGTTGCTTTTGACATTTCAAAAAGCTTTCATTGTGTTTGGCATGAAGGTCTTCCAAATAGCATCCATCTTATGGATTGTTGACTATTTTTTTGTAATTGGGTATCCAGTTTTCTCTCTGCCTGCTCACTGCAAGTGATGGTGGAATGGTTCTCCATCTTGGCATGAAGGTCTTCCAAATAGCATCCATCTTATGGATTGTTGACTATTTTTTTAATTGGGTATCCAGTTTTCTCTCTGCCTGCTCACTGCAAGTGATGGTGGAATGGTTCTCCATCTTCTAACTTCTACACTAATGCTGTCGTTTCCCAAGGCTGTTCTTTCTCCCATTCTTTTCCTCTTGTATAATAATGACCTCTTCCATTGACTGGAAATCCCATTCATAGTTTTGCTAATGATAGCACAGTGAATTCTACCTTCCAGTTCGAGAAACCTTGCTCTGCACAAACAGCTTAAACTTCTCAAATATCCACTACCAATTCCTTAAATGCTGATCTCCAGTGGGGCACATAACTTAGTTAATTTCAATCCTTCTAAAATTCAGTCCTGTCTTATATCTTGCAAAAAAGGATCATTCTACTGCCATGCTTATCTTCAACGACACCGAAAGACAACATTTGTTGTTTAGAGCCATTGAAGATTTCTAAACAAGTTCCTATATCTCTATTAGGGATTACTCTTGACTTCTAATCTCTCTCTCTCTCTCTCTCTCTCTCTCTTGGCATAAGCACATCAGAAATATTGCTTCCTTTGCATTTAAAAAAACTGGATTATCTCTTTCACTCTCGGCATTACTTTTCTTCTAAAACAGCTATCTGCTCTATACAAATCATATAAATCTCAACTCCACCCACCATGGAATACTATTCCCACATCTATGGTGGTGCCCCATAATCTCTCTCCAGTTTCTCAATTCCATTCAAGAGAAGGTAGTCAGGTTAATTAATGAGTCATCTCTTACAAAGTCTCTCCACACTCTTTCGCGAAAGTTCTGTTTCTGCAGCATGTCTTTTTTATAGATAATTCCAAGAGTGCTTTTCTTCTGAATTTGATTCTATAATCCTACCCCCCACCCCACCACCGTTCGTGTTTGGGGTTTTCATAAAAAAAAAAAAATTATTGCATCATATTATTATAAAGGCCTCCATAGCCGAGTGGTCAGGAGCCGGAGTGAAATAGCACATGCTTCTTGAGTAGACCGGGCTTCAAGCCCCTTACGGTCGATCTGCCACCCTGCACTGGACCAGCGGGGCAGATTATGGTCCATTTCCCTCAACATGAATTGTTGAGGAGGCTTCCATCCTGCAGTGGGTTGATAATGGCTGCAGTTTACTACTTCTTTTTTTTTTTTTTTTTTGTTTATTATTATTATAAATTGGTGTTGACAGTTGTGTATTAATGAGTGAATTTTTATAGAATCCCCTCTACTTGATATTTTGTGATTATCATGTAACAGTTAGGGACAATTCTGCATTCCAACTATGAAGTTTTTTTTATTCAGTGGTAAAAACAGACATTGCATGACTGGTGGAGAGGCATGCATATTGATTGAATTACTTTTTACTCCTAACTTGCCACAGGAACAAAAATAAAAATCGGAATTAAAAAATGACAATAACCTATTTTTTATTTTGAACATAGATAAATTAACCAAAGTGCAAATTTAGCATAGAGATTTGATCCTTTGATGTATCAATCTAAACATCAACAACTCTACCTACTGTGCCACTATACATCTTTATCCAATGTCTTATAAGTTTAAGGCACATTGTAAAATACAAATGCATTATTCCATTATTCAGGATGTATTATTTGGCACCAGCACACCTCCATTCATATTGAATTCCAAAAACTCTGCCCAATCCATGACTTAACAACTGTGCTCTTCCCTTATTAAATAAACACAAAGTGATTTCAAATATTAATTTAACAAAACTGTATTAACAAACTGTTTCTAAGTGTAATAAAATACCAATAAGTAAATCTTAGTTTTTTTTAATTGATTTTGTAAAGAAAATCATTAGGTCACCAGACTTGGATCAAGAACAAAGGAAAAAAAAGATTCTTTAGGTTTAAAATTCATGTTTTTTTTTTTTTGTTTTTTTTTTTAGTGGAGAACGTCGCTGTTCTTTACACCCGAATCAGTTTTACTATTTTTAACTCAATGACAGTGATATGAAATCATACACAAGAAATCTGTTGAGTAGGGTGAAAATATCTAGCATACTTTTACCTTATTCAATAGATGGCTTGAAATTTTTTGTTGAAAAACTGTGACAAATAAATTACTCCAGAGTGAACAATAATTTTGCAGTGAAAACAGAGGGAAAAAAAAAAATTGGGCTCAAAATGACCTTATAATTACCGGTAGGTAAACTATGGTTTCATAGTAAATTTTACAGTAATAACTCTACCTCACCCCACATATCCTATTTTGTTTGTCATGCTAATTATTTCAAATACTTATCTCAGATGGGGGGAAAGAGAGAGAGAAAAAGCTGCCCATACTTTTGAATCTGTGGATGTTCACACAAACACAATAAGAAGAGATTTTATGCAGACCTTGTATTATATATTTTTTCAAAATTTACATTTCTAACTTTAAAATTTGCCTAATCAGCTGTGTGTTTTTTTTTTTTTTTTTTTGTCAATGAGAAAGTCATTCCCCATCATCTTTTTAGTCTAAAAAACATTAACAGTTTTTCAAATTAATGAAAGCAACAGGCTTGTGTTATGTGCAGAAAAGCTGCTTACTCTTAAGGTATAATTGTGATAATTGTCTACTAGTACTTGCTGCTATATTTTACTGGAATAAACAATAGTTTTAGTGGGAATTATTGTAATATAATTGTAAACAAAGGAAACAAATTTTTTTTTTTTTTTTCAAATGCACTGCATTCCATTTTTGAAAGAATTTTGAAGAGCAACAATGGAAAGACACCCCCATGCTATGAGTAACTTGTCTCGATAAGTACATTTGAAGAGTGTGAAAATTTTTAAAATACAACAAGAACGATAACAGAGTAATCAAGAATAAAAGTAAGTGACATTTATGATGCAACAGTGCATAAAAAATAAGTGTAGTTTAATCAGTAAATACTGGTAAACATACATTTTAATTTTCACTACACTGTTCATTTATTAAAAATATACCAATGACAAAACACTTGCAAATATGTACATATGAGAAGTAGGACTTCACTGTGTTTGCTTGTGTTTTTATGGTAAGAAGGATTTAAACTACCCAATTAATGCAATGGTCTTAATGCTCCCAACAGAATAAACTTTGCCATAACCATATGTTGCTTTAATACTGCATTACTTTAAAAATATATATTACCTTCTATAAGCAATAGTTCCAACAATATTTCTAATAAATTTCTCTAATTTTTTACATTGAAACAAGTTACTGTAATTACTACATTACTATTAACTACAAACTGCTTTCATATCCATTATGTTAAATATCTTGTATATTTCATTGATTCAGGTCATTCACAACATTTATGCAGAGTAATTTGAGAAACGTTGATAAATGTGACACAATAAACCTGAAAAAAAAAAACTTCATATGCAAGTTGAGACTATTTCATTATGAATCAAAGCAGAGTTAGTGTGTGCATCATCTTAAGCTTCTCTTAATGTTACTTCACTGACTCTTTAAAAATTACAGCTGTGAATTACAGGCTCCGAAAAAGTGATAAGTGTTTGCCATTTTATTTACCTAATTGTTATTTTATATTGAACTTTATAAGTAGCCATATAGTTCTAGATACGCTGGTTATTTTTATTTTAGATAAGAGTTTTTGTAGATTATTACTTAATATACGTAAAACCGTTGTTTTGTTTGAATCTTGCAGCCATTGTTTTTGTATAGAGTAGTAGGGAATTCAAATTTTTAATTGTGGTAACTAGGTAGCTCTAACATTAAATTATATAGCATAATTTGCATCCCTGCATTTAGTATTCTATTAGATAGTGTAGTATTGATAATTAATTAATTAAATTTATTGATCTTATTAATTTAAAATATCATGCCCCAGACTAGAACAGAAAAGCAACGGGCACAAAGTGGCAGGAGTGCTGTGACTCGGGGGAGAACTGAGGGGGGCGATTCTCCAACGCATCGCAGCCTAAAAAAATGTGCAACTTGTGAAATGTTTGCCGAACTCTCTGGAACAGAATATGATCTAGCCAAGGAGGATGTCTTTGTGTGTGCCAGGTGCAGAGTATCTAGAAATTAGGCGTCAGGCGTCGGCTCAGCGTTCTGATGGGCATCTATGAGAGCTTAAGGTGTACGGTAGATGCCCTTGAAGAAATTAATATGAGGGGCCCGTCAAGCTCTCAGCTGCCCAACTCAATACCAGAGCTCACTCCTGGGCATCAGGCAATACAGCAGGAACCTCCAAGGCAGAATGTGCTGGTCCCACAGGAGTTAGTTATCGTCGGTGACTATTGTCAGTGAGACATACCCTGGTCCTATACCATCATAGATGGTACAGGACCAGGGTATGTCTGCCAGGGGCAAAAGTTGATGACGTTGTAAAGCATATATCATCCTTTAAGGACACAAAGGGTGATATTGTTGTACACACTGGCACCAATGACATTAAGAGTAGGAGATCTGCAGATTTACTTAACAAGTACAGGTCAATGTTGCAAAAAAGTTGTGAATTAGGGTTAAATTTGAAAGTGTCTGCAATTCTGCCCAGACACGATAGGAGGGAGTACATGATGAGAGCCTTGTCAATCAATTCGGCCCTGGAGGAAATGTGCAAGGCTCAAGGGGTAAAATTTTTTTCAGCCTGGTCTGTGCTTGTTAACAGGAGAGACTGCTTCTACACGGATGGGATACACTTAAATAGAAAGGGTGCAAGAATATTTGCTGATGCTATTGAGGCAGTGTTAAGTGGGTCGGAAAACTGCTAGCTTGGGGGGATTCACAGACTAAAAGGTTAAAAGTAACTGCAGGCAGAGGTGAAGGTGATTCTTGCACTACTTCTATTAGAATAAGCAGCGGCGTGGACCGAGGGGTGTTGGGGGTTTCAGGGACTGATGGCAGTCATCGTGAAACAGGTGGGTATATGGGATGTGTTAGGGTAACTAATAATAAGAATAGGTACATGTATACTTGCATGTATACCAATGCTAGAAGTATAGTAAATAAAATTGATGAATTTGAAGTGTTGGTCAAGACATCAAAGGCAGATATTGTTGGGATAGCAGAGACGTGGTGTCACACAGATATAAGGAATGCAGAACTGGAATTTAGGGAGTACAATGTGTACAGAAAGGATAGACAGGATAGGAAGGGAGGAGGTGTTAATTAAGAAAAACATAAAATCAAAAGAAGTGCATCCAGTTGATATAGATGAACAGTGCACTGTTGAGTCAGTTTGGTGTGACATAAACACTGCGAAAGAAAAATAAGGGTAGGAGTGTGTTATAGGCCTAATGACTCGAATGAGTACAATGAACAATTGTACAGAGAAATAGAGTGGGCTAGTAAATCAGAATGTCTTATAATGGGGGATTTTAACTTCCCAGATATAGAATGGAACTTATGGGTTGGTCACTCGCACACTAGTAAGACTTTTGTGGATGATTGTTTTCTGCAGCAGCATGTTCGAGAGGCAACCAGAGAGGGTAATACTCTTGATCTGGTTATCAGCAGTGATCATTCATGTATTAAGAATTTGCATATAAAGGAACCATTAGGTGGCAGTGATCAGTGTACTGATGTGGGATTTACTTAAAGATATAATTACCATCAGGGGTAAAGGAAGGGGTTTTTGCTTCCGTCTGAGACCACTATAGTGGTCTCAGACAGTTTTTAAATTCTGTACAGTGGGACCAACTGATGATGTTACCAACAGCAAATTCTAAGTGGGAAGCATTCAAGGAATTAACAATGGAAGCAACTAAACGTTTCATACCTATTAAGAAATATTGTTCAAGGTTTAGGCCTAAACAATTTGCCTCTAATTGATTGGAGTAAATGGGAAGGAAACTCGACATGGGGAACAAAATTTTTAAATCAACTAGATGACTGTTATTTGTATCAACATGTCAGGGAAAGTACTAGAGAAAAGAATATCCTAGACCTCATCATCACCCACGAATCAGATGATATAACAGGGCTGACAGTAGAGGGAACCAGTAGCAGGAAGTGATCACGAAGTTCTACGGTGGATGATGATGAGAGAGGTAGCAGTAGTAAAAGGCAAAGGAATGGGTTTTAATTTCAGAAAAGGAAATTACGATGCCTTAAGGTACTACATGGCCTCTATTAACTGGGTAGATATAGCACAGAGAATGAATACATTCGAACTGTGGTATGCTTTTAAAACATTAATCACAGATGCCTTGAATGTGTATTTACCATTAAAAAAATACTCCACGAGGAGGGTTCCAAGTTGGATGAATAGTGAAGTTGCCACATTACTTGACCAGAAAAAGGTGGCGTAGAAAAGTTAGAGCAATAAAAAGTACTGAAGCCTATAACAGCTACAAGATGATCTGTAATAGAGCCACAGAAAAGGTTCGACAGGCAAAGGCAGTTTATGAGAAAGCACTAGTGAACAGAGCAAAGAGGGGGATAAGGAATTCTTCACATATACAGGGTGTTTCAGTTAAACGTTTCAGAATTTCTAAGGGGGTAGGGTACATCCTGACAACTCGAAATCATATAGCAATGTGGGGTCGGAAATGCTTTCCTGAAGCGGTGTTGTACACAGAAGCACCATAAAGAAAAGAGACCGTAAGTGAGAAATCGTTTTAATAATACATGAAAAGAAGCAAAAGGTACATGGATTAAAGTAAGTGTTCGAAGTTTCTTCCACGGGCTACAATGCACGCCTCACATCTCCGACGCATGGACATCCGAACATTCTGGAATACTCTAGGCGAATTTCGAATTTCTTCGGCAGCTACTGCGATTCTTGCAACCAGCTCCTCAGCATTGTCAACAGGGGTGTCATAAACTAGCGATTTCATATGACCCCGAAATAAAAATCAAGACATGATAGGTCGGGTGACCGAGCAGGCCAACGCACGGGACCACCACGTCCGATCCACTGTTGACCAAATGTGACATCCAGGTAGTTACGAACATCTCCGCTATAATGGGCAGGGGCTCCATCGTGTTGGAACCACATTGTCTGTTGCGTCGATGCAGACATCTGTTCATCTCTCAAAAGTTGTGGCAATACTTGCTGCAGAAAGATCAAGTAGATAGGTCCGGTTAGACGACACGGTAACAGGTAAGGTCCGATGAGGTGATGTCCCATAATACTGGCCCATTCATTGACCGAAAATCGAATCTGTGCTGCACGACGTCGCACGACGACTTCTGTGTACAATACCGCTTCAGGAAAGCATTTCCGACCCCACATTGCTATATGATTTCGAGTTGTCAGGATGTACCCTACCCCTCTTAGAAGTTCTGAAACGTTTAACTGAAATACCCTGTATAAATGCCAAGAAGAGCAAGACAAACCAGATCGGACCTTTACGTAAGGGAAAGGGATAGTATTAAATATTTAGTATTAAATATTAAATAGTATTAGATAAACTCAACAGTTATTTTGCATCGATATTTACAAATGAAAAACCTTTTGTGGAAATGGGAAATTGTTGGAGTGAAGTTGAAAAATATGTAATTAATGATATTGAAATTTCGCAAGATTATTTAATGAAAAAACTTTTGAGCCTACAGGCCAATAAGGCTCCTGGAGTTGATGGAATATACCCTATAATCTTAAGGGAGGCGGCAAGTGAGTGCACTGAACCATTGAGGCTAATTATGTGAGCATCACTAGACTCTGGGGAGATTTCCTTGGATTGGAAAAGTGCCAATGTATCTCCCATACATAAGGGTGGCTCTAAGAGTGAAGTAGGAAATTATCGACCTGTCAGTCTGACTTCAGTGGTAGGGAAAATCATGGAGGCAATGATCAAGGGTGAAATTCAGGATCATTTGGATCGAATTGAAATTCTCAAGGATACTCACAGCATGGTTTTGTAAAGGGAAATCATGTTTAACAAATCTGGTTCGCTATTTTGAAGGGGTCACTCACACAAGCTCGATTTAGGGAACAATTTCGACATTGTTTATTTAGATTTCAGCAAAGCTTTTGACTCAGTCCCACACGAGCGGTTGCTTTATAAGCTGGAACAGGTTGGAATCACTGGGAAAATCCTTAGATGGATAGAAGGATGGCTTCAGGGCAGGAGGCAGAGGGTTGTGATAAATGGCTATTCCTCAGATTGGGTTGATGTAAGAAGTGGGGTTCCCCAAGGATCAGTATTAGGACCACTGTTGTTTTTAATTTTCATAAACGACATTGATGAAGGGATAGAGGGCGTGATGTCTAAATTTGCAGATGATGTTAAAATTGGTAGAGTAGTTAATGATCACTGTCAAGCTGAGCTTCTTCAGAGAGACCTAGATAGACATCAGGAATGGTCAGAAAAATGGCAGCTATGCTTTAATCCAACAAAGTGTAAAGTATTACACCTGGGAAACAGTAATCCCAAAATAACTTATTCACTTGGTGGACCAGTACTGGAGGAAAGGGACTTGGGTGTTACAAAACGATCAGACATGAAATTCTCTGAGCATTGTAAACAGGTTGCAAGGAAGGCCCATGGTGTCCTATCGATGATCTATCGAACTTTTGCAAGTAGAGATAGGGATGTGATAATCCCATTATATAAGGCTTTTGTTAGACCACACTTGGAATACTGTGTTCAGGTATGGAGACCACACCTAAAGAAAGACATCGAGCTTCTTGAAAGGGTGCAAAGACGGGTAACTCGCCTGGTGAGATCGGCAAAAGGGCATCCTTATGAAGAAAGAATTCGAATATGTGGGTTGCAGAGTTTGGAAACCAGACACCTTAGAGGAGATTTGATTGAGGTGTTTAATGCTCTGAGAGGCATCAGTAAAATGAATGATGACGAAATTAGATTATAAATGATGCTAGAACAAGGGGACAAATTCAAGTTATGGGGGGAAATGTTTAGATTGGACTGCAGGAAGTTTTATTTTAGCCAGTGAGTTATAAATTATTGGAATAAGTTGCCTACATGGGTGGTAGAGGCTGACAGTTTAGGGAAATTCAAAGGTCATCTGGATAGTACCTTCGGGTCAGGGAAGCGCATAGGATGATAGGTGTAATTTCCTTTTCTTTTATTAATTATTATTATTTATATATTTATTTATTTTATTTTTTTATCATTGTTTTATTCGTTTTTTTTTTTTTTTTGGCTGGTGCAGCATAAGCCATAGGCTTTTTTGCACCATGTAGCTAATACTAATACTAATGAGACTCGTGAAAGAGAAGAAAAATGCATGGGATGCATATAAATTATCAGGCGACACAGAAGCCTATGATATATATAAGCTAGTCTGTAATCAAGTCACAAAGGAGGTTAGGCAGGTGAAGGCAGATTATGAGATATCTTTGGCAAAGGATGCTAAGAAAAACAGCAAGGATTTCTTTACTTATGTAAACTCTAAAAGGAAGGGGATGAATCTGATTGGTCCACTTGTTATCGATGGGTCGACTGTTGATGATCCTGCCCAGATAGCAAACGAACTGAATGAGTATTTTGCATCTACATTCACACATGAGGAGTTACTAAGGTTTGAAAATGCCACAAGGTTATCAAATTGTAACAGGGTGCTTAATGATTTTGTAATAACTAAGAATGAAGTGGAGGAGAAATTGTTGAAGTTAAAAATAAGAAAGGCACCTGGGGTGGATGAGATCTATCCAGTTATATTAAAGGGGGCGGCAAAGGAAGTAAGCAAACCCTTAGCCATAATTATGAGAGCATCCTTGGACTCAGGGGAGGTCCCCACTGACTGGAGATGTGCAAATGTGTCCCCAGTTCACAAAGGGGGGATCGAAGGGTGACACGAGTAATTACAGACCAGTTAGTTTAACTTCTTTCCGGGTAAAACAATGGAGTCGCTGGTTAAAGATGCATTGCAGGATCATCTAGACAAGACTGCAGCAATAATTCAGACACAGCATGGGTTTGTTAAGGGAAAGTCTTGTCTGACAAATTTGATTGGTTATTATGATGTGGTTACAAAGGAACTAGATGCAAAAAAATAATTTTGATATCATATACTTGGATTTCAGGAACGCTTTTGACACTTGCACATGGAAGACTACTGTACAAACTGGAGCAGTATGGCATTAAGAGGTAGTTGCTACAATGGATAAAAGGATGGTTGAGTGGGAGAAGACAGAAGGTGGTAATCAATGGGTGCTGCTCTTCGTGGACTAATGTCATTAGTGGAGTCCCACAGGGTTTGGTGTTGGGTCCACTGTTGTTTTGTATATTTATCAATGATATTGATGAAGGTATATCAGGCTTAGTATCGAAGTTTGCAGATGATACAAAGGTTGGCAGGGTTGTTAATGACAGTAATGGCAGTGTGTTTCTGCAACAGGATCTAGAAAATTTCGGCAGATGGGCTGAGAAGCGGTAACTGAAGTTTAACATTGACAAATGCAAAGTACTGCATATGGGTAGAAGTAACCCCAGAGAAACGTACCAACTGTGTGGTACTACACTTAAGGAGGTAGAAAATGAAAAAGACCTGGGAGTAATTGTACAGTCAGATATGAAGTTTTCTGAGCAATGCAGACAGGCTGCCAGGGCAGGCCATGGGGGTGTTGTCAATGATATACAGGAATTTTGTTAGCAGGGAAAAAGAGGTGATTGTCCCTCTGTATAAGGCAATGGTCAGGCCACGCCTTGAGTACTGCGTGTAGGTCTGGAGGCCTCATTTTAGGAAGGATGTAGATTTGCTTGAGCGTGTACAGAGAAGGGCAACAAGAGGGGAATGAAGGGATCCTCTTACCAGGAGAGGCTTAAGTTCTGCAAATTGCAGCAGCTGGAGACTAGGCACCTGCGAGGTGATCTGATTGAGGTGTATAAAGCCTTGAATGGGTTCAGCACGCTGAATTCTGTGGATTCTTCCACTTGTTCAGATTACGAACCCAAGGGGGCATAAATTGAAATTGAGGAAGGACAGATGTAGAATAGATGTGCGGAAATTTGCCTTTAGCCAGCGGGTGGTTAATTGCTGGAACAAACTTCCCCCTGTCGTTGTGGAAGTTTATAGGTTAAATAAATTTAAGGAGGAACTGGACAAATATTTAGAGGGGATTGTTTTGTAATTTTTTTTTTTTTTTTGGCTGATGCTGCATAAGCTCATATGCTTGCTTTCTTGCATCACATTCCACTACTATTACTACTCTTTACCCCTTTCCTTTAAGCCTTCTCCTTAGGTCTAGTGTATGGATTTATACAATATCTACAAAAATAATTTCGGGGGGGGGGGGGGGGGGGCACAATAAAGGGCAGCAAGTATCTGTAAATATAAATACAGTTAGGGAACAATTTTTATGAGGAAAATATCAATGCGAGTGTAGAGACAGAATTCTATCTATCGTGGGATAATTTAACATTTTGAAAATAAAAATTGAATAAATTACAAATTACCTGCTTTTTCACATATAATGGATATATAAATTTCCGAATTTATAAATTCCATTCATTTGATTCTGTGTATGTGGGGAAATAAGACTACTGAGAAGTAGTCCATTTTTACATACATTTTTTTCCAAAAACTATCCTTAAACTTAAGCAAAGTCTAGTGCTGGTAGCTAATTGTGGGATCCATCTGTTTAGGTAGCAAACCAAATATCAATACAAATCTACACAACATTATAAGACTTTAATCAGTGTATATAAATAATAATTTATATTACTCTGCAACAAAAAATAATAAACTGTGGCTATTTTAGATGCCTTTCATCACATAAGAATTAAGAAGAACATACTAAACAAAATTATTCTTAGTTCTTTACTTACATGGTCTCTCCACTTTCATTATATAAAATTAATTTTTCTACTTTTTTTGGTTCAGAGTCCAGTATCAGGTTCTGTAAAATCAAATGCTTTGCAAAGTCTGTTTGTACCATACTTTACTGATCACATTTGTGAGGTAGACAAAGAATTTTCCTTATTTGACAATTTCTCCATACATGGTTGTTAATCATTCTAATGTCAATACATTCAAAATTTTACTGTAGTATAAAATTAAATGTCTAAAATCTCAAAGTTTCGCTTGCATGCCTCTCAGATGCAGAGCCATATTTGGCCAAACCCTCTGAATGGGACTAAAGTTGATAGTGAATATGATGATATTGCTCAGTAACCGTCACTCTGAGCTAACAGTGAGTAGCACCTCCCTCAGCTCTCAGAACAGTTAAGTCACTGGGTATGAATTCCAGGTTAAGAATGTATTCCATGGGGTTGCATTCTGCATATGCAGAATGGACAGCAGTATACTTCTGCCACTACAGCTCATTCTACTCATTCAACATTGAATCTCAACTTAAGTGAGTTGAGATTCAATGACCTCATGCAACTGGAACCACTACCAAACTATCAGTGCCATGTGACATAACATATTATCCTGTTGCAATCGTTACCAGATGGATGAACTGACAGCCTGAAGCCTACTTAAACTCTGATGCCCCTGTCAGCATTAATATTTTAGTAGGTAGCGGAATTCAGAGGTTGATCCATCAGTATCAGGAAACCTAACATGTGTAATGAAAACAACCCCCTACACCAACACCTCCCTACAGCCTGTATCACTGACACCTGGCATGATGGAATCATTGATTCATACTGTTGTCAGCATACCATGGTCCTTCAATTAGCATGGAACTGGATTAAGTGATCTTTACCCACTCCTCTTATAGCCAATTTTGTATTCCTGTGTCACTGTACTTGGAGCTGCTTGTTTTCATTTGGCAGTGATGGCATCTGATGAAGTTATCTGTAGCTAAACCTGATCTGTAACAGAGTCTGATGCACTGTTCTCCCCCACTGTTATTTAATTTACCATGTCTCATATCCTAAGATTGCAGTATTCTTTTCACCCTGTGGTAGGGAGGCAGTATCCATGATGCTTGCACTAGAATGTCTCTACTATTTTACTGCATTCAGAGCTACTTAGCTTGCACTGTTGGCCTTGTTTTTTTTTCTGAATCACACAACACAGTATGATTACCTGCTTTTGAGTATGAGATAGAACTATTTCTGGTGGAGCAACCAATTCCTTCAATGAAGAGGTTGTACCTAATAAACTGATGACTCAGTGTATAATGAAAAAATGCTGCCAAAAACAAAATTTTACATTAAAGATGCAAAATTACTGTTTATGACTTTTTTACTTTATATTTTAATCAATCATTCTCATTAATATAGCTGCCAGCAAAATCAAAATTGTCTATTAATGTGATATGTGAGTACAATATACTTTTTTTCCTTTTTTTTTTTGGGTAAGATGTAGCAACAAGTTCTTTAGTAGACCTGTTAGGCTGAGGTCTCATAAAAAGTTAATATTTTACTTTTCTTCATTAGCTTATTTGCCAGACATTGATATTTCAACACTAGTTGCACACCAGTCCTGAGATGCTGCTGGATAATGTTGATAAAGAGGTAACTTGATAAACTTCTATAATATGCTTGCATTACCAGATTGGCTAGCATAGTTAATATATAATAAATCTACTTTATTGTTTTAAATGATACCTAGATGCAACATTTCAGCTGCTATAGTATTTTCTCATCACTCCCTCATTCTCTGAACTGTACCTAATAACATATATTACTTGTGACATAAACACATGAAGGCTGGAAAATTCCCAGGTATCTGGGGGAAAACTAAAAAAAAAATATGGTAGTGCCTAAAATGTAAACTGCATGTAGTAAGAACTGAGAAATAATGCACATGTCATTATTTACAATAACAAAATTATATGCCAAATTCACATTTAAAGAGCAAAGAAGCAGGTCTTTTTTTTTAATACTTGCTTAAATTGTAAAAACTGCATTACAGTAAAATGATTTTTTCCCGTTATTTCAGTATTGTTTGCCATATGAAGCAGAGATCAAAATAAACATACGTCTTCTTGCTTAGTTACAATGAATGTTAAGCAACCTGCTACTGTTGTATTCACAATGGACTATATTATCATGAATAAATCTTTGTTTAGAAAAACCATGATACAGCTGAACAATATACACACTAGAGAAGCCAAGGAGTAGGAAAAAGCTGGATTCAGTGGAGAAATACTTGTAACATAAACATGTAGTAGTGTTTCAAGAAAATGTCTGCGTGCAGTAAAATTTATTTAGAGAATATGTAAATTAAGTTTTGCAAAAGAATGAGTTTTATTCATTCCTGAAAGTGATACATAAATTCCAAAGTCCTTTTGCAAAAGTTAATCTAATTTTTTGGATAAAGGTGCTGTATCTGTCACCTTTTTCTTCAGTTGTGCGGAGTTATCAGTTATACAATAGCAGTCCTCCAATTCCAGTGAGTATGTCGGAATGGAGGATCACAAAACTCATAATTTTTCTATAAAACAGGTGTGCAATAACACACTTTGTGAAGTAATGAACTTGTGATCTACTTCATTTTTTTTATTCTGGGAGAGGGGTGAGGAAAGGAATGCTACTCAAATCAAAGAAAAGAAGAAATATAAGATATGAGACCACAATATTGCATAGAAATGGCACCATCATATAATCAATTTGATAGTTGAAGAATATTTAAATCAACCACACTTTAGTAATGAATATAAAATTCCCTCTTCCTAGGAGTGAAATATGTGAAGTGTAAAAAGTGAAATCTTAAAATAAATAAATAAACTTTACAAATAGTGGGATGTATCCAAATTAATTGGAAGATGAACTAGTTTAAATAACAGATTGACATACTTTTTTCTCCCCGATATTTATTTTAGTGGTATACCCTAGCTCATTTAATATTCTGTAACATCAGTTGTGATAATGAAAGGTGAAAGGTTCATAACATGTTAGGTTTCAACTAATGGCATCATATATATATATATGTGTGAGGTAAAGTATAATCTAATATAATGTATGTCTAATATAAAGTATATGTGTAAGGTAAAGTATGAGGTAAAGAGTGTGAGGTAACATATAGTCTAATATATTCTTATCAAAAGAAGTGGAAAGAGTTTGAAATTGAAATAATTATATATATAATGATAAAATTAAAAGTAATTAATAGAAAATACAAAAAGATAGAGAAGTAATTAACACAAGGTGCCGAGCCTAATAGAAGGAAAGTAAGAAAGAGAAGAGAATGAGAAATTAAAAGAAAAAGAATGTTAAGAACCTAAAAAAAAAATTATAAAATTATATAGAATTAAAGGCTGAATTAACAAGCCAATCATATGTACATGAGCTGAAAGGGAAAGAAGAAATTAATCAATGTTAAATAATAGCGAGCATCAAAATGAGGGTGGTAGGAAAGGTAAATAGGGGAGAAAAAAAAAACCTTTTGATGCAAACTAAATAAAATTGGTACATAGATCAGATATTTCATCAGGGGACTACACCTGATCATGTACCAAAACACTGCATTTCTATACAAACTTATGTTGATGGAGGAAAGATTAAAAATATAACAACACAAAAAAAAAAAAAAAAAAAAAAAGTTATTTTTCTTGCATTTCCTACGTAGTAAAGGCTTGAAAAGAATAATTAAAAAACTGGTATGGATTATGGAAAAGGGGCACTTCCAGTAATAGCAGAAATACCCAATGACCATAATGGAATATAGATAAGTAAATTAGAGTATAAATGGAGGATTTCCTCCATTTATACTCTAATATATATATATACACGAGGGGATATCAAAAAGTTCGTATCCTTACCTAGAAATGTAAAACTTCACAGGAACTTTATTCCTTTTCCATGTACTCTCCATGTATAGTAACATATTTCTCCCATCTATGGATCAGTTGTTTAATGCCTTGATCATAGAAGTCTGCGCTTTTTAACTGAAACCACAATTCCATTTCACTGATGACTTCTGAGACGAATCAAAGTGGCATCCACGCAATGGTTTCTTCATTTCTCAAAACAAGAAGTCTGATGGTGCTAGGTCAGGTGAATAGGGTAAGTGCTGCAATAGCACAAATTCAACAGTTGGTGAGAACATTGCATTCCACATTGCTTCTACAAAGGCATCAGCAATCTTGGAACCCATCGAGTGGAGACCTTAGACATGTGCAGATGGTCATGTAAAATGCTGTGGGCAGACCCATGACTAATTCCCACTGCATTTGCGATGAAATGAACTGTCACACATTTGTCACTCAGCACCAGCTGCTCAACCTTTGCAACTGTGTCACTGTCTGTGGATGGCCTTCCTTCTCTTGGCTTGTCAAAGACACTTGTATGACCGCACAGGAACTCCCGTTTCCATGTTTTTTAAGGTGTCATAGGATGGACAATTCTGCCCATACACAGCTTTCATTTCTTCATAAATTTCCTGAGCTTTCTTGCTCTGCAAATGCAGGAACATGATCACTGCTCGATACTCCACTTTGTCAACTATAGCGTAATTTCCTCAGATTCCGGGCTCCATCTCCGGTGTATGATCAAATATGGGAATGAAATTTCACATGTTAGTTATTGAATATGTAGACTTATATTAAAAATGGCATCTTCCTAATGATGTTTTATCTAGGTCAGGGTACGAACTTTTTGATACCCTCGCACGCACGCACACAGCTTCAACAGGAGAAAAACGTGAGATTTTTGGGCCAAAACAGGTTTTTTTTTTTTTTTTTTTTTTTTTGCAAAAACCAGGAGAAAATTAAATTTCACTGATGGTGTTTATATTAAAATAATCACACAGAATTGTTTATCAGTACAATATACTTTCACACATTAGCTAAACTAGGATTTTTCTGTCTGAATTTTAGACATCAACTGATTTTGATTGTTTTAAGAAAGCTGTTCCTGTTTCAAGAAAGTTGTTTCTGTTCATAACAATGGCCTTTCTGTCTGGACTTGGCTGTCAGCATTTCTAAAGCTTCATCAAGAAGAGATCTGAATTCAGTTTTTGATTTTCTAACCTGAATGAATATTCTCTCACAAGGAATTGTTTGAATGCCAAGCACAAACTCAAATAATTTATTATATTTCAAGCTCCTTTGTGCACTTATCAGTTCCCCAATCAAGGACCACTGTACATCAATTCTTTCTTCTTTCATGATAGTGTGTAAGGTTCACACACTGAAACTGGCAGAACCGATGCTGCAAAACATCTATTGCTTTATCTTTAAATGATGCCAAGTTTCCAAAAGATGCTAGTTTCCAATACTGGAAACTAGCTCACAAAAAAAAAAAAAAAGGACATACTGAAAACTAGCCCACAAATTTGAAAATGATGCACACTGCTAATTGATGAAATCTGCAATACCTTTACAAGAAGATAATTTTTCAATGATAATTTGTATACCATGTAATCACATGCAACAATAAAGTACTTCCTCAGTGAAAATAATAGAATCTTCTCTTGTTTTACTCTCTACGACCTTGTCAGAAGAAATGCCTATGACTTAACCAGAATCATCTTTCTGATTTAGTCTGCTGTGGTAATCTATTTCAAAACCAGAAGCTGATAAGAGATTGTTAGTAAATTTAATTATGCATCTATTTAATATGCAATATAAAAATAATAAAATAAAGGTAATTACAAAAAAATTTTTGCTAGCAGTGGATTCTGTTGAGTTTCTTCATTAAATTTTGAAAGAGTTGATTGTTGGAACAAACTTCCATTTATTGTGGAAGTGGAAAGTTTGAATAAATTCAAGAAAGAACTAGACCAGGCTGGGGCAAACTACGGCCTGCGGGCCGCCGCACATTTTTTGTGTGGCCCGCGAGCTTTAATTGTATTTTCGAAAAAAGTTTACTTATTTTGTGCTTTTGCGACGCCTTTTTGAAAAATAAATTTGTATATGTAATAAATTATAGAATTTGTCGACTTGTAAATTGTTTTATCATCTCTGTATTGTTCAAATTGAGATGGAATTTGAAATTGTGCGTGAACCGGAGCGAGCCAACAGGCGATTTTATAACGGTATAATTTGCAATTATAAACTAACCGCGCGAAACTATGGTAACAGACAACCGGTGACGACGACAACGGCTTTGCTGCTGTGGCGGAGTAACAGGATAGGACTGCTGACCGGCCACAGTTCCAATCTGTTTTCTCTGACGGTCATCCTGCAGTTAGTTTTTTTGGGTTATGTTCGGTTATCATCTTGGTGCCAGTAGCTATAAAAATAATATTTACGCCCTTTTAAAAATGAATAAAAAACGAAATATTCAACAAGAGCATCGTGTCTTCAATGAAGAGTGGAACACAAAATATTTTTTTGCTAACATAAATAACGAGACTATTTGTCTCATCTGCCTGGAGAGTGTCTCAGTGTTGAAAGAGTACAATATTAAAAGACATTTCACTACTAAACATTCCGAATATGGTGCCAATTCTGGAAGCGAGAAAGAAAACTGCCGATGGATTGATTCAAAATTTATCTAGACAACAAAATGTGTTTACGCGGGTAACTAAGGAACAAGAAGCTATTGTAGAGGCAAGTTTTGTTATTTCTCATATAATTGCAAAAAGCAACAAGCCTTTTACTGATGGAGACTATATTAAGAATGTATGACTGAAGCTTGTGGAATTATATGTCCTGACATTAAACACAAATTTGAGAACATAAGTTTATCTCGGCGAACCGTAGTAAGAAAAATTGGATGTATCGATACAAATTTGAATGAGCAATTATTATCAGTATTAGAATCCATAACATGGTACTCTATAGCTCTCGACGAAAGTAACGACCAAAAGAATACTGCGCAGTTATTAATTTTCATACATGGATGTACCTCTAATTTTGAAATTATTGAAGAGCTTCTTTCAATGGAATCTCTTAAAGACCAAACAACGGGAGCTGATATATTTGAAAAATGCTTAACAAGATATAATTTACAATGAAACAAAATGGTAAGCGTAACAACTGACGGAGCACCAAGTTTGACAGGTAAAAATGTTGGAGCGTTATAAAGAAAATTCAGGATAAAATTATCCTGATTATAATTTAATTACAATTCATTGTACTATACACCAAAAAGTATTATGTAAAAATGTGTTAAAAGTTGAACATGTCACATCTTGTATTATTAAACTAGTAAATTTAATACGATCGAGGGGCCTGAAACACAGACAATTCATTAATTTTCTTCAAGATATTGAATCAGAGTACACAGATATTCCTTATCATAGCCAAATTCGATGGCTTAGCTTAGAAAAAGTTCTTCGGCGAGTATGGGATCTTAAAGATGACATTTTGTTTTTAAAACTGAAAAATATTATGGACTTCCTGAATTAACTGATAATAACTGGATTTGTGATTTTGCGTTTACCCTGGACATTGTGACACACTTAAATACTTTCAACACCGTGTTACAAGGGAAAAATTTATACGCCCATGATATGACAAAAAGTTTGAATGGATTTAAATTAAAACTCCAGTTGTTCCTTCGACATTTATTAATTAACAAGGTAGACCACTTTCCAACCATGAAGTTGCTGAAGATTCCAGAAAATAAATTTGAAAAATATTGTGAAATTAAACGCTTTGAATGACGACTTTTCACGAAGATTTAGCGACTTCCAAAAAATTGAGACAAGTTTGGCAATAGTGCGCAACCCATTTTCAATAGAAATTGATATGCACCGAGTGAACTACAGCTTCAGATTATAGATCTGCAGTGTGATACTGATTTAAGGGAATTGCACCGTCATGAGGAAATCTGTAAATTTTACAATACTCTTAATTCGGACAAATTCGACGAACTTAAAGATTTTGCCCAAAAAATGTTGGTTATTTTTGGATCAACCTGCATATGTGAACAAACATTTTCCATCATGAATCTAAATAAAAATTCTTTACGATCAAGCATCACCGATGATAATTTACAAGCAGTTTTAAGAATCTCAACTACAAAATTAACACCCGAAATTAAAAAAAAATGGTAAAAGATGTAAAACAGTTCCATTCATTTCATTAAATTCTTGGTTGTTAGAGAATAATTTTTTGTTATATTTCTTCTTCATGATAACAAATAATATATATCTAAAAATAGTATTTTACATTCAGCCTGCCTTCTTTTTGAATTCCTAATATGGCCTTTCAGCCAAAAAGTTTGCCCAGGCCTGAACTAGACAAACTGATGGATAAGTGATATGGGAAGTTCTGGGTTTTTTTTTTTTTTTTTTGCTGAAGCTGTATAATCTTGCTTTCTTATGCTATGTTCCATATTAATACTAACTTCTGTAAGCCAAAATCAGACAGCAATGACTGATGGACAATCTCCCTCTCCCTCACATACAATTGAAAAATCAATTTTTGTGTTGCCATCTATTATAAACTGTCTACAATTACTTAGAAACACTAATAGGAGATGGAAGCACTTACTGCAAGCTTTTAATATACAGTGGGACCTCAATATCTTGCAATAAATGGTTCCTTAAAAGTGCAACAGATGCACAGGTTATAATGATAACTAGTTCCATGGAAGTCGTAAACTTGAGCAATAAACTCATTTTTTGGATAAATAAAATTAGATTAATCATAATTTTATTCATTTAAATATATGCCTTATCGAGGTCGTGGGTGTTCAAGCCTTCAAGAGTGAACACCCTTCAACCTACATACCAGGAACTTGAAATCCAGAAAGTGAGAGCTGTGCATTCTGGAATGCATAAGCCTCCTTTCTTGCAAAAGGGATCCACAGTTGATTGCATTCTAGCCTTCCTCACAGCAATAAACATCAGTGCCAAGCATTTCGTGAATCATATGGTAGTATTGTCTGATATTAATAATTATATTCTGGTCCATGTTCTGCAATTACAACTGTTTACAATTACTTAGAAACACTAATAGGAGATGGCAGCACTTACTGCAAGCTTTTAATATACAGTGGGACCTCAATACCTTGCAATAAATGGCTCTTTAAAAAGTGCAACAGATGCACAGGTTATAATGATAACTAGTTCCACGGAAATCATAAACTTGAGCAATAAACTCCTTTTTTGGATAAATAAAATTAGATTAATCATAATTGATTAATCTAATTTATATGACTATATAATCTAATCTATATGACTGATTTTGAATTGTGGAAATAAGATGAACTTCCATTTTCACCATCCTGTCACAAATTCATCTCAAGGTTGTTCAGGTAACTTAGAACATTGTCAAGGATCTGCAATGCCTTTTGTATGAAGTTGATCTTGTTATGGTAAATCTTTATTATGGTATAGGAATGATGGCAGACTCACTCTTGGAACAAGACCCTGCTACCCCTTGATTTCCTGTAATTTGGAAGCCACACTTTGTGTGGCTTCCAAATTACAGGAAGCTAAAGTTTTTCAAAGCTCTTCAGTTCTTGTAGTGGTAAATAAATATCAGTTTCAACTTTAAATCCCAAGTTTGTATTATTGCCTCTCAGAGGAAGAGCACTCGTGTAAATATTACTTTGATGACTTATGAACTAAAAAGCTCTTTTTGTGAAGAAAGTGATGTTAAGCATTCACTAATAAGATTTCACTGATATTCAAAGCTCTTGAGTTTAGAACTGCATTTAAAGCTCCTCAATAATTTTTAGAACTGTATCTAAGCTCCTCAATAATTTCTGCAAACTCTCTGCCAATTGGGAAACAGCACCCTCAACTCACAACCAAACTGATTAGTAAACACACATACACACACAAAAAAAAAAAAAAATGCCCTGTACAACCAGTACCCATCTTGTCATACTCTTCTCACCTCTAAAAGGTGCCTATCCATTTGCTCCTTAAATTTCACCAGACTGTGAACTCTGATCACTCAGAGACAGTTTATTCCAGTGACTGACACTGGCTAAATGTAAATTTTCTGAGGTCTACTTTATTATTTTCCCATAATAGTTTGTATTTATGTCCTTCCTGGTAAACTGATGCTGCTGAGCAATTAGAATTTAAATAGGTAATAATGTGAGATAGGTAGTATCATGATGACAGATAAGAGAATAATGGTTCTAAATAGTAGACTACAGATATGAGAAATAATAGATAGGGAAGTCGACAAACATTGGGTACCCACTGTACTTTGGTGTTATTTCAAGTATACTTGAAACGACTTTGAAAAATGTTTGCGTGTGTACTTGGAGACAGTAAGTATATTAGTACAGCAATTTTCTAAATTTTTAAAAACCTGTTTGGTAGAATTAGGGCAAGTTGACTTGCCCTAATTCCACCAAATAGGTTTTTATCTTATTGCACCACTGACATTATTTACACACATACTTGATTAACTGATCTCAATCATTATCACCATCCACATTTGCTAACTACTATGTGAATATAATATGAATAATGTGTATGTATATATATATATATTATTTATTTATTTTTTTTTAATTCCTACAAGACAGAACTAAGTTCTAGTGAATGTTCATCACAATTATCTCTTAGCTCTGGTCCACTGGCAGAAATCCACCAGTTTTTTACCTGTAATTCAAAAAGATATTTTTACTTTGAACATAGTAAGACTCTCTACAATTTACAAAGATTATAAATAAGCAGTCTTAACTGACCTCCACTTAACTGGCTTGCTGAATTAACTGATGCTTTCTCCCCCCACCCCAAATATACTGTCTGATGTCCAAGGCACACACATGGCATTTCTAGATAAGGCACTTTCATATCCCAATTGTGAGAAACTCAAAGAAGGAAACATAAAAGCCATGTTTTTACCACTGAATGAAACATCCTTGATCCAGATCAAGGGTTTTAGAATGTCTAAAGAGATGACAGAGGCAAAGTTTTTGAGTTCAATTTTGGAAAAAAATTGCACACAAATACAGATCTCATACAATTGTTAAAAGTCATAAACATCAGAGATGTGCTCACAATATAGTACTAGCATGAAATGAAATTCCAAGTTCAACATTTTCTAGGTCTTGGAGAAAACTTTGGCCAGAAACTAACAAAGTCTTGAACTACAAGAAGATAATGAAGAATATAATTTATTAACTAATTTCAGGGAAATTGAAGGTTTCCAAAGAGTGAGAGCATGAAGACAAAGTCCATTGCTGTATTTTCCAAAAATACAGCAATGGACTGTGTCTATTTTCCAAAAACTAGGTGACAATTTGTTAGAAAATAAAATTGTGGATGATGCAGAAATCAACACATTGTGACAGAAATAGATACATCTAAATAGGAAGAGAATGAATCAAATCTAGGGCCAAAATTTTCTCATGCAGCTGCCAATAGAAACAAAGTGTTCAAAGTATTGTTTGTAATTAAAGCAGTCTCCAGGGTTTCCCCTATAAGCCGCTGTAAGGCAGAAGCCAATGCAGGCAAATGTGTGTTTAGTGTTGAAATGTTTGTATATGTGCTGTTTGTTGAGTGCCGGTACCTGGGGACTTCGCAGTCAGGAGTCAGGTGGGGAGCGGCATGGATCCCATCCCTTGCCACATGGAGGTGCACCAATGACTACTATCTGGAAAATTTCACTGAGGTTTCCAGACAAGCTAGAAACCTCAAGGAATATATAAGGAAAGGAGAAGGAACATAGTAGAAGTAAAGGATTTGGTGAGGGAGGAAAGAGATAGAAGTAGGGGAGGAAGAAAGAGACATCACCAGAAACTAAGTGAGATGTACAATACAGCAAAAAGAATATAGAATAGATTACTACTGGAAACAAAACATATATACTACATACAAATATCCCCGTCTGCAGAATCTAGCAGTACAGAGAGAGAGAGAGAGAGAGAGAGAGAGAGAGAGAGAGAGAGAGAGAGAAAAGAGCAATGAGCTCAACAAAATATAAAGGAGACCTGAGATTAACTTAATCTCAGGACCAACCTAACAAATCATTTAAACTTAGAAGTAGCAACTACGATAGTTGCTATTTACATTCATGAGTTATGAAGAGCCCAGAACCCATCCAGGCCAGGTAAAAATAAGCAAACAATCACTACCAATTAAATCAAATCAGTAACCACAGATAAAAAAAAAAAAAAAAACCTAGACTTTCTTTTAGGTCCCCTCACCACCTCAATGTTGGGGTGTAAACATATCGACAGCTAGCACAAAACCTGATCTGGCTGAAATCTTTTCTATGAACACAATATTTACATAACTATACCAACATAATTTACATCCCACGACGGAAAAATTATTACATGATTCACCAGGAATTATAAATTTAAATCTTGGACCACTACATCCAGAGCAATACATTTACTATAAAACAACAGCAAATAACACCAAGGAACAAGGGTGTCTGTGTTAACAGTACTACGTTTGTCTGTAAGTCTCACAGGATTTATTTTTTGTATATTCTGCGGATAAGTAAGTTTCAATATTCTTATAAGAACAAAGCCAGGTACATCTACAAATAGTTCCATGTCCTTCTAAGTAAAACCCCATTTCGATTGCAAACCAGTAGAGCACAACATAAAAACATCCACAAATGCTGTCCACCAAGGTAGCAGTACAAACAATTAGATTATTTTTACACAATGGTCTTCATCCCATCCACAAAACCAAGTACCAGCTTTACAAACTCAATCACATCCATACATTGCTTTATACCAAAACACTTTTATTTGCCCACACAGCATATCTGCATCAACAAGGTTATGTTGCCACATTTACAATATGTTTCCGCCTCCTAAACACTTTATCAGCAAATTCGGAGAAACAAAAAAAAGGTAGCCTTTGTTTCCACAAGTCATGGGAAAATCATCAACAATTGGTTTCTTAAGTCAAGGTAATGATAACACTATAGGATTATGTGTTCCACCGTCTCAGCAGCAGAGAGAAGTGGACAATCCAAGCATATGCAATTTGGAGTTGATACTTCCATGACCTGTAAGTATATTGTGCAAAAAGGATAAGTGGAATAGGACCAGGGTATGTCTGCCAGGAGCAAAAGTTGATGACGTTGTAGAGCAGATAAAACAACAGCTTTTAAGAGCACAAAAGCTGATATCGTTGTATATGTTGACACTAATGACATAAATGTAGGAGATCTGCAGATTTATTCAACAAGTACAGGTCAATGTGGAAAAAAGGGAAAAAAAAAAAAAAAAAAATTGTGAGTTAGGGTTAAATTTGAAAGTGTCTGCAATCCTGCCCAGACACGATAGGAGGGGGAGTATATGATGAGAGCTGTGTCAATCAATTCGGCCCTGGAGAGAATGTGCAAGGCTCATAGGGTAGAATTTTTTTTAGTGTGGTCTATGCTTGTTAACAGGAAACATTGCTTCAACATGGATGGGATACACTTAAAGAAAGAGGATGCAAGAATATTTGCTGATGCTAACGAGCCAACGTTAGGAGGGTCAGAAAACTGCTACCTTAGGGAGATTCACAGACTAATAGATTAACAGTAGCCGCAGGAAGAGGTGAAAGTGATTCTTGCACTGCTTCTATTGGAATGAGAAGCAGCCAGGAAAACAAGTTGCTGGGGATTTCAGGAACTGTTGGGAGTCATGAAACAAGTAAATACATGGGCTGTGTTAGAGAAACTAAGAGTAAGAACAGGTGCATGTATACTGCTAGAAGTATAGTAATTTGATGAATTTGAAGTGGTCAAGACATCAAAGGCAGATATTGTTGGGATATTAGAAATGTGGTGTCACACAGATATAAGGAAGCAGAATTGGAATTCGGGGAGTACAATGTGTACAGAAAGGATAGGAAGGGAGGAGAGGGTTATGCTATTAGTTAAGAAACACAAAATCTAAGAAGTGCATCCAGTTAACAGAGATGGACAGTGCAATGTTGAGTCAGTTTGGTGTAACGTAAGCATTGGGAAAGAAAAAATGAGGGTAGGAGTTTGTCACAGGCCTAATGACTCTGATGAGTACAATGAACAATTATACACAGAGAAATAGTGGGCCAATAAATCAGAGTGTCTTATAATGGAGGATTTTAACTGGCCAGATATGGACTGGAACTTGTAGGTTGGTCACTCACACACTAGTAAGGCTTTTGTGGATTTATTGGATGATTGTTTTCTACAGCAGCATGTTAGAGAGGCAACAAAGGGAACAATTTGATTATCAGCAGTGATTATTAATGCATTAAGAATATACAGATAAAGGAACCACTAGGTGGCAGTGATCGCAGTGTACTGATACGGGATTTACTTAAAGATGTAACCACCATCAGCAGTAAAGGGAAGGGTTTTTGCTTTCGTAAAGGTGACTACAGTGGTCTTAGAGATTAGTTCTATACAGTGGGACCGACAGATGATGTTGCCAACAGAAAATTCTAAATGGGAAGCATTCAAGGAAGTAATCTTGGAAGCTACTAGGCTTTTTGTTCAAACTAAGAAATACTGTTCTAGGTTTAGGCCCAAAGGAACAGAGAAGAAAATTGCATAGGATGCATATAAATTATCAGGTGAGACAGAAGCCTATAGTATATATAAGATAGTCTGTAATCAAGTCACAAAGGAGGTTAGGCAAGTAAAGGCAGTTTATGAGAAATCTTTGGCAATGGATGAAAAGAATTCTTTATTTATATAAACTCTAAGAGGAAGGGGATGAACATTGGTCCACTTGATATCAGTGGTTTGACTGTAGATGATTCTCAAATAGGTGCCAAACTAAATGAGTATTTTGCATCTACATTCACATGAGGAGTTATTCAAGGAGGAGAGGGCCAGATGTTTATAAACTCTAACAGGGAATTAAATGATTTTTTAATAAGTGAGAGAAAAGTGGAGGAGAAATTGTTGAAGTTAAAACACAAGAAAGGCACCTCAGGTGGATGGGAACTATCCAGTTATATTAAGGAGGTGGTAAAGGAAATAAGCAAACCCTTAGCCAAAATTATGAGAGCATCCTTGGACTCAGGGGAAGTCCTCACAGACTGGAGATGCACAAATGTATCTCCAATTCACAAAGGGGGGGGGATCAAAGGGTGACATGAGTAATTACGGACCTGTTAGTTTGACTTCTGTTCCAGGAAAAATAATGGAGTCACTGGTTAAAGAAGCATTACAGGATCATCTAGACAAGACAGCAGTAATAATTCAGACACAGCATGGGTTTGTTAAGGGAAAGTCTTGCCTGACCAATTTGATTGGATACTATTGTGATCACAAAGGAACTGGATACAAAAAAAAACTTTGATATCATATAGTTGGATTTCGGGAAAAAAATTTTATACTGTTGCACATGGAAGACTACTATACAAATTGGAGCAGTATGGCATTAAGGGCAAGTTGCTACAATGGATAAAAGGATGGTTGGGTGGGAGAAGATAGAGAGTGGTTATCAATGGACACTGCTCTTCATGGACTAATGTTATTAGTGATGTTCCCCAGGGTTTGGTGTTGGGCCCATTGTTGTTTTGTATGTTTATCAATGATACTGATGAAGGTATATAAAGCTTAGTGTCAGTTTGCAGATGATACAAAGGTTGGCAGGGTTGTTAATGAAGTAATGGCAGTGTGCTACTGCAACAGGATCCAGAAAATTTCTGGAAGATGGGCTCAGAAGTGGAAACTGAAGTTTACATTAACATTGACAAATGCAAAGTACTGCATATGGATAGCAGTAACCTCAAAGAAATGTACCAACTTAGTTGTGTTACACTTGGGGTAGTAGAGAATGAAAGCGATCTGGGCTTAATCGTGCAGTCAGATATGAAGTTTTCTGAGCTGTGCAGACAGGCTACCAGAGTAGTTCATGGGGTCTTGTCAATGATATACAGGAATTTTGCAAGCAGTAATAAGGAGGCGATTATCCCTTTGTATAAGACAATGGTCAGGCCACACCTTGAGTACAGGTCTGGAAGCCCCATTTTAGGAAGGATGTAGAGTTGTTAGAACAAGTACAGAGAAAGGCAACAAGACTGGTGAGGGGAACAAAGGGGTACTGTTACAAAGAAAGGCTTATGTTCTGCAAATTGCAGCATCTGGAGACTAGGCACCCTCGAGGCAATCTGATTGAGGTGTATAAGGTCTTGAATGGATTGAACAGGCTCAATGCTGATGGGATTCTTCCTCTTTCTCAGATTAGAAACCTGAGGGGGCATAAACTGAAATTGAGGAAAGACAGTTGTTGAATGGATCTGTGTAAAATTTCCTTTAGCCAGTGAGTAGTTGATTGCTGGAACAAACTTCCGTCTGTCGTTGTGGAAGTTGATAGCTTAAATAAATTCAAGACAAACATTTGGAATGAATGGATGGGAAGGGTTTTTTTTTTTTTTTTGGCTGATGCTATATAAACTTTCTTTTTGTATCATATGCCTCTACTAATGCTAATCAAAAAAAGATAATGTATAGCCCAGGCTGAACCATTTCATTTGTTTGGTATATACAAAGACATTTGGTCTATAACTATAAGTAACTCTTTCTAAAAGAACTGTGCTCCACTGAATTTGACCATCCCTGAGAAACTCAGATGTTAATCTGGCAACATCGTCTTTTTCTGACAGATCAAAATTCAAACAATAGTCATCTACTGTATATTAGAAGGAAGTTGTCTTCTTCGACGATATTTAAAGTATTGTAAGATAACATCATAATATATCTGGACTCTACCATTTAAGACTTGCAGAGCAGCAGTAGAAACAGTTCTACATGCTCTGCAGTTAGCTAGAAGAAAAAAAAAAAAAAAAAAAACAACTGTAATTGAACTAAGTATTTTTTTTTATGATTACATTACTAACTCTGTAACTCCAGCACCTGTCGCATAACAGATGACTGGTAAGAAGAGACATTTGTAATACAACTTTAATGATGAGGATTGTAAGCCCCAAACATTCCTACTAATTTTTAGTATTTTTCCTGTCAGTTTTGATTTTCTGTAAAATATATTTAACATGTTGAATAAAATAAAGGATAACCTATCATCAATCATAGCACCAAAATATTTATAATTTCTTTCCAATTTAATATTCTGATTATTAAGTTTTATGATCAGAGATTCTGATTAAGTTTTATGTCTACACTTAGATTTCCTTTGAGAAGGACTTGTTTAGTCTTTCTGACTGAGATAACAAGCTTGTGCACATTTAAATCTTCCAAAATATTAATGGATTTCTGTTCTAGCTAATCGGGAATTTCCTGAAATTAAAACAACAGAAACAGATACATCTAGTGCCAACAGGATAACAGATACATCTAACACCAATGCCAACAGAAACATCTAAATAGGAAAGTGCAGCTTTACATTGTACTGCATAACACCCATTCATTGAAACATCACAGAAACTTGTTTATAATAAAGTGGAGGGGTCCATGCTGAAAAACTTCACCTTCAATAATTAAACAGATGAAAATTACTTTCACATAAATGAACGTGCATGTTTTAAGTGAAAATAAAATCTTTCAGGCAAGTAGGTATACTTTTTTATGATTCCTACCTTAACTGACTTTTCTGATTTAACCCACCAACTACTGGTACTGATCACATTGGATAAGAAGGATTCTACTGTATAGGATTATTTTCATTAAAAGTAAATATTTTTACTTACAGTGACAATTCAACAAATTTGTTTAAAATTTGTATTTTGAATTATTTTAAAGACCCCAATATTTTTAATTATTGGCAACCTATGATGTAAGAAACTGACAAAGTCAATTGAACTTTGTCCACATTTTTGTTTGCTACTGTGTAACAACATGCTCTGGCTAACACATCTCAAAAAAAAAAAAAAAAAAAAGTGAAAGCTTCATATTGTCTCTTCATCATAGTCCCTCCAACCAACCTAATTATAGTTGCTAAGTGTCCAGCTTTCAAACAAACTTTCTAATATCCAGTTTATACTTTTGAGTGGATGCACTTTGCCTGGCTCTTATACCTACAGCTTTAACCTGATGCACATTTTATCTGCAACCATGTAACAGGAAGTGGTACTCATGACTGGTTTTTAAGAAAGATCACTGCCAAAAATTGTAGCTGAAATGTAATTTCGTTTATTATTTTGGCATTTTGAACAAAATCACCCATTGTTTCCTCGATATATTATAGAGTATATAGCATAAATGAAAAAGAAAATAATAATAATTAGGAACACAAATATTTACGGTATAATACAGACAGATATATTACATAAGCTGTAGAGAGGCCCTTATCAAGCTTTTATTTTTATTTTGTTAGTAGATATGTTTTATTAGTATTATTATTTTTTTTTAATATCCTCATTATTAAAAATCCTCAGAGTGTTAAAATTAATTTGTTAAAAGTCTGCTTTTGAATGAACTCTTTTTTTTCTTAATTTGTTTTTATTATTTTTTATTTTTTTCAAAAATTTTGTACAAATTTTTGCAAAAGTCTTGTTTTCAATGAAAGCTTTTTTTTGGGACTAAACACTAAATGATCACCGTAACTGAGATGACTGATGAAAATTATGGAATAAAACCATATATGATATGAATGTTTCACATAAATAAAATTTAGTAAACAAACAATTATCTCTAAAAAATGTGAATGATTACTTGTGCACATTGTTACTTGTGTGTGTGTACCTATATATATATATATATAGAGATAGAGAGAGATAATGGAATTTGGTATGAACAATCAATGAAAAGAGAAGCTTAGTAATCCATTTACCAGGGATTCGTAAAAATTTTTATGCAACGAATATTCTTCCATTGCTTTGCTTGCTGAAGCCACCAAAACAGCTTCTGGCTCCCGGACATTCACATAATCTTGAGCTGTGATTAAATTGGTGATCAACCACCTACAGTGATACAACCCCAAGTTTGAGCAATGTTATGAGACTTAACACAACAAGAAATATTCATGTAAGTGTACTTCAAAAGTTACTGCTCAAATTGTAATAACTAATCTGTGTAGTGTATTCTTTGAAATATGCCCAAGCCATTGGCAGTTTAGATAACTTGCCTCAGCATAAAACAACAAATTTCATTTTAAAATTTAATCACTAGCAGCTGAAACTGATACTGCTTTAAACTTTGAAAACTTCTATTCTGAAGTAACTGATGCCAATACTCAAAACTGGAAGTTTCAGATAAACAAACCTGATATCTGTCCAGTTTTTCTGAAATGTAAAGTTTGCAACATTACCCACCTAAAGGTTAAGTGAAATTATCTACATCTCTCTCTCTCTCATATTCAGACTGCTTCTACTGCTGAATTCAGAAAAGTTTACTTTCCTATTCACTTGCTTGTTCCATTATAATGAATACAAGGCGGCAATCAACACAAAGGAGTGATATATGATGCTAACAGAAATTGATGATGTTATATGAATAAATGTTTTTTAAAAAAACTATTTTAATATAAACAATTACAAATGATATTTTCATAAAGTTTATAGTGTTGATGTTCAGCAGGAAAAAAATGAAATAAAAATGGGAATATTCAGGAGCAGACACTTAAGCATTATCAGAGTTACTGTTATATTTTTAAGAAAAAAAAATATAACTGCTGTTTTTATGAAAATAATATAGTTGATTAGGGAAAAATATAATATTTAAAAATAGCAAAGTCCTGTTATAACACAAGCTTTTAACACTCCTCTTTTGGGTCTAATGGTTGATCATAGGAAGCACAAGGCATTTTTTTTTTAACATAGTGCTCCTGTTTAAATGTTTTCCTACTTATATTGCCAATTTTTTTGTTGCCAGTTTTTTTCCCTTTTTAATAAGGTCCCAAAAAAGGAATAAACCTGGATATAACCTCTTCTTCCTCTTAAGTTTAGGCTTTGGAATGGAATGACAGAGACTAAATTCTAGAGATTATCAATTGCATAGTTTATTTGCTTTATATAAATTGTTCCTGGTGCAGACGATGCTTCTCATTTAATTTGAATCTCTGAAGAGAGATAAGGCTGCTCTTTACAACTCGGTGTCTTCATCATTGCATTCACATGCTCTTCTCATCTCTTTCCTTTTTTTTTTTTTTTTTTTTTAATCAATCTTGTTTGATTTCCTTGCTGATAGTAATTAGTGTCTTTTTGTGTATGCATGCACTAAACTTGGCATTAATAAATTTCACTAATGACAATATTATTGTTAGTATACTAATAATACATTTATCACATTTATACAGTAATACTCCGTAGCCGAGTGGTCAGGAGCAGGAGTGCAATAGCACACGCTCCTTGAGTAGACCGGGGTTCAAGCCCCTGACTGCTAAATACGGTCGCTCTGCCAACCCACACTGGACCAGCATGGCAGATTATGGTCCATTTCCCTCAACATGAATTGTTGAGGAGGCTTCCATCCTGCAGTGGGTTGATAATGGCTGCAGTTATTTTTACAGTAATACTCAGGATGTTTACATTAATTTAATAAATTCTTTTTAAAAATTAATTTCTTTTCCATATACTGTCAAAAAAGCAAGTGTAGTACATTTAAGTGTGCACAATTTAAATTTGCACAAAGCAAATACTTTATAAACACTGCAAAATAAATCTAAGGGGGGAAATATTATCTTTCAAAATATTGATGAAAAATAGCCTTAAAGGGGGGAGGGGGACTTTGGGGCCAGTTCCTTTGAAAGTGCTGTAACAAGAGTTTACTGCATGTACACACACACAACTAAATTGTGGTGTAAAAAAATCACTTTAGCATGAATTTTCTTTATCTTGTTTTTTAAATAGCTTTAAAGATATGAAAATTATTATTTTTTTAGATTCAGAGTGGATGTGGCATTTCTGACCAAAAAAAATAACTGTTGAGAAATCTTCATGTGTGGCTGCACTATGAGCACTTCAATTTGGAGCAGAAAATGATTATATATTTATTTATGTCAAAAAAGTTTAATTTTTTAAAGAAAATAACTGTTTATGCTTTAAATTGATATTTAAAGTGTAAACAATTATTTGTTTTATGATTTCTGATCAAAACAAAACAAAAAAAAACCACTAAATAGTGGCCATGTCATTCACTCACTCTTCACACACAGTAAAGGAAACAGAAACAAAAACATCATGAAAGAATGATCTGATTTGACCAAAATTGGTAATAATGTTAAGAGGGATTATAGGAATGAATGATTTTCAGAGTATTACAGAAATATTAACGTAATATATAATAAAATGTTAAATATTAAGTAATAATTACAGGAATTATATTATTATAGGAATTTAAAAATAAGATTATAGGAATAATTAGGAATTTGATTCAGCATTAAAAGAGATAGTGTTGTTTGTGAACAAATTCTAGCACTGAAATTTTTTTACATAAAAATTATAAATTTTTTGAAATGTTGTTGCACCCCTACATAACCCCTTGCATAGTTTCTGGAAACAGGTCCATAATCATCAGTCCTACTTAACTATTTGCTCTTATTCCTATTCAACACCTTGACCACCTTCAGTGGACACGTTGATTAGAGGCTAGAATCATGTTCAGTGATGACAGCCACTCAAACTTGGCATGAGTAATGGATGGAGGAGGGCCAGAAGATGCCTGTGGGGAGGAGGGGGAGAGAGAGCACACATTACAAACCCCAGGTTATAATGGTTTGTGGAGTATGAGAAGCCATTATTACATTGAAAATATCAGTGGTGATCCTGTTTTTGGAGAATATGGATAATTCATGTCCATATACTGCCAACAACATATGACTGGAAGGCTCCTGACCTTGAATTTGATACTAGCATTTTCAATCCTTCAGTAAAAAGCTAAAGGAGAATAGGCCTGAAATGACATATGGCAAGGTGATATCCACACCTCTTTGAAAAAATGCACATTATTATAAATATAAAAGTAAATATAAATATTATCATAAAAAATGCTGACTATATTTACATTTATGCATGTGAGAGTCACTCTCAATATTAATTTGTCCTAACCATGGACTACTGTTTCCACATCTAGGGCAGTGTTCCCAAAATCTCTCTCAAGCTTCTTGATGCCATTCAAAATGGATTGTCAGATTAATTAATGACCCATCTCTTACAAAGTTTCTCCACCCTCTGTTTCATAGAAGCTCAGTTTCTGCTACATGCCTTTTCTATAGATACTTCTATGGGCACTGTTCTTTTGAACTGGCATCTGTAAATCCTCCACTCGCTTCAAAATCAGTTTGGAGATGTATTGCAAACAGTCAGTATCCATTCACTGTCCAACTTCAAACTCAGACAACTTTTTTTCTTCCTCATTTATCCCTTCTATGTATGTTTTGTAGAATGTTCCTTCTCATATATTTCCGAAAAACTACAAACTAAGAAATTAGAAAACTACAAACTATAAGTGTAATGTCAACAACTATCTTTTGTCTCCTCAACCATTAACCCATATGCAGTACTACAGAGGTTCTGTTCTATTACCTTTTATGTTTGGGACACACACACACATACATAGAGTAATCATTATTTGAAAATTTAATTATTTATTCCTATAATTCTTCTCAAACATTATCACTAACTTTGGTCAAAATTGGATCACTCTTTCATGGTGTTTTGGTTTCCATTTAGCCTGTGTTGTGGGGGGGGAGGATTGCAACAGAAAGGAGATACATACAGATCCTTGATTACCCAGGAACAGCAGTCTGAATCATTCTAAGTTGAAAAAAAAAAAAAAAAAAAATACATGGAATCCATTACAAATGTTGTTTACATTTTGTAATGCTCTTGTAGACATGTCCCTTAAATTTCAAAATAATCTTCACTTTTGCTTTCTGCCTACAAGTCCACTCTAGTTAGATTTCAGCAATCCTTTATTTCAGTAAAATTAATCCATATTATTAATTTTAGCATTCGTTTCTGATTTTTTTTATTTATTTATTTTTTTTATTTCTATCTGTATGCATCTCTTATGTAAAAACAGAAAACAAGTTCTTTTTATCGAACAAAAATTTTAGGTCATCAATAAAAATGAAAAAGGTACTAATGCAGTCACAAAAGAACTGGATGCAGGGAATAACTTTGATATTATATACTTGGATCTTAGAAAGGCTTTCGATACTGTTCCACATGGAAGACTGCTGCACAAATTGGAGCAGTGTGGCATTGGAGGCAAATTGCTGCTATGGATAAAGGGGTGGTTAAGGGGGAGAAGACAGAGAGTGGTAATCAATGGACACTGCTCATCGTGGACTAATGTTATTAGTGGAGTCCCTCTGGGTTCAGTGTTGCGTCCATTATTGTTTTCTGTATTTATAAATGATATTGATGATGGTATATCAAGCTTAATGTCCCAGTTTGTAGACGATACAAAGGTTGGCAGGGTTGTCAAGGACACTACTGACACTTATGCTACTGCTACAGGATCTGGAAAGGTTGAGCAGATGGGCTGAGAGGTGGCAAATGAAGTTTAACATTGACAAATGTAAAGTACTACATATGGGAAACAGCAACCCCAGAGCAACGTATCAACTCTGTGGTACTACACTGACAGTGGTAGAGAATGAAAGGGACCTGGGGGTGGTTGTGCAGGCAGATATGAAGTTTTCTGAGCAGTGCAGACGGGCTGCAAGAGTAGCTCATGGTGTATTGTCAATGATATATAGCAATTTTTCTAGCAGGGATAAGGAGGTGATTATTCCCTTGTATAAGGGAATGGTCAGACCGCACCTAGAGTACTGTATACAGGTCTGGAAGCCTCATTTCAAGAAGGATGTAGAGATGCTGGAACGAGTACAAAGAAGGGCAACAAGATTAGTGAATGGAACAAAGGGGTGCTCTTACGAAGAAAGAGCTTACGTTTTGCAAATTACAGTGTCTGAAGACTAGGCACTGGCAAGGTGATCTGATAGAGGTGTATAAAGCCTTGAATGGTTTGAGCATGCTCAATGCTGATGGGATTCTTCCTCTTGCTCAGAATAATCACCTGAGAGGGCATAAATTCAAATTGAGGAAAGACAGATGTAGGATGGACGTGAGGAAATTTGCCTTTAGACAGCGGGTTGTTGGTTGCTGGAATAGACTTCCATCCCTTGTCGTGGAAGTTGATAGCCTAAATAAGTTTAAGGCTCAGCTGGACAGGTATTTCGAACGAACAGAGGGGTGAAGTGGAAGTGGTTATTTTTTATTTATTTTTTTTTTTTTTGGCTGATGCTGTATAAGCTTGCTTTCTTGCATCAAATGCCTCTACTAATGCTAATGCTAATTTTTCTCAACCACTCTGGATAATTGGGAATCTAATGTACATAGTTGATGCTGTAGTAAACTATCATGGCATTAAATGATGTCAGGACTGACATCAAGAGAATACTAGCAAGATTTAGTAAAAAAATAAAATTACCTAAATATTTAGTTTTATAAAATTGCCTGTCGTATTATAATACACAACATTATGAGTAAGACCATCAATCCATCATTAAATAAGTTGGTGTATAAAAGAAACTTATCTGCAATATAATAAATAATCCATCACATGATTAAAGAATTCACATTGGTCCAAAATATACAATTCATTTGCATTACTCAATAAATAGTTAGTTGGAGGGTTTTAATATAATCAGCAGCAACGAATAACAGAAGACCAGCTGTTAGGAGTGATATAATTTATACTGTAGTCTGTGATCCACTCCATGAAGTTATTAGAGGCTACAAAAATGGAGTTTTATTGAACTAGCATATGAACTCATTCGAACATCAGAATCAAAGTGACACTGAAGAGATCATATGACAGTTGATGCACAGTTGATTTATAGCTGTTGTACAAAAGATGGAATCAGTAGGTTCTAATAATGATGCACAGGTTACTGTGTCATAATAGAACTTACCTGTGTCATCTTGTTGTAGTAGTAAAGGATGGGCACTAAAATGATGTTGGTGATCCACGAGCTTATCTTGTCAAGTATTACATCCAATGTAGATAGGGTGCTTGTTAAATTAGAGTGCTTGATGTGCATTTGATTAATGATCTTTTAGGAGTCATCAATTGCAAATTCATTACATAGATAAACTCTGTAAAATCCAGAAATATTAAGAAAGCAATCCAGCACTCATATGAATGATCTCATCTGTCTTTAAGAATCAGTGCACAATAGGGTGGAATTTCTTTCTTTATGAGGTGTTTGCAGTGCTATTTTGTCCTTTAAGTCTTTCTGGCCACTAAAAACAGTTTAGACTGAATGCAGTGGTCTTAATTTTCACAACAGAACAAACTTGACTTTGCAACAAGTTCTGTCAGTATTGCACAACTTTCAAAAGAAAGCCTCACAAAAGGACGACAATGCTATAACATTTTTAAAGACCAATTAGCTTGTCATCATATAGTACAGTGTTTCTCAACCTGTCTGCCAAGAGTATGGTTCAGGTGTGCCGCAGAAAATGCAAATAAAACAAATTAATAAATCAAGTTTTATAATAAAAATTAATTCAAATAAAAAATGTTTATTTACGCTGCACCAATCCCAGCCCCTTCCAGCGGTCAATGTGACGTCACCGTTTGATTCTTGGTAGTAGATCTGTTCACTTTTATTCAGCCATTCTTATCATTTGAGAAACTCTCACAAGCACCCTGCAGTTGTATAAGTGCAATTGTAAGCAGAATAGTAAGAAATTTCTTTTGTGTTTTAAAAGTACTTTTTGTGTTTTTATATCTCTGAAACATCATATTCAGTTAATTCATGTAGAACAGGTATTTTCAATTAACTGTATTAGTACATTCTAGAAGTAACTTTTATTTTTTTTAGAAATTATTAGTGATGGATAAAATTTTAATGAAAGGAAATCAGAAGATGAGAACAATGAGCTTGGAGAAAATGACAAAAACGAACAACCATCAACATCAATGTCAAAAAAGAAGAAAATACGTTGTCGTAAATATGATGATGATTATTTGGTTATAGGATTTTCGTATACTGGTACTCAGTGCGTTTTTTGTAAAAAAATAGGTGCCGGTACTCATTCTTTGCTATCGGGAAAAATTGAAAATTAAAAGGATACGAAAAGTACTCTAATTCCCTCAACCGAAACTATTTTAAATGTAACTTCCAAGGGGAATTCAAAATAATTAAACGGAGGTCCGATTGAGTAATTTAGAATTATAAAAATGGTTATACAGTTTTATATAGAAAATATCTTAAGAATAGACAATAAAAAAGGCAAATTTAGTTAAATCGTTTTAAGCTTATTTGAATAGTAGGTAAACATATGAAAAAATTTACGGAATATTATAAATTTCGAAGTGCATTGCATCCAAATGTCATATATCACTGTTAATAAAGGTGCCGGTACGCCGTACCATTGCGTACCGTCACAAAAAAAGCACTGCTGGTACTCAAGATTGTCCTCTACCTTTATGTGTGGTTTAAAATTGTTGAATGAATCAATGATGCCGAGTAAATTGCAGCATCATTTTTCTACGAAACACGAGAATTTATCGTCCAAAACTATGGAATATTTTAAAAGACTACAGGCCTCTACTAGAAAACAAGGTACAGAATTTTATAGTATTTTGCCACCAGTTTGGCTGCTCAAGAAGCCAGCTATTTAGTAGCCAAACTGGTGGCAAAAAAAAAAAAAAAAAAGAAATCTCACCTGATTGCAAAGTCTAATTTTACCAGCATGTCGGGTAATTGTGAAAAGTATTTTGGGAGAGGAAGCTGGAAAAAAAATAATGGCAGTACCACTTTCGAACAGCACAATTAGCAGGCGTATAAAAAAAATGTCCGATGACATTGAAGGACAATTTGTTTGAAATATTAATAATTTTGGGCGACTGTTTGCATTGCAAGTGGATAATTCCACAGATATTAACGGGAAAGCCCAATTAATAGCATTTATCAGGTTTATCGAAAACAACACAATTATTAATCTTTTTTTTTTTTTTTTTAAGAACAACCAGCCAAGATATTTTCAAAGTAATGAACAATTATTTGCAAAAGTGGTATATTATGGAAGTCGTGTATCGGCATTTGTACCAATGGTACTCACGCGATGACAGGAGCACTAAAAGGATTTGTAAACTTAGTCAAACGACACAATTCAAATATTATTACAACACACTGTTTTAGAAACAGAGAAGTTCTAATAGCGAAGACAGTCGTACTCTATTTAAAACTTGTACTTGATCAAGCTGTTAAAATGGTC
This sequence comes from Mastigoproctus giganteus, assembly GCF_048544385.1. Classification (NCBI taxonomy): domain Eukaryota; kingdom Metazoa; phylum Arthropoda; class Arachnida; order Uropygi; family Thelyphonidae; genus Mastigoproctus; species Mastigoproctus giganteus. The sequence goes on along the minus strand of NC_143586.1, from coordinate 81,767,156 downwards.
AATTATATCAAAATTAGACCACAAAAATACATACTTTTGGAAAATTATGCGAGAAAGAGTCTGATCATTTCTCTTTAATGATGCACACTGAGGTTCGGTGGCTATCGAAAGGAAATGTACTTATGCGTATGGATAAGTTGTGTGAGGCACTGCTCATATTTTTTTCACTGGGGCAATCAGAATTTTGTGATTATTTAAGTGATGAAATTTGGTGTTGTAAATTAGCTTTTCTAGCAGATTTATTCGCACAGCTTAATAAATTAAATATCAGTATGCAAAGCCCATAGGAAAATTTACTCACTTCTACTGACAGGTTGTTCGCCTTTAAAGAATAGTTGAGTATATGAAAAAAATGTATAAATGAAAAAAATTTAGAAATGTTTCCCCTGACTGCCAAAACAAATTATACTGAAATAATCAATGTAATAAGCGAAACATTAGAGGTGTTAAAGACAAAAATTGGGCATTACTTTCATCCCATGATACCAAAAAATGTTTGTGGGTAAGAAACCCATTTGTAACGAGAAACCTCCAAACGTTAGAATTTCAGAATCTGCAAGAAGAATTAGCTGAGATCCGTAGTGACCAGTCGCTGGAAATTCACTTTAATAACACTAATATTAGCAAATTTTGAATCAAAATTCAAAATGCACACACATATTCACAAATTTCTGAAAAAGGCAATTAGAATTTTATTGCCATATTCCACTTCCTACTTGTGCAAAACAGGGTTTTCTGCTTTAAACAAGATTAAACAGGAAAAAAAAAAAAAAAAAAAGAGAGAGAGAGAGAGAGAGAGAGAGAGAGAGAGAGAGAGAGAGAGAGAGAGAGAGAGAGAGAGAGAGAGAGACTAAAGTCAGTAGATGAGCTGAGAGTAAGCCTATTCACAATAAATCCTCGTATTAAAAACTGTGCTTGCCATCAAACCCAACTGTTTCACTGATTAAAATTGTATATGTTTGTTTTTATATAATTATGGTAATTTTTTACATATTTTCTTTTAAATTTCATGCAATTCATGTATGTTCAAAAAAGAACATTAAAGCATTTAAAACAAATAATAAATGTATTATTAAATATACCCAACAGAAATAACTTCCAGTTTATGAATACAGGAATACCTCGCATAGTGCAGTTAATTCGTGCCAAAAAAATACCGCACTATGCAAAACCGTGCTGATTGAGGTATTATTAGTATGTATTTTAATGTAATGCATTCCGACAATTTCATTATACGGGTCGAGTTGCAAATATATATAGGTGTTTGTTTACTATAAATTAATGCACACGAAGTTCTTGCAAAAAAAGAAACTAAAATGATAAAAATGAAAAATACTAGTAAGTACAGTACAAATGATTTTCATTGCAATATGTACATACCAAAAGAATATAAGTGAAGTATATAATGTATTTTTTATTTTGAAAAATAACTGATCAGCTTAGTTTGCACAGTTTTTTCTTCTTTTTATCTGCATACATCTTATAACATAATGTCAGTTTGCAATGCCTGCCTTACTTTCATACCTCGTTCGATGTTTGGATCTGCTGTCATTATCAATTCGCAAACTTCATCTACTTTAGCAATCAACGTTGACAATTCATCAATTGTGAATTCTTTCATGGATATAACATTTTCTTCTTCTTCTTCATATAAGTGTTGCTGCTCCATTTCCACAAGTGTTTCATCAGTGAGGTCATCAAAATGAGAGTCAATGCATTGACGCTCACTGTCACAATCCAAGGTTTCAAATCCAAGATAATCTTACCCCCGAGCTGCACAATGTTTTCAGAAACTGTTTTGATTTGAGATTTGAAACTGATACAATTAATATTGGTGCAATTTGGTAAAATATTTTTCCAAACAGCTCTCATGTTGTTCGCAGTTACTTCAAGCCATGATTCACATATGTTTTCGATGGCATTTCGGATATTGTAACGTTTCCAAAATTCACATAAAGATATGGCATTTTCTCCCATTGTTACATTAACAGCTTGTCCAAAGGTACGTCTCATATAAAAAGCCTTAAATGTGGCAATGCGCCCTGATCCATTGGTTGTAATAAAGAAGTTGTATTCGGTGGCAGAAAAATAACATTGACATTTCTGTTCAGGTGTGTAAGATAAGGAGGATGACCTGGCGCATTGCCTAATAGTAACAGAATTTTAAAGTCCATATTATTGTCTTTGTAATAGTGTTTAACTGCAGGGCAAAAATAATTTAAAAAACAATCTTCAAAGAGCTGTTTCATTACCCAGGCCGCCATATAACAGGAAGAGTATTTTTTTGAAAAGGTATTTAGAGCCATTGGATTTTCTGATTTATATACCAGCATAGGCTTTAATTGAAAGTCACCAGATGTGATTACACCTAGTAAAAGGGTTAATCGATCTTTGCCGGCTTTATGTCCTGGTTGGGTTGATTCTTTTTCTGCCAAATAAGAGCGTGACAGCATCTTCTTCCAAAATAATCCCGTTTCGTCCACGTTGAAAATTTGTTCATCCTTGTAACCATTATCTTCAATCAGTTTTTTTTAGATCATCATGAAATCTTGCAGCTGCTTCATTGTCAGCAATGGCACTCTCACCACTAAGTCGAACACTGTGGAGCCCCATACGTTTTTTAAATCTGTAAAACCAACCACAGCTGCACAAAAACTTTCCTCTTCCTTGCAATTTTCTTTTGTTAGCAGTGAATAGAGACTGCTTGTTTTAGCTTGAATCGTCATCTGACTTAACGGAATTCTTTTCTGGTTACAGTCTTCAATCCATAACATTAACAGATGTTCCATATTATCCATTTCAGAGCTACGATTTTAACAATCATTTTTGATATATAAGATGCTGTTGTCATTCCATGTTCTTTTATTTTATCTTTATTCTTTAGAAGTGTTCGTACCGATGATTCATTCATATTCTTGTCCAGTGCTATCTTAGCATATGATGCACCATTTTCATATTGTTTTATAATTTCTAGATCATTTAGTGTCAACCATTTAAGTTTAGAAGAACACTTAGCACCATTACATTTCTTCTTTCCACTCATATTTGTGTATAAAGGTGTAACGTTTTTAAAAAATAATCTTTAATAAAAATACACAGTGAAAAATATTTGTACAGCTTACGCACAGTCAACGACCTCGCTGCTCGGAATCTAGAATGTTTACTATGAATGCTAGCAGAGTCCGTATATAATGGGAGTTGCGATAACAGTCAGCATGGCCTTGAATCCATAACACATTGGCCTACATGCTGGCATTATAATACATACATACATATCAAATGTATTGGTGCGTAACACAGTTAATTTTTTTTCAATTTGTAAACCATGCTATAGCAAAACCCACGCTGTTCGAAACCGCACTATGTGAGGTATTCCTGTATATATATATTATAATATATATTATTTATAATTTTTGTTTATTTTTATTTATAATATTTATAGATATTTATTATATATATATATATATATATATATATATATATTAAAAATATATATTATATATGGTGATTGTAGTGTGCCGCAAAATTTTAGTGTCTTTAAAAGTGTGCCGCAACAATGAAAAGGTTGAGAAACACTGATATAGTAGATGGTCTGTAGGACAACATGTAGACAAAACAGTTGTAAAGAAGTTGTTTAATATGAGCTCCCACGCAGTATATGAAACTGGAATTTTCAGAGCTAAAGCTATTTGTTTTGTCTGAGATTTATGACTAGAGACCACCTGTTATTTGATGTGGCACCGGTCAGTCTTGAAACAGAGTGTTTTAACAGCTTTAAATTTTTGGCAAGGCCATCTGTTTGAAAGCAGTGCGATATAGGGGAACTTGTTACAAAGGAAAGTTTGTATTATTGTGAGAATTAAGATCATTGCATTATTGATGGGAGGCACATATGGGATGAAGTTGTTAATATATGTAATGTTATATGCATTATTGATGCAGTTTAAATCCTGTTGGCAGCAAAATCACATAAAAGTACAAGGTAGTCTCGCAAACATCTTATTTCTCTGAGGCCATATAGCTTTAGCTACATTATAACTTTGAATTCGAATTTTGTGCTTTCATTCAACAAACTTTGTAATTTACAATGAGAGCTCTGCTCTTGCAAATTATAGCTATGTGGCTGTTCATACACTACTTGCACGAGCTGGCGACTTTGACATCACTTTAGGACAGCTGAGAGCAAAAAGAGATTGAAAATGGTCAGCGTGAGTACAGCTGGAAAACTTAATGTTTCATTAAATTTCTTCCATAAACAGTGACTTACTGCTGCGCAAAAAAAGCTTTAATTCTACACGATTAAGGTTTTTTGCTGGCTTTATAACTAGTCATACAGCTCATCAGTGCATAATTGAAGGGAGAAAAACAAGTGACTTAATGTCATCTGACTTCTCACTCCATACTAATGCTACAGAAGAGGACTAGTTCTATTATTTTGCCTATACCGCCTGTTGTTTCTCTCTGCTATAGTTATAATGGTGTGAGAAATTGAATGAATTTCTTCACAGTACATTATTAAGAGCAAAATGTCATGTCAACTGATATAATAATTGTTTCTTGTTATAATAATTATCCCTGAAGAAGACTATTTAATTTTTTCTTATTCTACACTGCAAAATGTATTTTTAAAAATTTTTGTTTTAAATTGAAGAATGGCCACTAATATTCTGACTACATTTGCTGAGACTGTGTTTATTGTCATTTGTTCATATTTAACAAATTGAACTTTTATTTACATTTTAACCACTGGTTCTATCTTTTAGTCAATATAAATGTTTACAGATGTAAATAAGTTCAGTTGATAATCTTTGACAATCAATAACTATACCTCTCTCTCTAAATTCCAGTAAATTTTAAAATGTGGCATCTCTCAATTTCCAAAGGTCATGGATTTTAAAGGGTTTACTAAATCTGCATGGAGATCCTGCACCAAAGTCAGAATCTGGAACAGGAAGCAGAATGATCCATTAAGCGAGAGTAATAAGGACCTAATATTGGAGAACTCTGCATGGTGGGTGGGGAGGACTTGGCAGTTACAAGTGTCCCATATTGGTGAAACTGAGATTACTGCAACCAAAAACTTCACAATAATAAGGATTCACTGAATTTCATGAACAATAGAAGGTGCCAATTTTCAAGGAATAAAGCCATTAATTTCTGTGGTAGGAATGAGGGATTTCCAATTTTCAGTAGCCAAATCTTTGCAGCAAGAACAGACTTATTCATAAAGGGTACAACACGTCTGAGATTTCCAGATGCTGCATAGAGAAGTGCAGTTATGGTTTGATGTATTTTCTAATTACTGGGTCCTTGACATATAAAAGGTACAGCTTGGCAATCCATTTAAGACTCGCTACACATGATGTGAGGTGTGTAGTGAGACAACATTCAATCTAAACTAAAGTTCTGGACTAAATGTTGTATATGAATGGAACTATCATCGATGATCTGGGAGAGAAAATAATAACTTCTGATTTCACTGGGCTGACATGAAAGCCAAAGTTGCTTGAGTTAAGGACAATTTTTACAAGATTGGCATTTATTGCAACAGTAGTCTGGGTGAGATCAACATTTGGAGTAATATGATTCTAAATGTTGAATTGCAAAAATAAGTCAGTGTTTATTAACAGTGTCAGAAGGCAATTTCATTTATTTATTATTATTATTTTTTTAATGGCTACTTACGTTATACACGTGATATTTTATTTATAGTGCCTAAGAAATTGGGCACCAGCTAATTTCAGCATGTTTCATTAGTCCTTGAAAAGCTTTTGAGCACAACTGCAATTTCACAGCCAACCCAATCCCACTCTCCACAACCCTTACAAAGTCTATATAAAATAAAAGTATGCTTCTGACTACTTGAAGAGGAAAAGTCAGATTGACACCAACGTGCCAGCATACTGATTACACATTCCAAGTTCTTCCCTAAAAAATTTTATATATATAAATGAAGATACAACTGACACTACTTAATGTGGCCACATCTGATAACTGTATTCTGATTCTATTAAATGAAAATCAAAGGAATAGTACCAAGCTGAAATTATATAGGGTTTTTTGAGAACGGCACGTTTGAGTATACTTTTGTATGATGTAATGTGCAGCATGTTGCTCACCAGAGTTCTTATGGTCAGCTCCATCACACAATGCAAATGTCAGCATGCAAACTATGATCCATGGCACTTGATTATTTTCATGAACTAACAAATTATATTCTTTTAACTCAACTAATGCAATCCACTTGAATCACAAATATCACAGCCAAGTCAGTTACAGAATCCAGCATACTTCCAGGTAAAGTAAAATAGCTACCTCTCATAGTCTGTGCTGTAGAAGTACACCAAATAAAATGTATAATCAGCATTTATAATTATACATTTTACAAACTCAACATTTATAATATGCATTCTCAATTATCTTTGACTTGTTGACTTTTCAAAACATTTATAACCAAATTAGAGTAAATATTACAAGGCAGTACTTTAAACCTTACCTGGTAGTATGCCACATTTGGTCAACTTGTTATATAACTGTCACTTGGTGTGTATAACATCAAGTGAACTGCAGGGAACCTGTACAGCACTGCACCTGAGTAATCATCCTGGTTGTCCAATGTCAAATCTGATTCTTATTATTTATGGTACAGAAATTGTATGTCACATTATTTTAAGTCAAGTAATCCTTACAGTTCTTGAATAATGAAATGCAATCATGGAGAATGGCAGGAAGAATTAATTATAGAGTAATAAAAGAAAAGACGAGCCACTGCTAGCATATTCACTATATATATGCAGTAATAATCAACTGGTCATTGTACCAAACAAAGGGAAACGTAATCAGGATTTTTAAACGTTTGAAAAATATGTCAACAAGGAAGACTCCCCCCCCACCTTCCAACTCCCAGACAACATCACAGTTCCAAACCCACTTCTTTTGTAAAGAAATGCAAGTAGGACAATACAACACATTCTCCAAATGGAATTATAACAGTTGCTGTTGTCTACTCTTGGCTAATAAAAATATTACTGACAACTAAAGAGTGCACTTGTTTGACAAAACATGCTTCTTTTGTGCAGCAGACTATTTGTGGTGAAAATGACACGAGGAAACGAACTCAACATTCATGGCTCATAGATTGCAAGTTGATGGTGGCAATATCATGATGTGAGGGACATTATTTTGTGTCTTTGGCTTCTGTAATACAAGTATGAAGTCTTACAACAACTGTGGACTATATGAACAGTGTTGAATGCAAAGCACACCCATCAATGTTTCTCTTGTTTACCAATAGTGACGGTTCCTTTCAACAGACCAAATAGCACAGTTTTGGGTTGCAGAATATTTTGAAGACTCTGTCCTGCTTACAGTTCCTTGGAACTTAATTTTAACAAGCAACTAGGATGAAAAGGTTAATGCATAGCATCATTTTTGTTATATCTCATATTGTGAATGCCTTCACAATGAGTTGCCCTGACATTGCACTACATCAAATACACTTCATCCACTTCACCAGTGGAGAAGACAAATGTTACTTATTCTCAGCAGATACCACCACCCAGATGGCACCATTTCAAGGTTTTTAGCCTCATTGCTGAGCGGGTAGGTATGCTGGTGTTACAATAAGTGACAACATGGTTATGAAGAATAACTCCAGAATATGCCAGATGGTGTGCAACAGTATAGATTAAAAGCCTCAGACTACAGAAAATTCGCTAAGTGAACAGGTTAGTGCACAGCATCATGTTAGTTCTAGTAAACCACCGAAGTGGGTGAAATGGCAACGTTTTTGTTATATCTCATATTGTGAATGCCTTCACAATGGGTTACCCTGATATTGCACTACCTTGAATAAGCAACACTTCACCAGTGGAGAAGACTAATGTTACTTATTCTCGGCGGAGTTATACTTCATAACAGGGTTGTCACTTATTGTAACACCAGGGTACCTATCTGCCCACAGATGAGAGGCCAAAAATCTTTAAAATGGTGCTGTGTGGTGGTGTCCGCCAAGAATAAATAACACGTCTTCTCCACTGGTGAAGCATTCTTATTTGAGGTAATGCAATAACGGGACAACTCATTGTGAAGGTATTCACAATATGAGATATAACAAAAATGATGCCATTTCACCCACTTCAGTGGTTTACTACGAACTAAAATGATGCTATGCTTTACCTTGTTTGATTAGTGAATTTTCCATAGCCTGATGCTTTTAGCCCTAAAATCTTTTTAGTTGCAACTAGGATAATACGCAGTATGATGCATAGATCCACTAGCAGCAGTTTTTGGGACATTAACCACCACATCTCAGAATGTTTTGTAAGTTTGTGATATTCATCCCAAGGTTTGTTCAAAGTCATTATCTGCCCACAAGGAAACACAGATTAATTGAACCTCCCAAACCTGGCATCATCTACTTTTTTCAGCTATTTTCAGGAAAATAGGAGAATCCAGCAAATTTAATTATATTTAGAGTAAGCCTGCTATGCAAAAAACACATCAGGAAATATGTTAGGTCACAAAATTGTCTACTACTATTCACAAACAAGATTAGTGATAGCTTACTCCATTTCTGGGTCTTGTACATGAAGAAATATGCTGACACAAAACATTTATTGAACACTTTTAGAGTGTAATATCTGTAACGACACTGAAAGCAATGTTCATCCAATTGTATTTGCCTTTAGGTGTACCAGATAGAAGAAATACAAGTATCTGGAGGATTGTGGTGGTTCAAATTGCAAAACAGGTTGGCAGGTTATTATCTACTTCCATAGCAGATGATGACTTGTAAACACAAGTCATCTAATTTCGGGTTTCACTGTTAAAACAAACTTGATAGCATGATTTCAGTGTAGTGGCTGTGTGAAACATTCTTACTGTTTCATCAACTGTGTATGGTATTTTGAAAGGGGAAATAATTGCATTTTTTTTTTTATTTCCGCCTATACTATACAATATAATACTTTTCTATTTACCACAGGACACTTTTCTCTAGGGTACATCTGTATAGTATTATGTACAATAAACTGAAGTGCAGAAATGCAGCATTATTTATTTATTTTATTATTATTTTTTCCTTACTATAATTTGACCACCCAAAACAGAGCAAATTCCAATATCCAGCAAGAATCCCAAGGTTTCCCCTCCACCCCCCACCCGACCCTGTGATCCTGAGTGTATAAACTACAGCACATTTTGAATATTGTAATAGTCTTAAATTGTAAATTGCAATACATTACAGTTTAAATGCAATATGTTCTGCAATCTTGAGAATATGAAAACATAAAATTAAATTTTTACCCTACCCCCTTAAAGATATAGTGAACAGTCATCATCAGAAACACAGCCATGTTTTCTCAATGGTATTACATATCACAGATGCCTGGAAGCCTAACTAAAGCTCTAGTTTTCAGACTGATAAGTAAATTATTAAAAATAGTTAACATAAAATCTCTTTATTCATTAAGAATTATAGTCCCTAATAAAATGTCAGCAGAATTTTTAACACAAGCCAAATTAATGAAAATCTTAAGAATACAGCAGAACTGAGGAAATTTATAAACAAACTCAATAAAACCATAATTTAAAATCATAACTTACTAGATTCAGGTGGTGTAAGATATGTTGACTTAGATGAAGTGTTGGAAGTAAATGAAAAGTGTCCTGTCATAAAACTGGCTATTCTTTCTGCTGCACTGACATCACTAGTTAATGATATTGGATTTCTAGATGGAAAGGTTGCAACATTAGGCAAAGCTTGAACTGGGACGTTATTTGTTTTTGTACCTGTTAAAACCCTATGATCATTTTTGTTAGGATGAGGAGGACTAGAAGACAGTTCTTTCCCAGCAGAATAAAAGTTAAATAATAATGGGTATGGTGAATTATACCCTAGCATTTCTAGGTCATTCCTTCCTTTATCGTCCTTTTGTAAAGATATTCCAGTATTTTCCTTAGATAATGTCCTACTTGGAGTAGGCATGGCAAATCCAGATACAACATTATGTTCAAGATTTAACACTGCAGTATTACAACTATCACAGTTACAACTTTCTTTTAAATTATGAGCTGCACATGTTCCACCACCTGAAGATACATTTGGTAAATTTGAATCTTCCTTTGAAGTTAGAATTTTATAACCATCTACCTGTCGACGGATCCGCATCCGTATACGGTCCCGTACACGTTCTTGTTCTTTGTAACAGGGGTTTAGCCTTTTCATCTGCATTCTGTTTTTTTGGCGGTCACGTTCTCTCTGCCTGAAAAGAGGATCACGTCTCTTTAACTGCATACGGCGCCTTTGCCTTTCTCTTTCTTGAGCACGAAAAACTGGATCCATTCTTCTGGTTCTCATTCTGTGTCGTTCTTTTTCTCTTTCAACAGCACGGAACAATGGATCTTGGCGTTTCATCTGCATCATGCTCCTCTGCCTCAATCTTTCCTGTTCCTTATAATAAGGATCCTGTCTTTTTTGTTGGATGCGGTGTTTCTGTCTTGACTTACAGTCAGAGCTGAAAATAAAGGAAAATATTACAACTGCAGTTAATATTAGGTTAACAGTTATCATCAATTTTAGAAAAAAAATAAATAATATATAAATTATCAGAAATTAACTGTATCATCTTGAGGGTCATTGGACCAAACTATACGATGCCAATGAATTTCTGTTCCGATTTGTCTGTTAAAATGAAAAATGAAACTAATTCACATTTAGTTTTATTTTACCAGTAATAACATATTCCTTTTATTTTATCTATATAGAAGTTCCAACAATAAAATTTAGGGATACAAGCAACTAATAAACTGCATATCCAATAACATCTCTAGAAAGAGGATGGATTCCATCAGTAATTTCTTTAGCCAGAATCCCTAAAGTCCATTGGAAGGTACAATGAACTGAATTTGTAGAATTAAATTCCACCCCATTCCTCCACAAAGTCTGTTCCAAAAATGGTGTATATTAAGCAATCTCAATATTAGTGTGATCATTTGAATACTTTTAGTTTTCATTTGAAAATTAAAAAAAGCGCTTGTGTAAAGTTTTAAGATCTATCGATTTTTAATCGAGTTTACATATTTTTTCTCAGATCTTTTCTCCTCTATTTATTAATGACTGCAAAATTAGAAATAACACAGTTTACTTATTATCTTTATTACATTTACTTAACTTTTAATATGCAAACTATCTTTACCAGATACCTAAAGATTAAATTTATTTATTAAACAGAACTAATACTAGGTCGTGTTATCTTGCTGCTGTTGCATAGTCGCAAAAACACCAAAATAAGCAACACCCCCCTTATGTAGGAATGGACTGGTTTGTGACAATGGTGAGGGCTCAAAGTGTGGAATGCCTGATATAAACCCAGCAGATTATATCAGGAATTCCAGACTTTGAGACATCTGGTGAGTATGGGCTTGGCACACCCAGGGTCCTGAGCTGGATATAATCATTCTTCTCTTTCTTGGTGATTCCCTTCTACTTTTGACACTCTCTCCCTCTCAGGATAACTCGGGAATTTTTTTTTGGCTGGTGCAGCATAAGCCTCAGGCTTCCTTGCACAATGTAGCTAATAATAATAATAAGAAGAATGTAGTTTGCACACGTGGCAATCAGTTGAGTGTATGGGTCAGTTTTAAGATCTTTCTGACTTTAAACATGGAACAATTGTGGGAGCAGGATGTGCAGGTGCCAGCATCTCGACAATGGCCAACATAGTTAAGTGATTCCATTCTGTGGTGTCGTGAGTCCACTGTGACAGGCTTAACAGTGGTCACAAGTGGCCAATACTCATAGTGAGCATTGTGTATCCTGTCTGGTAACACAACAGACATGCAGCACAGTGGCCTAGCTGACCACTCAGTACAGCACAGGAATACCAATATCCATATGGACTTAGTATGTAGTGTTACTGTAGCTGTGGAAATTTTTCCTCAACTCTGCATATCCACATGGACTTTTTATAGTTTTATAATGATTCTTGTCAAGCAGCACTGTGGGTCTTCCCCAACTCCACATAATAGCACTGTGTCATAATACAAACTCTGTAAAAGCCACATGGACTGGGTTAGTGAATTTTTTGTGTCCGGTTAGTATAGGGTTGTGTTGGTCTGTTGTTCGTCCAGCCACGTAGCTAAGGGTGGTGAGGAGGTGGGCCAGGTACAGTAGGGGAAAAAGCTCTGGCAAAGCGAACCCTGGCAATACCTGAGCTTACTAGGAAGAACTTTTTTTTTGAGCCCTCCCTAATAAGCTCAGGTATCGCCAGGGTTCGCTTTGCCACCTCCGCCACATGGTGCCCTATGTGGGGAAGGTAGCTATCAGGCTAATAAATCAGGAAAAATTGATTTATTAGCCTGATAGCCACCTGAAAGCTCTGGTGATACCTGAACTTACTGATAGCCACCTGAAAGCTCTGGCAAAGCAAACCCTGACAATACCTGAGTTTACTAGGGAGAACTTTTTTAGCCCTCCCTAATAAGCTCAGGTATCACCAGGGTTCGCTTTGCCACTTCCCCCACATGGTGCCCGATGTGGGGAAAGTGGATATCAGGCTAATAAATCAGAAAAATCTGACTTTCCCACACTGGTCAGACCAGCTGCAACCATTGTCAGAATGCTGCTTAAGGAGAAGTGAGCATGGCATCATAAGAAGAGGGAGCACATCCAGTTATTGTTGTTGCGTTGGCATTTAACAACACATAGGATGCTGGGGCCATATTGTGTCTTTCTAATGATTAATAGGAAATACTAACTTTATTGTAATACTTGTTATATTTTATGATATATTCCTATGTTATTTAGAAAGGTAAACAGTTCTTTCTTATTAGGGTCATCTCCAAGAATCTGCACCAATGTTAGTGATGACTGTGCATTAGCACATGATTTAAAGCTGTTTGAATGGATATTGAGGTGAGGACAGTACACTAATAAATGATGAATAGTCAGTTGCATATGACATGATGTGCATTGAGCAGCACTGATTTTTTTTTTTTTTTTTTTTTGATTTTGGTAGTTGTTGGCGCATCGGCTTCTGTGGCCATATTGCACCTCCCAAGGTTTTTGCAGTACTTTGATCCAAGCCCGAGGCGGGAATCGAACCCGCGACCTTTGGGTTGCCGGGCAGGTACTTTACCCACTCGGCTAGCCCGGTCGGCTGAGCAGCACTGTCATTCATTAATAGACAGAGGTGTGTGAGGCAAATATACCCAATTCTTAGCCTTTCTAGAATTACTTCTCGTCTGCTTTTTTGGAAGCTGGAGAGCCACAGCTTTGGATCTGGTTTTATTCGGTAAAGTTTGTTTCCTGGATGACCAGCTGTTGTAGCATGCTTTGCAGATGATGGGTTTGAACTCTGTATATAGAACTTGACAAGACAGTAAAACAGAAGCATCTGGCTGTTTGGCTGCAAGATCTGCTTTTTCATTTCCTGCTATCCCAGAATGCCCTGGGATCCAGCAGAATGTCACAGTTTGGTTTGACTCGTCACACGCAAGTAATTTAGAATGGATTTGTTTTATTACAGGGTGAGAGGAGTTTGTTTGTTATTTGGTTTTTAGGAGCATTAGCAACTAAGGCCATATTGCTCCGGGATATGCGGTGGTCATTCCCTGACCTTTCCGCATCTTCCATATTTGGTGGTGATGGGCTCGAACCCCGGTCTAATCAAGAAGCGTGTGCTGCGCACTGCTGCTCCTTCCCACCTGGCTACGGAGGCGCCGAGAGGAGTTGGTATTACTATTTATAGCAGAGACAGCACTGAGTGAGTTAGTGTGTATTAAAGCAGACTGAATTAAATGTTCGATAATGTGATCCAAAGCTAAGTTTATAGCATAAAGCTCAGCAGTGAAGATACTGCATTCTACTGGTAATGAGACAGAAGTGGTGAATGACAGGAATATTACCGCAGCACCTACTTGGGTTTCAGTTTTTGATCCATCTGTAAGATTTCACAGCCCTATGAATGAGAAAGAGAATAAGCTGAATGTAACTGTGCGATATTGGGGGAGGATAAGCTGTTCTTTCCCCACTGCTGAAAATAGTCATCATATATTGCACAGATATTTGTCCAGGGTGGATCTGGTGGTGTCATGTCCTGAAATGTATTACAGATTTCTAAATTCCATGATTGAGTCAGTTCCTTAAATCTAAGTGGAGGAGGTCAGTTTTCATTCAGCTTACTATTGTAAGCCAAATGTGACTCCCATTCAGTTTTGTATAGACATCTCTAACTAGGGTGAGAGGGAAGAGTGCAGATTTTTTCACCATACGGCAGAAGTGGCCAACTTAATTTGTGATGCGATCTACTTTTTTCTTCAAAATGTGCCATGATCTACCATCTCAAAAATTTCATTGCACAAGGTGCACAAATTGAGGGATGACTGTATATTTAAAATTTGCCGTGATCGACCAAAATTAAATCTGCGATCGACTGGTAGATTGCGATCAACACATTGGCCACCCCTGCCCTAGAGCAATTCTCAGAGCACTGAGAGTTGCTCTAGGGCAGGGGTTTAATTGCACTGTTTAATTGCACTGAGAGTTGCTCTAGGGCAACTCTTTAGTGCAATTAAACACAAGCCCCTAGAGCAACTCTCAGAGCACTGAGAGTTGCTCTAGGGGCTTGTGTTTAATTGCACTAAAGTACTTTTTCTCGCAGAGTCACACTGTAGAACCATAGTCAAAAGCGAGACCTGATGAGAGCTCTATAAAAATGGATAAGGGTATGTCGATCAGTGCCCCATGACAAGGATGACACACACCAAAGGATATTCAACTTCTTCAAACAGATAGTTCGAAGATAGGCCACATGTGCTTGAAAGTTCAGTTTACTATATAGTATCAGGCCAAGAAATCAGACAGTATGAGCAAGAAGAACTGGCACATTATTTATCTTTAGCTCTGGATCAGGATGAAGAGACCGAAGTTTGCAGAAATGAGTGGTAGCGGATTTCTGTTCAGTGAGATGGTATCCACTGCATAAGGATTGAATTCTGGTTAGAGCAATTTGTAGGTGTCTTTCGATAGTGTTCATACTTTGCAATTGGCAGGATATGGTGAGGTTGTCAGCATACATGTATACTTCAATTGTTTTTGGAAGATCTTCCAATATACTGTTGACCCTAATCACAAATAGGGTTGTACTCAATATGGAACCCTGTGGACACCCTCTTCTTGAATGCGAGATGCTGATAGCATGTTTTGATATCAGACTTGAAATGTGCACAATTTTAAAAAGTTCTGAAATATTAAAAGGGAGGTAGCCTCTCAGTCCTAACTGATGCGTATCTTTAATGATACCATGATGCCATGCAGTGTCAAATGCTTTATAAATATACAGGTTAACCATCGCTAGATGTTGTCTCCTAAGGAAGGCATTACGAATGTTGGATTCAATTTTTACAAGTAAATCGAGGGTGGACCTGTTTTTATGGAAGCTATATTGGTGATCAGAAAGTAGATTTTGGGAATCTAGAATCCAGGTGAGACTCTTATGCACCATCCTTTCAAATATTTTGCCCAAACAGCTTGTCAACGATATTGGTCTATAATTCTGAATTTGAGAAGGATCTTTGCCAGGTTTTGGTATAGCGCAAATATAGGAATGATGCCAGGAGAGAGAGAGAATGTATTTTCTGAAAAGATTTGGTTGTAAACGAGCAATAATATGCATAGATTGGGTTCACATAGATGCTTCAGCATACTGTAGTGAATGCCGTCTGGTCCTGCTGCACTAGATGAAGGTTTGCTCAGATTCTTTCAGCTCAGTGAGAGTAAAGGGCTGGTTATACGAAAATGAGCGACTAGTTGAAAAATTCAATTTAATATGTTCTTCATTAGTTTTAATGCATTGAAAGGAGGTCACATAAGATGTTGTTATTTGGTTTTTAGGAGCATTAGCAACTAAGGCCATATTGCTCCGGGGATATGCGGTGGTCATTCCCTGACCTTTCCGCATCCTCCGTATTTGGTGGTCACGGGCTCGAACCCCGGTCTAATCAAGAAGCGTGTGCTATGCACTGCTGCTCCTGCCCACCTGGCTACGGAGGCACCAGATCACATAAGAGAAACAAGCAGAAATATTATAGAAAGATTCTACTAAAGCATTTGCAATATCAGTAAGAGAGGATAAGTCCTGCCCATTCCATTGTATTATTGGAGACTGCAACGGTAAAAATTTCCCATTGAGTGCATGTATTTTTTTTTTCAGATAATCCGTGTCAGCATTTTTGTTAATAGTTGAGGTAAAGTTAATCCAGGAGTCACGCTTTGCTTTTTTTTTTTTTTTTTTTTTTTTTTGTCTTGCTCTGGCTCTGAGTTTTTTTGAAAACAATTAGGTTGGTGGTAGTTGGGAATTTTCGAAATTGGTTACAAGCATGGCTTTTCCCGTCTTTGGAGTAATCTTCATTCCACCACTGGTTTTGGTGTACCCATTTGGGCTGGTCAGATTTTGGAATGGAAATTTTGGCTGCCAATAATATATGGCTGGTAATGTGATCGGTTACATTGTCAATATGTTGCTGCTGTACATACTGTTTGTTGAGTAGGACACAAGTAGAATAGTTTTTCCAGTCTGCTTTGTGGAAATTCCAAGAAGTACGGACTTTAGGACATGACAAATCCTGTGTTTGAATTGAACTGATTACAGGAAAATGGTCACTGTGGAAAGGATCCTTCAGCACTAACCATTCCATGCTTGGAAAAAGAGATGATGAACAGATGGATAAGTCTATGGCAGATGTACCTGTAGGTAGTTGGACATGAGCTGGAGAGCCAGTGTTTAATACAGTCAGGTTATGGTTATCCAGGAATGTTTCAATTAATTGGCCTCTCCTATCCATGGGTGGAAGATCCCCACAATGGATGGTGGCCATTGAAATCACTAAATAAACAGACAGGAAGCAGCAGTTGTGTGATTAGATTGTCAAGTTCAGTCTGGAAGCAAGGATAATTCGGTGAGATATAAATGGATGCAAGGGTTAATGATATTCCCATTGCCATCCGAACTGCTACAACTTCTAAGGCAGCTTGTAGTGGGAGATGTCTTGACGGTATAGTAAATTTTACAAGAACAGCTATCCTCCACTAGCAGGACCGTCAGAATCTCTGTCTCACCTAAACATGGTATAATTTTTGAATCCGAGAGAGACTTTTAGTGATAGAAGTTTTTTCTGTAAGCATACGCCGACTGCATTTGTTTGAATAAATAAATCACTCAGGTCATCAAAATTACTCCATAATCCTCTACAGTTCTATTGTAGGAATTTATTCATTATTTGGGTTTGATTGAGGAAGATTAATCTGATTGTTTTTTCTGAGAAGGCTTCAGTCTGCTTTGTTTTAATATTTCATTCCTGGAAAAGGTTGGGCGTCCTGTTTCTATAGTAACATTAGCATGTAATTCTAATACTGATTTGTCATCCTCTGGTTGAACATCAATTTCCATTTTGCTATTGCATGGTTTCACTTTTTCCTTGTCTTCAACGATTGCTGATTTTACTGTGTTTGGTAATGTTGAGATAGCACCAGTTGGGATACTGATTGGCGTATTGCTGATCTCATTGACTAAGTTTCTTTTTGGATGTTAGCACAGTTCTGGCTCAGGTGGAAAAAGAACTGCTTGGTTCTATGGAGACATCTGTTTGTGTTGCAACTGAGCAGCTACTTCTGGTGACCAGTGCATATGATCGGCTAGGCATGGTTAACAGCACTTACTTGCTTTCTTGCTTCAGGATATGTGACTTATATGCTCCACTTTATATTTCTGGATTTTTTTCCCCTGTTTTCCAAAGACCACAAGCTTTAGAAAATGCTGGATGGCTTCCTTTACAGTTTGGGCAAGTAGGAGAGGAAGCTGTACATTCTCCTTGGTGCCACAAATAGGGCACACAGTATTGCCTCAGTATGCAGTCTGTGCACGGCCGTACTTCTGGCATTTAAAGCAGGGCATGGGATTCAGGATGTAAGGTAGAATCTTGCAGTTTAAGTAACCTGCTTTAACAGAAGATGGAAGATTCGGAGTGTTGAACATCAAAATAATGGGTCTGGTTTGTAGCAGGTTACCATCTTTTTTGGTCATTATTCTCCAAGCATGTGTCAACCTTTTGTTCGCTAAGCTCTTGTACTATTTCTTCTTCAGAGACAGTTAGTAAGTCCCATTCACTGATAATGCCTTTAGACATGTTCAGAGTGTTATGGGGCATAACTGACATTGGAATATTGTTGAATGTTGTTAATTTTAACAATTTTTTTGAATGAGATGTTTGTTTGTTATTTGGTTTTTAGGAGCATTAGCAACTAAGGCCATATTGCTCCGGGATATGCGGTGGTCATTCCTTGACCTTTCCGCATCCTCCATATTTGGTGGTGACAGGCTCGAACCCCGGTCTAATCAAGAAGCATGTGCTACGCACTGCTGCTCCTTCCCACTGGGCTACGGAGGTGCCTTTTGAATGAGATGTTTTTGAAGTTTCAATTAGAAGGTCTCCAGATTGGAGACACTTTACCATTTTAGGGATCCAACAACCGATTCTAAACATTTCTGTATCAGAAAAGGCAACAGCTTGCCAACAGGTTGTGTGGACTTTCAGTGCATTATAAGAAATGCTGGCATATCTGAAATCTGTTTTTCCGTCCAAAGGGGCTTCGGACGATTTGACTCATGTTCTGAGACAGAGTTAACAACTTAGCCACACGTGGACTCTAGTGATGGATATTCATTGCAATCCATCGTTGCTCCTTTTAGCCCTGAAAGAGGGAATTCCTTCTCCCAGGTTACCGGCCCCAGCATGTGGAGACAGGAGTGGTGCCAACCAGTGACCAAGCAATCAGCAGAAGAGGAGAGCAGTATGTTGCTAGCGATAGCAGTAATATTGCTAATGGTGAAGCTGTGATGTTGCTCAGCGAGGGAAGAAGTAACGTTGCAAGCGGTGGAGGGTTTATTAAAGCACTAGTACTCACCCTAGGAAAAACACTAGAAAATCGCACTACAAAGATCGCTTGGGAACTATTACTTGGCACTCAGGGCCAGCATCCAGGTGGGTCAAGTCCCCAAACTGCTGTCATATTTGAGGGGGAGATCTAGCAACAAAACTTTGTACACACACACATCTTATCACTCCTACGAGTACACAAGACATTTTACACACACACACACACACACACACACACACACACACACACACACACACACACACACACACACACACACACACACTTTATGAGGTTTTTTATATATATATATATATATGTGTGTGGTTTTGGTTATTGGGAATATATTTACTGGCCTATCTTGCAACATGATGCAAAGACAGAGCTTGGTAGTATTACTTATATATACTCATTTTGTGTATATGTTGTGTGTTGTAATCACAGGTATTGATATAGCATTTTAGCTAACAAGAGGAAATTAGGTAAGAAATTAGGATAGAAATAGACATTCCTGCTCTCTTATAAATGAACAGCTCAGAGTGTGGGGGAATAAAATTAGTTAGAGGAAAGTGAAAAGTATATGAATGAGGAATATAAAGTTAGTGTTATTCGGAAGTGCAATAGGAAATTGCACCCCCGGATAATATCTTACTGTTCTATAGGATAACAGTCTTATTGTCAATAAGACCTTTTGACAAGTTTTACTGACAGACTATTGTTAACAAGTCAAATAGAATTAGACAATAGTCGTTATTAATAAAAAACAATAGCAAAGACAATAAGGGATTTACCATTATAAACATTGATTTCTATGATAAATACAGGAATCTTACCACCCCACTTAGTACTCTTAATTGGGGATGCAAAAACAGAGTGCTAACTAAATCCATGTTAAGCAGAGGAGATTTATCCACAGGATATAAGGTAAATACAGTAAACCCCCGCTATTCGCGGTATCTGTATTCGCGGTTTCGCGTATTCGCGATCGCTGATTTAATATAAAATGAAACCTAAAAAAATGTGAATTTTAAAGCGCCGTGAATATTATCCGCCATAAAAAACATGGGCGTGGCTAAAATTATCTTTCCCGGTCAAAATAGCGCTCAGGGGGTGGGGGGAAAGGGGTGACAAAATCGCGAGCGTGGATGTTTTTCGCTAATCCTTGTTCAGTATGTGTTATACGCTTGTCATTTCGACGGAAGATTTCGTCGTTTGCTTTTAATTTATATGCTTATAAATTGAATAAATTTATCAATTTATAAATTGATATGCTTACAAAAATGATAAATCTACCGTTTTGCAGTGTAAAACAGACTTTTTCGAGTGTGTTAACGGACGAAAGTGACTTTATTGTGGACAAGTTCTTTCTAACCTGTACAAAAATATGGCTACGAATAACAAGAGAAATGTGAAAATATCAAAGAAGGTGATGACATTAGCGAATAAAATTGAGTTATTAGACAAAATTTCTAATGGTGAAAGTGTCTCCTCAGTGGCAAAACATTATAAAATCAATGAGTCAACGGTACGATCAATCAAAAAATCGGAAAAAAAAATTTGCCGTAGTGTCCGTGAAAATGCGCTAATTGCTTCAAAAATTTGCTCTGTAACTCGTGATGTTAAATTAGAAAAATTGGAAAGGCTTTAAATCTGTGGAGAGAAGACCGAACTCAAAATAAAATTCCGTTAAGTTCACTCACCATTCGTGAAAAGGCAAAACTCCTTTATCAACACTTTAGCGAAACTGGTGATAGCACTGGCGGGATAAGTTTTTTTTGTTAGCAAAGGCGCTGGTTTGAAAGATTTGTTTGAAATTTCTAATAAATATTACATTTAATATTAAATTGTTTATTTTCATTTCGATGCCTTATGCTTGCATTTCACCATGTACTGTCTATGTACATAGTCATATTATGAAGGTACATATAATACATACATAGACAAAATTTTAGACTAGTTTTTCTTATATATTTCATACTTTGGAACAGAACCCCTTTATTACTATGGGAGCCATAACTCAGTATTTGTGTTTTTGGTATTCGCAACATTTCTCAGGAACGTAACCCCCGCTATTCGCGGGGGTTTACTGTAATTTTAACTGGTTGGAATAGTGTTTCTGGCTGATTTTAAATCATAATTTTGCTATAAAACAATATTAAATGTAGCAGAAATATTTAAATCTTTAAATACAGTATATGATTCAAGAAAATGCAAAAAAAAAACAAAAAAAACACCATATGTATGTGTATATTGTATTTACATTTACAATACTGTTAATTCCCAGATTGTGCATAACCACTAAATGTAGCATAAACCTAGTACTCTCCTGAATCCAGTCTTTTTAAAATGTCTAATTTAGTTTCTAATGATATTTTTCTAATAACTTTTCACCTTCTTTGCATTATTAGCACTAGCCGAGCCACTTGATCTCATTGAGGCCATTAAAAAAAAAGAAAAGAAGTTGAAACTACTTACACAGTAAACTAAAATCAATCACTTGGACACAAAATGCACATAAACAATATGTAAACCAGAACCAAACCTAAACTGAAAACAGCACTGCTCAGAAGTTTGCAGCCAAAAGCAACTCCCTGTCAGGAGACAACAGTTCCTAAAGAGACGTTTTATAAACAACACTTAAATAAACTTCAGGTAATTGAACTGCTCCAGTAGGCACTCTCTTTCCCATAACAGCGGCAGGCAGAAGATGTATAAAGTGTATAAAGTATATTTCATAATATGCAAGAAATAGTGCAGCAACTGCTTTAACATAAATTTTATCTACAGCATTGAATGACTGTAGCACTTTACAACTGTGGATGCAGAAAATTTGTGCCAGTACACAGAGCTGTGTTGTGCTGTTTGGTTTTTAGGAGCATTAGCAACTAAGGCCATATTGCTCCAGGATATGCGTGGTCATTCCCTGACCTTTCCGCATCCTCCGTATTTGGTGGTGATGGGCTCGAACCCCGGTCTAATCAAGAAGCGTGTGCTATGCACTGCTGCTCCTTCCCACCTGGCTACGGAGTCGCCAGTACACAGAGCTACAGAATAATAACAGAGAAATGTATATTTCCCATGGACAGCAAAAATAACTTTTGGAATAATAAACAGCCAGCTTTCAAATTTCTCCTTGTCATAAATTGGAAATGCTTTGCAGAATTTCCAGCTGCGAATTCAATTATTTTCTCATTAATTATTGTATCAGTTAGAAGTCAATTTAAATCAACTAACGCCATTTTGAATGCAAGTATTGTGAATTGTAGCTGATTGAAAAATCAAACTGACAAGCATTAAAAAAAAAAATATATATATACAGGGTGTTTCAGTTAAACGTTTCAGAACTTCTAAGAGGGGTAGGGTACATCCTGACAACTCGAAATCATATAGCAATGTGGGGTCGGAAATGCTTTCCTGAAGCGGTGTTGTACACGGAAGCACCATAAAGAAAAGAGACCGTAAGTGAGAAATCCTTTTAATAATACATGAAAAGAAGCAAAAGGTACATGGATTAAAGTAAGTGTTCGAAGTTTCTTCCACGGGCTACAATGCACGCCTCACATCTCCGACGCATGGACATCCGAACATTCTGGAATACTCCAGGCGAATTTCGAATTTCTTCGGCAGCTACTGCGATTCTTGCAACCAGCTCCTCAGCATTGTCAACAGGGGTGTCATAAACTAGCGATTTCATATGACCCCAGAAATAAAAATCAAGACATGATAGGTCGGGTGACAACTTTTGAGAGATGAACAGATTTCTGCATCGACGCAACAGACAATGTGGTTCCAACACGATGGAGCCCCTGCCCATTATAGCGGAGATGTTCGTAACTACCTGGATGTCACATTTGGTCAACAGTGGATCGGACGTGGTGGTCCCGTGCGTTGGCCTGCTTAGTCACCCGACCTATCATGTCTTGAATTTTATTTCTGCGGTCATATGAAATCGCTAGTTTATGACACCCCTGTTGACAATGCTGAGGAGCTGGTTGCAAGAATCGCAGTAGCTGCCGAAGAAATTTGAAATTCGCCTGGAGTATTCCAGAATGTTCGGATGTCCATGCGTCGGAGATGTGAGGCGTGCATTGTAGCCCGTGGAAGAAACTTCGAACACTTACTTTAATCCATGTACCTTTTGCTTCTTTTCATGTATTATTAAAACGATTTCTCACTTACGGTCTCTTTTCTTTTTATGGTGCTTCTGTGTACAACACCGCTTCAGGAAAGCATTTCCGACCCCACATTGCTATATGATTTCGAGTTGTCAGGATGTACCCTACCCCTCTTAGAAGTTCTGAAACGTTTAACTGAAACACCCTGTATATATATTTTTTTTTTTTTTTTTTTCTTGATTGGGCCTATCATGCACAGAAACACCTACTAATGGTGTTAACTCCTCCCAAGACATTTGGAGCTCCAAATGTCTGGGGGTGGAAATCAAAAAATAGAGAGTGATACAGCAAACAAGTACTGAGTGAACCATGTTATAGTGAAGGACAACTGTACATTAACTTTGTTATTCCAAAAAAAAGAGAGAGAAACTATTTGTTCCTCCACCTTGAGAATGTTCAGCTTCTCACGGCTGTTAATTAATTTAACAAAGAAATTACTGGCCACACATTATGATCTATTTTTCAGACCTTTTTCTGTAGCAGTAATAAATGAAAAGTTTGTAACAGGATTCAACACAATCACTTTCATCATGCTCACCTTCATGACTAAAGAAAGTGATAATGCTCCAAGTTAGTTGTCTGATGGCACCGGGGATTTCCCCCATCTCTGCACATGATAATGCTCCAGCCAAGATGATGCCAATCATGTTAGATCTATTAGAAGTTATTTCTGCCACAGGAAAGACAGTCTGAAAAGCAGGTTATAACGTATAGCCAGTGTTTCTTTTATCCTAAAGTGATATTATAAAGTTACTCTAAATTCTAACTCTCTGTGCAGTATTTTTTTATTATATAAAATATTACTTCTTTTTCTTGATACCACATGATAAATGGACCTTTCCCAGTAATTAAATCCTCAGAATTTCCAAGAAATCAATTCAAACTTCCCTTATTAATCAGAAGTTCTGATTAATAAGGACAGAAGCCTTGAAGGTCAAATCTCTAAAAAAATTATAAAGGTTGAAAATTATGTAAAAATAGTGTTGCACAGCAATGATGTGCATTAGACATCTATTAAATACTTTTTCTACTTAATTCTTACATTAACTTGATAAAAGAAAAAACTAGTTTCATTAAACTAATAATTTTCATTTTTTTCAAAGAATTCCATATTTATATCAAGTGCCCGTAAAGTCTCAATATCATTTGTGTAAAATATGATGCAAGAAAAGTAGTGCCATTAAAGTTAGCTGTACGAAGCATTTACCTTTACCGAAAGTTTCAAAATAGTGCCTGCAAGTAGCTATGTGTTTTTGTAAATTTGCAAATGTACAAATCTGGACAGCTCGAGTAATACCGGTCATCATGTCATCAATAATGACTTCCTCCATCTCTTGAAGGTATTTCTCACAGAAAAAGAAGCTTGATATCAGATGCAAAATACCTTGGTTTCATTTATCCAATTATATCAACAGCCAAAACACTCATGTAACTTCTAATAGATCTTACATGATCAAAAAAAATACACATGATAGTGAAGAAGTCACTACATGATATGAAAGTTTGTAGGATGTAAAGCTGCTGGAATGAGTAAACGTGTGTGGTGCATCACAGAGGAGAGCAACGAGAATGGTAAGTGGAACAAAGGGTTTCTCTTACCATGAAAGGCTTAAGTTCTGCAAATTGCACTGTCTGGAGACTAGGCAGCTCCAAGGTGATCTGATTAAGGTGTATAAGTCCTTGAATGGTTTGAGAAAGCTCAATGCTAATGGAATTATTCCTCATGCTCAGATTATGCACCTGAGGGGACATAAACTCAAATTGAGGAAAGACAGTTATAGAATAGATGTGTGGAAATTTGCCTTTGATCAGCGGGTGGTTGATTGCTGGAACAACTTCCATCTGTCAGTGTGGAAGTTGACAGCTTAAATAAATTCAAGGCAGAACACGACAAACTTTTTGAGTGAATGGGTGGGTGAAATGAGTTTTTTTTTTTTTGATGATCCTGCATAAGCTTGCTTTCTTGCTTCATATGCCTCTACTAATGCTAAGTTGGTATGTGTGTGGTGCACATAAAGAAAGATCATTGGCATTATATCTTTTTTGAGAGAGAAAATCACAGCAAAATGAGTGCTGGTGGTGCAGGTAGTGGAGGAAGATGCACTTTTTCCATGTTAATATTTCTTCCTTCCATCTTGTTAATTATTCCGTTTTTTGAAGTGGCATTAAAAAATACTATTCTTGGTACACTTAAAGAGCAATTCCCATTAATTGCAATAGAGTGGTTCATAACTTTGTGACATCACCCCTCTTTGAGAATCACTTGAGTAAACAATCACTATTTAGCACTTCAAAAAACAGAATAATTAACAAGATGGAAGGAAGAAATATTAACATGGAAAAAAATATTAACATGGAAGACAAAGTGACTTCAAAGAACATCTGGCCATAGTGTTTTCCTGAAATAACACCTCCAGACATTTTACTTATGGAGAGCAATAAAAGACTGCTTACAAAGATAACCTTCACTCTTCAAGAACTAGAGACACCCATTATAAATGTCATTACTATCACTCAGACTGACTTTATCTGTACTTTTGTGAATATTCAAAAATGTGTTAACAGTTATTTATTTATTTTTTTTTTTTGAGGCATTTATACATTTTACATAAAGTTTGCTGAAAACTATGTAAAATTACATGAACTAATTTTAAGTTACACAAAACTGTAACTTAAAATGTATATTATATATGTGCATATATATTTCTGAAGTAAAATAAATTAGATGACTGAAATAATTATCTACTAACAGAGGAAAATTATCACCACCAAGCTGACTTCCAAGGGTACATCCAGACTGGATAAGAGATTTTAGCTGCAGTCTTAAATCCTGATGATGTCTTAATTGTTCTGTTGACGGCATCCAAAATGTACCAGGTGGAGGTGGAGGTGGAGGAGGTGGTGGTTGTGGCTGAGGTTGGGCTGGTGGTGCAGGTAATGGAGGAAGATGCACCTTTTCCATGCTAATATTTCTTCCTTCCATCTTGTCAATTATGCCATTTTTTGAAGTGCTAAATATAAAATGAAAGAACTGTGATGAAAACAATAAAAAAAAACCAGAAAAAATAAAAGGAAATATATTAATCTCACTCAAGTGCATTTAAAACAGCAACATCATTCTATTCTGTTTAAAAGTAGTTTAAATTTTACTACATAAAATAAGCTTTGAGAAAGCAAAAAAAACAAAACAAAAAAAAAAAAAAAAAAAACAGAAAAATACTTTATACAGGAATAAAATTTTATGAATGACAAATGTTTGTAATAAACTGCCCTAACATGAAATCTTACACATACTTGTTAAGAATAACTATTTACTTATTGAATTTAACATTAGATTCCATTAAAAATGTCAGTATAAGTAGATCCATAATAACCATCATACCTGGCATTCTTCGATGGAAATTATGGTTATTACACTGCAAATAATATTTTAAACACAGTCTGGAATTTTTGAATAAATTGTTTACACATTCCTTATTTGTTAAAAGAAGCTACATTTTCATGTTTAGTGGTTAATTTATTTAACTCGTAAGCTCTATTCCCACTGATAAGCTTTCTCATTTGTATCCATAATATTGCCACTTCATCCTGACATCAGATTAATTTTGGGTAATTACTCATACCCTTTTGGTTTGGTTTATTCATCAGCATGTGGATATAGGTTTCACTGTATCAATATCAGTTTTCTGCTGCTATAATAAACAACCCACATGTAGCTGGCAGTTCCCCTCCCTTTTCACTTGTTATTACCCCTATGTGATGTCATTCAGACTGCATATCAACTTCTGTCAAGATTTTTTTCCACTATTTTTCAAAATAGAGAAAGAAAGCTCAATCTTCGTAGATGAATTCAATTTGACATATCAGCATATGGCATTCGCAAACTCACTCGCTCATTCATTCAGTCATGCAAGTCATTATACAATTTTTAAAAATGTGAAACTTTTTAAAAATTAATCAATTAAATTCTGGTTAATTAAAACTAAAAAGTTGATTCATTATCAAGACTTTTCATATTACATACGATGAACTTTATGTTATTGTTGCTTAGGGGCTTTACGGCGCAAGGACAGCAAAGGCCATAATGTGCCTAACTATGGTGATGTTAAATACATAGTTCTATCTGTATAGATGTTATTCAAGTTTATATTGTGTTGTATAGTTTTATCTGTTTGATGAAATCAAAAATTTTGGTCACATGTGATGTGTCTGCTAGTAGGTCAGAAATGCTGAGAGAGAAGTTCGTCATGGGAAATGAGATAAACATAGCTTGGCACTCAGTACTGTACTTGGGACAATCAATAAGTAGATGATGAACAGTGAGCTGGGTGTTAACAGTTTATACACAGTGGTGGGTCAGTGGCTGCAAGCAAATAAAGATGTGTCAGGTGCGTGTGGCATATCCTTAATCGGGCTAATACGACTTCTTCATGTCGGTTCTCATGTATACTACATCTCCATGGTTTTAGATCTTTTTTTTATGCCAAGTAGCTTATTGTTGACTTGATTCTGCCAGATATGTTGCCATTGTTCAAGGCATCATTTATTTATAATGTACTTATAGTCAGATGCAGGTGTAGTGAAGGATTGGTCTATAGGATCAGTAGCAGTTTTGGCAGCTAGGTCGGCCTGTTCGTTTCCAGAAATTCCAGCGTGACCAGGGATCCAACATAACAGAACTTGTTGTTTCTTCTGGTTTAATTTAGTCAGAGTATTCCAGATCTGTCTAAGTAAGGGGTTATAATTTTTTGTATTGCATTGTATAGCTTGGATAGCACTAATGGAGTCGGTATAAATAACGCTGTGCAGTGCAGTTCTTAAGAGTGTGTAGTTTACGGCTATGTGGATAGCACAGAGTTCTGCAGTATAGCTGCTACATTCAGTGGGGAGTTTTTTGGACATAGTGATTTTAGGAAATACTGCTGCTGCACCAACATGATTGTCAGTTTTAGACCCGTCTGGTGTAAATTGGTGTGTACTGGCCGTGCTGGGTTCTCAGTGCGGCGTACATTTGCAGTATGTTCTGTTGAGATAAGGTGTGTTTTCCCCAGGCTGTCAATGAAAAGTCACACGGTGGTATATAATATGTCCAAGGTGGGACTGTATGAGAGGCAGTGGGCTGTATCTTACTAAAGTCAATTTGCCAATCAGCCTGCAATGAGCAAAGACGTATCCCGGTTGGTGGATTTATTGATGGATTGGTTCGGTATAGGTTTATCCATTTAGGAGAAAAAAGTCCATTCCAAGTGGGATGGTTTGGATGCCCTTTGAGTTTTGCTGCATAGTGTAATAAAAGCATTTGTCTGCGTAGCTGCAGGGAGGTTTCATGTGCTTCAGCATATAGGCTGTGGACAGGTGATGTACGGTACGCCGCCAGTGCAAGACAAAGAGCACTGTGGTGCACAGGATCAAGCCAGCATAAAGCGCTTTGTCTAGCAGAGCTATAAACAACAGAACCATAGTCTAGACGTGAACATATTAGCGCATGATACGACTGTAATAGTGTGTATCGGTCAGCTCCCCATGTTGTGCCTGATAGAACTCTTAAGATATTTAGCTTTTTAAGACAGGTAATCCTGAGTGTTTTTAAATGTTCCAGGAAGGTAAGTTTTTGGTCAAGTATCACACCAAGAAAGTGGACACTAGGGACAACTGGTATGATTTGATTTTCTAGTCGAAATTCTGGGTGTGGATGTAGGTTACGCTTCCTGCAAAAGTGTATACCACAGTCTTTTGGGTTGAGAGGCGAAAACCATTGTTTTGGGCCCATTTTGCTATTTTGTTGATTGCACATTGCAGCTGTCTCACTACCATTCGCATATTAGGCGAATGGCAGGCGATACTAAAGTCATCGGCATACAGGGTAGTGGATATTGTTTGTGGCAGGTCCTGTGTTATTGAATTCATTTTTATATTAAAGAGGTTAGCACTTAGCACTGATCCTTGTGGCACTCCTTCTTCCTGTATGAACTTTGAAGATAAGTGGTTGTGAAATCGAACTTGAAATGAGCGGTGTTGTAGGAAGTTTCTTATAAACTGTGGTAGGTGTCCGCGTAATCTCAGATCGTATAGATTTCACATTATACCATATCTCCAAGCAGTGTCAAAACGCTTTTTCAATGTCAAAAAGGACCATCGCAAGATGTTCTTTGAGTACGAAGGCGTCACAGATGTTTATTTCTGTCTTAATCAAAAGGTCAAGAGTGGATCTACCTTCACGAAAGCCACACTGCACTGGATTCATAAGGTTATTTCGAGCTAGAAACCAGGATAACCGGGCGTTGATCATTTTTTCAATTACCTTGCATATACAGCTGGTGAGTGCAATAGGTCGATAATGCTGTGGATTTGTAGAATCTTTTCCAGGTTTTGGAAAAGCCAAAACATAAGCATGCCGCCATTTGTCAGGGAAAGTGTTTTCTTTGAATATTCTGTTGTAGAGCAGTAATAGTATCTTGCGTGCGGGTTCAGTAAGTTTTGCTATCATGATGTAATGTATTCCATCTGGCCCTGCTGCACTGAGTTTAGTGGAGGCTAGAGCATGATGTAATTCTGACATTGTGAAAGGGAGATTGTATGCAGCACTGGATGTTGATTCAAAATTAATTGAGTGTTTTTCAGCTTGTGCTTTGTGTGTCTGGAATTGTGGCAATGAACTTTATAGATGCAAAACTTCAGGTAATGGGCACAATATACATTGAACAACATATTTGATAATAAAACAAATTTCAATAAACTGACTAGAAAAATAATGCTTACTACAGGTTTTTTTTTTAAAATCCAGCAATTCATTTCTAATTTATCTGTAATATTAGAAAAATAAATTAACAGCAGAACCTCAAAAATTGAAAATTCACTGCAACATAACCTGTAGAATAAGATAAAGGAAATTCCTGCTAATCCACAAAAGGAGAGCTAAGGAGAATATAAATAAATATACTCCTTAGTTCTCTTTATATAAGTAAAAAGAATGCGATTTCAGTATTAGCAGTGGAAAATGATGCAACAAAGCAAGCTTATGCATCAGCCAAAGTGGGGGGGGGGGAACCCATCCCATATTACCTGTTTCCCATTAAACCACTAATAGTTCGTTTAGTTCTTCCCTGAATTTATTCAGACTACATTTGGTGGAAACCTGTTCCAACAATCAACTATCTGCTGGCTGAAGGCAAACTTCTGCACAATTTTATTTTATTATCAAAATAAAAAAATAAATTCCTAAGTATTTATGCTGCCAAGTACTCCTAATCACTTCTCCATTCAACTTCAAAATAGGTGGTCTATTCACATTAAAGAGAGCCCTTTAGCAACGTTTGTTTTGCTTTATTTGTTGAGATTTGAAGTTTATGTGTTTGACACCAGATATTCAAGTCCTCTGAGACTTCATTTGCTCTGCACTCTAGCTCTCGGCAGGAATTACAAAAAATCAGAATAGCAAGGTCATCTGCATAAGCTATATGAAGGATGTTGTCTCAATCAACCGAAAGCCACCCATCAAGGACCATGTTCCAGCACACAGGGCCAAGAACAGAGCCCTGAGGGCAGCTCCTAGAAACAGATCTGAAGATAGAGCAGAATCCTGAGGAAACTGTGATGCTGCGAGAATCAAAGTAATTCGAAAGGAGACAGTAAATACGAGCAGAGACCCCGGCCTCTATGGACCTCGCCAGGACACTTGGCCACCAAACAGTGTTGAATGCCCCTTTGAAATCAACAAAGAGACCAAGGACATATTTAGAATTGGAATTTTGAACAGAACTCAAAACCAGACAAATAGCATCGACATAAGACCTTTTACGTGTAAAGCCAAATTGAAGTGGGAAACTTGGGTTTCTGTCTAAATAGTAATTAAGAAGACGAGAAACAATTAATTTTTCCAAGACTTTGCCAAGGATGGGCAGCAGTGCAATGGGCCTGTAAGAGGCACCAGCAGGAATAATCCAAAAGACAGACAAGCATTCAAAATATTTAATATAATTAATGTGCAATTTTTCCAAAATCTTTTAAGTACAGAAACCTCAAGGAGATCCTGTCCAGGACATTTATCATCCCTTAAGATTGAGATAGCAGATTCCAGCTCAGTATCTGTAAAAGGAGCTTTGGTTTGGGGCCTTTGGTATGATAAATGATCTAATCTCATTGTAGTTTGGATGGTGTTTTCACAGGAGGCAGAAGACCTCATGGAGCAAGCCGTCCAAGATGGCATTAATTGACAAACTCCAGTCCAGGGTTTCATTACCATTTACAATAATTGAAAAAAGAACATCGCCGGGATGAACCTTGTTAGTAACAAGTTTGTAGGGTAACCCCCCACGGATCTTCATTTATGTTAAGCTGAACAAACCTTGCCCAGGCAAGTTTCTTCTCTTGGAAAATGGTATTGAAATAACTCCATCTATTGGATTTATACAACTCACCAAGTCTGTCAATCTCATCTCTGGGCCTGTTAGCTCTCTTTGCTCTCTGAAAATTACGACGAGCATTTTGTAAGTTTCCTCTGAGAATTGTGAGATTTGGGGTCCACCATGAAACACTATCCATTTTTCGTTTTTTCTGTTTTAGAGTGGACTCACAGACAGTGATTAGAATCTCTTGAACCCTAGAAACCTGCATATCAGCAGGAAGCGAGCCAAGTTGGACGATTATTTCTTCTGAAATAAGCTTACAAACCTTTGCATCAAAGATATTCCAATCAATGTGTTTTGTCTTAAACCGCGGGAAGTCAAAACAGCACCTCATAACCCTAGGATTGTTGCTTAGACTGATCATAAAAGTGATGACACTGTGGTCACTCGAACACCACAAAGTATGGCTAAGCCAGTTGGAAATGCCATAACCAAGAGTAGAGTTTGAAAGGGTAATGTCAATATAAGATTGACCCAGAGAAGAAACAAAAGTAGGTGAATGGCCTGGGTATTCCACTGAGTGAGGTTATTGGACTGAATAAGCTCCTCCAAAAGCTCACCTTTAGAGTCTGTAGTAGGGCTATTCCAAAGCTGGGAGTGAGCATTAGCATCCATCATAAAAATTACAGGGAAACCAGATAAATGGATCAAAACGTCTTCCATGTAATTCAGAAATGGCTCTATGGCCTGCCGGCCTGACTACATTGAGCATACAGAGAAACCACATAAATTTTTCAAAAACAGCCTTCCAAGCAGGCACATGCGACATGTGTGGAGCAAAGACTAGAAATTTTTGTTACAGTAATGAGGGGGGGTCAGCAACCACCAGGGTGGCCCAAACCCTGATAGTGGCATTACCCTGGTCACCGACCGTAACATGGTTTGAAGAAATAATGCAACAGCTGAGAGGGAGGCCCTTGACCACACCCTTATAAGAATACAGTTCTTGTAACCCTAAAAGTTGAAATTTGTGTTGGACTGTTAACTTAGAAAGATCACTTAAAACCGATAAAGATCAATGACAATTTAACTGTAAAGTATATAAATAAGACATTCCAGAGTTAGGTAAAGTCGGTCCGAATTTTTGTTACCTCTTGGGCTTTCACAAATTCAGGGCACTTAACATCCTTGAAGGAATGGTCCGCATTCCTTTTCTTAAGCTGACAATTTGGGCAAACAGCAGGTTCCTCCATTTTAGGACAGTCTTGAATTTGGTGACTCAGGTCACCGCAATGTCCGCAGGTAAACTTGGACTGGTGGCAGTATTTAGCCGAGTGTTTGTAGCTAAGACATTTAAAACAGCGTGATGCTGTGAAAAATCCTTCGTACCATGGACAGACCATCTGACAAAAACCTTGCAATTTGAAGCCAAAAACACTCCTAATTTTATTTGGGATCTCAAGAACCCAATGTTGATTGTTTTTGTTCCGAGATCTGATTTTAAAACAAACCTTAACAGACTCGAAATCTTCCTGGGAAATCTCATAATCCACAACGTTTTTATTGAATAAGTCTACCAGAAAATCAGAGTCATTGACATCTTTAGGTATGTCATATATTATGACAGTTGGATTTAATTTTTTAGGGGAATCCACAGAAAATTTTAACTTCTTGAACTTAGGGCAGGATTCAAGTTTATTTAGATCCTTGCTGTTATCAGTTTCGATGAGAACTCCCTTTTCTCTTATTTTTCTTATTGATTTAATCTTTAATTTTTTAAATTCAGGTTTAAGACTAGAAATTTCAGCTTTAACTTCCTCACAAGTTTTACAATTACTATCTGCATTTGCTTTAACTATGAGTAAATTACTTTGTTTGAACATCCGGTAAGTTAACTGGCAAACAATCACTCTGAGATTGTTTGTCCGTGCCTAAGGCAACCACACCTGCATAGGTGGGAGCCAAAACGGTTAGCAAGACATTTTGTTGTTTCCTCTCAACATTAAGATTATTTAATTTTGTTCTCAACTTTTCATTCTCTATAGTTAGATCTATCACTAACCTTTCCATATTGTTCCAATTTTTGGACATCTCAACAAACATGAGAGGTGTCACAGTAGAGTCCTCTATAAAAACATCAAGCATATTTGCTTTTAATCCAAAAAGATAGTCATGGATAGCTGCACTACCAGTTTGTTCACAATCTTGAGAATCATTAAATGTATGAGTAGAATTTAAAGGTCTTTGAATAAGGGGAAATTTGTCTTCCATTCTTATTTACAGTATACTAAATTCATACGGAATCCAAATGCAAACAGTTTTGCTCAGGAAAACACAAGCAGATCCCACAAACATTTCAGACTTCTAGCCATCTGTATATACTGGCAAGAAGCTAAGATATTCAACTCTGTGGGCTGCAAAGAACTACCGATATACATACAGAGACGTGTAAACTTTCAGCCAGTTCCTAAGAGTAAAATTACAAGATGGAAGTCACATATTCCATGGGGGGAGGAAGAATTTGCCTGGCTGACAAGGATATATTATCCAATGTAAAGTTCATATTTTGAACTAGCCCTTGGATCCTGATGCCAAAAGGATGACTGGCAGTTTTGCATGCATTATATAGATTTTCTCATCATGACATATAACCAAATGTCCACATATGGACATTCGGTTATATTCGGTCTGGCAGAGATTTTATTTTTATAGCATATTATAACAATAACTGCTGATATTGACATATCAATGGCAGTTCATTTGTCCCAATATAAAGACTTTTGGATCGGGAAAGTATGAAGTGTCATAGTGGCAACATGGATAGCTCTGTGGTGGATTGAATCAAGCCACTAAAGAACGGAATTACTAGAAGAGGAACTGACTTGGGAACCATATTCAAGTATGGACCAGGCAAGTGTTGCATAAAGGTAGAGTAAAGTGCTTCTATCTGCTCCCCAATAATTGGAGGAGATAGTACAGAGCATATTCAGATATGTTGTGCATTCTGCCTTGAGTTGATAGATACATCAGTGAAAAGTTAGTTTTTGACCAAAGATGGGTGTGGGCAAAGTTTTTACAGCTCCAGCTAATAGAGAAGTTTTTCTTAAATTTTTGCAGTTTTATTGACCTAATTTATTTTCTAGAAGTAGCTTTATATTCATAGTAATGATAAGTTTATTTTGAATTTTGATAGCGATTTTGCAGATTATTACTTAGTTCCGGTAGAATTGGTACCATTTGAAACTTGCCATCATTGCTGTAGTATATTAGATCGATACAAAATAGTGTAACGTATATCTTGAACTTGATAGCGTAAGGTATAAAGCAAAACTAGATAGAGTATTACATAGCACTGTATTAGGAATCTGTTAGCTTAGTATAGTACTATCAATTAATCAATTAAATTTGTAAATCTTATTAATTTTTATTGTTAATTTGCATTTAAAAGGAAATCATGTTCCAGACTAGAGAAGCAAAGCAACTTGCACAAAGTAGCGGAAGTGCTGTGGGCTGGGAGAAAATAGAATGGGGCAATTCTCCAATGCATCACAGTCTAAAAAAATGTGCAAAATCTGACAAGTTTGTGGATCTTTCTGGAACATGACATGATCAAGCCATAGAGAATGTCTTTGTATGTGTGCTAAGTACAGAGAATGTGAAGAAATTAAGTGCCAACTCAGCATTCTAATGGGCATCACGCACAAGTTGCAACAAACATGATATGTGCAAATGAGATACGGAGTAATGAGTTTCTGAAAATTTGTTTTTTATATGATTGAATATTTCATGGAAGAGTAAATACGTTTCACCATAATAACATGGAAACCCACAGAATTCCAGCTATCGGAACTATTGCAAATGCAATAAGAATGAGTTTACTACCTGATTATAACTGATTGCACTAGCAGAAAAGCTCATTAAGCTGGAAACTGTAAATTATTTTTATTGTTTATGTAGTGACCTCCAGAAATGTGCTTTAGAAAAATATCACAAAGGCAATAATTACTAGCGAGTCAACAGCGGAGATTCACAAATAAGGAATGGAAATGTTGAAAAATTATATCTAGCATAATAGCAGGGTTCCCTCCCGCACAACAGTTCAAAAATACTGTGTACTGCAAGGTTTCCCGCAATTC
The DNA here is from genome assembly GCF_048544385.1 of Mastigoproctus giganteus. NCBI lineage: Eukaryota > Metazoa > Arthropoda > Arachnida > Uropygi > Thelyphonidae > Mastigoproctus > Mastigoproctus giganteus. The sequence continues at coordinate 81,731,566 of NC_143586.1, read as the reverse complement.
TCTAACCGCGTTATATAAATACCACCTTGTGTGAGGATTGCTGCAATTTATCAACCGTTTTAGAGCAAAACCATGTTGCAGAAGTACTGGGTTATATGAGGATGCCTGTATTCAAGGTGTAGCCAAATCATTAGGGGACATCACTTCCTTATCTACACTAACAAAATTCCTGTATATCATTGACAAGACACCATGAGCTACTCTTGCAGCCTGTCTACACAGCTCAGAAAACTTCATATCTGACTGAACAATTAATCCCAGGTCTCTTTCATTCTCTACTACCCTGAGTGTAACACCACCCAGTTGGTACATTCTCTGGGGTTACTGCTACCCATATGCAGTACTTTATATTTGTCAATGTTAAAACTTCAGTTGCCACCTGTCAGTCCATCTGATCAACTATTATAGATCCTGTTGCAGCAGCATACTGTCATTACTGTTATTAACAACCCTCCCAACCTTTGTATCATCTGCAAACTTTGACAGTAAGCTTGCTATACCTTCATCAATATCATTGATAAATATACAAAACAGCAATGAACCCAACATCGAACCCTGGGAAACACCACTAATAACATTAGTCCACGAAGAGCAGTGTCCATTGATAACCACTCTCTGCCTTCTCCCACTCAACCATCCTTTTATCCATTGTAGCAACTTGAACTTAACCATACTGCTCCAATTTTTACAGTAGTCTTCCATGTGCAACAGCATCAAAGGCTTTCATAAAATCCAAGTATATGATATCAAAATTAATTTTTGCATCCAGTTCCTTTGTGACCACATCATAGTATCCAATCAAATTGGTCAGGCAAGACTTTCCCTTAAAAAACCCAATGCTGTGTCTGAACTATAACTGCAGTCTTGTCTAGATGATCCTGCAATGCTTCATCAACCAGACTCCATTATTTTCCCCGGAATAGAAGTTAAACTAACAGGTCTGTAATTATTCGAGTCATCCTTTTGTGAATTGGGGAAACATTTGCACATTTCCAGGTTACGCGGAGCTCCCCTGAGTCCAAGGAATATATCATAATTATGGCTAAGGGTTTGCTTACTTCCTTTGCTACCTCCTTTAATATAACTGAATAGATCCCATTCACACCAAGTGTTACACATCAACAATTTCTCCTCCACTTTGCTCTCATGTATTACAAAATTATTTAACTCTCTGTTACAGTTTGATAAACATCTGGCCCACTCCTCCTTGAATAACTCCTCATGTGTGAATGTAGATGCAAAAAACTCAATTAGTTCGGCAGCTATCTGAGAATGATCATCTACAGTTGAACCATTGATATCAAGTGGATAAATCTGATTCATCCCTTTCCTTTTAGAGTTTATATAAGTAAAGAAGTCTTTGCTTTTTTTCTTTGCATCCTTTGCCAAAGATTTTTCATAATCTGCCTTCAATTGTATAACCTCCTTTGTGACTTGATTACAGACTAGCTTGCATCTACCATAGGCTTCTGTGTCACATGACAATTTATGTGCATCCCATGCGTTTTTCTTCTCTGCCACTAGCCTCATTAGTTCATCTGACATTCATCTAGGCCTAATCCTAGAGCAGTATTTCTTAGTTGGAACAAAAAGCCTAGTAGCTTATAAAATTACTTCCTTGAATGCTTCACATTTAGAATTTGTTATTGGGAAAATCATCAGTTGGTCCCACTGCATAGAACTTAAAAAATCTCTGAGACCACTGCAGTCATCTTTACGAAAGCAAAAACCCTTCCCTTTACTCCTGATGGTAGTTACATCTTTAAGTAAATCCCACATCAATACTCTGTGATCACTGCCTCCTAGTGGTTCCTTTATCTGTAAATTCTTAATGCATGAATAATCACTGCTGATAATAAGATGAATTTACTCCCTCTTGCTGTCTTTCTAACGTGATGCTGTAGAAAACAATCATCCAATAAATCCACAAAAGCCTTGCTAGTGTGCAAGTGACCACCCACAAGTTCCAGTCTATATCTGGGAAGTTAAAATCCCCCATTATAAGACACTCTGATTTACTGAACCACTCTATTTCTCTGTATAATTGTTCATTGTACTCATCACAGTCATTAGGCCTATAACAAACTCCTACCTTCATTTTTGATTTCCCAGTGCTTATGTCACACCAGACTGACTCAACACTGCGTTCTCAATGCAATGTTGAGATTGACTCAACTCAACCATCTCGTTCACATGAAATGAACTTTGTAAAGATTTTGTAACACAATTTATTAAATTATCTATTGTGGTGTATAAAGTGTTAGGACAGTTTATTTCTTGATGTTCTATCATTTGCAAAGAAAATGTCTCATTTATACATGATTAAAAAAAAAAAAATTAATTTGTTCTTATTTTGACCCAATTTCAAAACTCTAGTATCAAATTACTGTCAAAAATCAGATCAATTTTCTAAAATTCGTAAAACAATTCAAAAATTGAAAAAATTGTTAAAAATTAAAAAACAACAACAAAAACTAATGCTTCAGTTTTTGTTGTTGTTTAGTTTTTAAAAATTAAAAAACAACAACAAATCATTAGTTATGCCTATTATAGCATTAAAAGGTTAATAAGCAAAAATAATTATAAAAAAAAATTTTTCTAATCTACTTTTTTTAAAATAAAGACTTGCACACATACACTGCTTGGAGAGCTTCTGCACTGCTACAGATTGTCATATCATTTCTCCAACAATCTTTTGCAGAAGAACTTTCTCCGGATATATCATAAAGTGTTGATGCTGGAGAGGATATATTTTTGTGGCTTTTGTCTTTACTATTTTCATCTGTAGGTGGGACCATAATTTCTTCATCATCTTCTTTTAATACTGTTTCCACTGGTATACTATGATTAATAAAAAACACGGTTAATTTTAACATGACCATTTATATTAGCATTAATATCAATCATTAATAAGATGAATATTTATATTAGCACTGCAACTGAAAACACCATCGGTATAATGATCTGAAATTAGCAATATTGAAATTACAGAAGCTTGCTCATCATTAGAAAACTTGAGTTTAGAAAGCCAATGAAGTTGGTGGAATGTATACAGTAATTTTGAGGAAGGTGATGAGAAAATGCATCAAACCATTAAGTTTATTTTGGAACTTGGAGAACTTCCTTGCACTGGAGGAGCACTAACACATTGCCAATCCATAAAGTAAAAAAAGTAAATTGCAGCCATTTTCAACCCACTGCAAGATGGAAGCCTCCTCAACAATTCATGCTGAGGGAAATAGACCATAATCTGCCACACTGGTCCAGTGCGGGTTGGCAGATCGACCATATTTAGCAGTCAGGGGCTTGAACCCCGGTCTACTCAAAGAGCATGTGCCACTGCACTCCCGCTCCTGACCACTCGGCTACGGAGGCCAGGTGATCCATAAAGACTAAGAGTCAAATGAACAATTACAGGTCAGTCAGAATGACTGACATAGAGAAAATTATGGAAGCAATGACAAAAAATGCAACACAGGGGAACTAAAATAGAAATGGCATCTCAAGGATATGCAGCATAGTTTTGTAAAAGGAAAATCATGTTTAACTAATTTGGTTTTCTATTTTTTCAGTATCACTCATGAATGGGATGTAGGAAATAATTTTTATATTGTTTATATGAATGAGTCTGTACGAAAGGTTACTGCATAAGCTGCACCAAGTCAGATTCATGGGTACCTTGAACCTTGGATTACAAGATGGCTACAGGAGAAGAGGCAAACAGTTGTGATCTTCAGTTTGGACTGGTGTTAGAAATAGGATTTCCCACAAGGTGCTGAGACTTCCTATTTGTGATACTCTTAAATGACAGTGACAAAGGAATAGTATGCATACTGTCAAAATTCAGAGATTATGTAAAAATTAAGAAGGCAGTAAATGACCAGCACCAGGCAGTGCTCAACCAAAATAAGTGGATAAGCTTCAGTGATGGTCAGATAAGAGGAAGCCATTCAAAACAATGCCTGTATTAAAAGACATTGTTTCAATTCAGGAAGAAGTGTTAATTTTCTTAACTAATTAATAAGTTCTAATTTTCATTTCTATATATAACATTTCTTAAAAAAATATATACAAAAACATGTTTCGCAATATGATTCGATTCTCGACCATTTCTTTACTGTTTGCAGATATAGTAAAAGTTATTAATGAATGAAATCATCAAGATCATATGAATCATTATTTAATTTAGTTTTATCTTAATTTTAAAATTAAAAAAGTAATAATAAAACGAGTGACAGCCAATATTTACCCTTGCCTAGAAATTTGATTTAGAGATTTGATAATATACAGGGGATGTACAAAATAATGGAAACACCTGTGATAACAGTTACATGTATGCAATAACACAGTGTTAGGTCACCCTTTGTGTGAAATAGATTCAAATAAATCTTGAACTGTCTTAAGAAGAATACTGAACCATTCTTCATGGAGGAGTGTTTTAACCTCCTTGAGTGATGAAGGAGGAGATCTTCTTCTGATTCTATTCTCAAAATATGCCCACAGTGGCCCAATAACATTTAAGGCTGATAATTGTGTAGGCAACAGCATATGCTTGGCCTCAGTTTCACGCTCCTCGAAGCAAGACTGGACACATCTGCTTGTGTGTATTGGAGTATTATCACCTTCAAACATGGTGTGTTTTTATGGGAAACAATGTTTGCACCATGAGATGAACCTGATCCCTCACAATATCAAGGTGATCAGAGGAAGTAATTTGCCCATTCAGGGTGATGACAGGACCCAAAGAACACCAAGATATTGCTGCCCAAACCACTGTTGATTCTCTTCTACAAATGACAGAACAAGACAGTCAAAGATGATGCACTTCTTCTGGCATTTGCCAAACAAAATCTCCCTGATGTTGCAATAAGTGTGAATGATGATTTGTCTGAAAATATGATGCTACTAATTATCAAGCATCCGGTTTTTGTGCTCCTTACTCCATTGCATCCTTTTCTAGAATTAACCATCAGTAATCAGTAGCCTGTCAATAGCAGCTCTGCCATAAATTTCAGTTTTACGAAGTTTTCACTGAACTGTTTTGCTAGAAAGTGGATTGCCAAGACTCTTATTTAGCTCTGCAGTTATTTTTGAGGCAGAAATTTTATGTTTTCAGGGTACATCCTTTTTAGTGTCCATCAGTTTCTTCCAGTCAGTTCCAATTTTCTGCTATAATTCATCCCACCAGATGTTGTTTTCCATATTTGCTGAATGCAGACATTACTTTCGATCCAGTTAGCATTAGCATTAGTAGAGGCATATGATGCAAGAAAGCAAGCTTATGCAGCATCAGCCAAGAAAAAATCCCTCCCATTTCATCCCTCCATTCGTTCCAAATGCATGTCCGGCTCAGCCTTAAATTTATTTAGGCTATTAGCTTCCACAACAAAAGATGGAAGCCTGTTCCACCAATCAACTACCCGCTGGCTAAAGGCAAATTTCGACACATCTATTCTACAACTATCTTTCCTCAATTTGAAACTGTGCCCCCTCAAGGTTCTTAGTCTGAGCAAGACAAAGAATCCCATCAGCATTCAGCTTGCTCCACCCATTCAAGGCCTTATACACCTCAATCAGATCACCTCACAGGTGCCTACTCTCCAGGCACTGCAATTTGCAGGACTTAAAAGCCTTTCTTGGTAAGAGCACCCCTTTGTTGCCCTTCTTTGTACTCGTTCTAGCAACTCTACATCCTTCCTAAAATGAGGCCTTCAGACCTGTACACAGTACTCTAGGTGTGGTCTGACCATTGCCTTGTATAACGGGATAATCACCTCCCTGTCCCTGCTAGCAAAATTCCTATATATCATTGACAAGACTCCATGACTTGTCCTGGCAGACAGTCTGCACTGCTCAGCGAACTTCATATTTGGCTGCACAATTACCCCCAGGTCTTTTTCACGTTCCACTTCCCTGAGTGTAGTACCACCCAGTTGGTACGTTTCTCTTCGGTTATTGCTACCCATATGCAGTACTTTGCATTCGTCAATGTTAAACTCCAGTTGCCACTTCTCAGCCCATTTTCCCAACTTATCTAGATCCAGTTGGAGTACTGTCATTACAGTCATTAAATACCCTGCCAACCTTTGTATCATCTACAAACTTGGACATTAAACCTGATATACCTTCATCAATATTATTGATAAATATATAAAACAACAATGGGCCCAACACCGAACCCTGGGGAACTCCACTAATAACATTTATCCAAAAAGAGCAGTGTCCATTCATTGCCACTCTCTGTTGTCTCCCACTCAACCATCCCTTTATCCATTGTAGCAGCTTACCTTTGATGCTATACCCCTCCAATTTGTAAAGCAGTCTTCCATGTACAACAGTATCAAAAGCTTTCCTGAAATCCAAGTATATGATATCAAAATTATTTTTGGCATTCAGTTCCTTTGTGACCACATCATAGTAAGCAATCAAATTGATCAGACAAGACCTCCCTTTGACAAACCCATGCTGTGTCTTAACTATTACTACAGTCTTGTCTAGATGATCCTGCAATGCTTCTTTAACCAGTGATTCCATTATTTTCCCCCGAACACAAGTTAAACTAACAGGTCTGTAGTTACTTGTGTCACCTTTTGAACCTCCTTTGTGAATTGGTGATACATTTGCACACCTCCAGCCCATGGGGACCTCCCCTTAGTCCAAGGAAGCTCTCATAATTATGGCTAAGGGTTAACTTCCTTTGCTGCCTCCTTTAATATAACTGGATAGATCCCGTCCACCCCAGGTGCCTTCCTTATGTTTAACTTCAACAATTTCTCCTCCACTTTGCTCTCAGTTATTACAAAATCATTTCGCTCCCTGTTAACGTTTGATAAACTTCTGTCACTCCCCTCATTAAATAACTCCTCATGTGTGAATGTAGATGCAAAATACTCATTTGGTTTATCAGCTACCTGAGCATGATCATCAATAGTCAACCCATCTATTTTAAGTGGTCTAATCTGATTCATCCCTTTCCTTCTAGAGTTTACTTAAGTAAAGAAGTCTTTGCTATTTTTCTTTGCATCCTTTGCCAAAGATTTCTCATAATCTGCCTTCGCCTGCCTAACCTCCTTTGTGACTTGATTACAGACTAGTTTATACCTGCCATAGGCTTCTGTATCACCTGATACTTTATATGCATCCCATACATTCTTCTTCTCCTCTGCCACTAGTCTCATTAATTCATCTGACATCCATTTAGGCCTAAACCTTGAACAGTATTTCTTAGTTGGAAAGAAAAGCCTAGTAGCCTCCAAAACTAAGTCCCTGAAGAAGTCACTGTTTGTAACATCATCAGTTCATCCCACTGTACAGAATTTAAAAACTGTCTGAGACCTCTGTAGTCACCTTTACAAAAGCAAAAGCCCTTCCCTTTAGCCTTGATGGTAGTTACACCTTAAATAATTCCCACATCAATACATTGTGATCACTGTCGCCCATGTGGTTCCTTTATCTGCAGATTCTTAATGCATGAAGAATCACTACTGATAATCAGATCAAGAGTATTACTCCCTCTGGTTGCCTCTCGAACATGTTGCTGTAGAAAACAGTCATCCAATAAATCCCCAAAAGTCTTGCTAGTGTGCGAGTGACCAACCCACAAGTTCCAGTCAATATCAAAGTTAAAATCTCCCCTTATAAGACATTCTGATTTACTGGCCCACTCTATTTCTCTGCACAATTGCTCATTATACTCATCATTGTCCACCAACATCAATTGGATGCACTTCCTTAGATTTCATGTGTTTCTTAACTAACAGCATAACCCCTCGACCCTTCCTATACATGTGGTACTTCCCAAATTCCAACTCTGCACTGCCTATATCTGTGAGACACCACGTCTCTGATATCCCAACAATATCTGTCTTTGATGTCTTGACTAGCACTTCAAGCTCATCAAATTTATTAACTATACTCCTAGCATTGGTATACATGCACCTCTTCCTACTCCTAGCCCATGTATTTGCTTGTTCCACTATGACTCCCAGCAGTCCTGGAAATCTCCATTACCTTGCTGTCCATTCTAATAGAAGCAGTGTAAGAATCACTTTTTCCTCTGCCTGAGGCCACTGTTAACGTTTTAGTCTATGTATCCCCCCCACGCTAGCAGTTTTCCGACCCACCTAACAATGCCTAGATAGCATCAGCAAATATTCTTGCACCCTTTCTTTTTAAGTGTATTTCATCCCTGTAGAAGCAGTCGCTCTCTTGTCAACAAGCAGAGACCAGGCTGAAAAAAAATTCTACCCCTTGAGCCTTGCACAATCTCTCCAGGGTCGAATTGATTGACAAGGCTCTCATCATATACTCCCTCCTATTGTGTCTGGGCAGAATTGCAGACACTTTCACATTCAACCTCTAACTCGCGACTTTTTTTTTGGATACATTAAACAAATCAGCAGTTTGACCTATTTGGAATTCAGACGGGGTGGTCATTTTCTTTATGTACCATTTCATATCACCTCTAAATAAACATCAGCTTTTATTGTCTCTCCTTCACAGTATTACCTGCAAAAAAAAAAAAAAATTATCTCTGAATATTCATAAATACATCATACAGTCATTACAAAAACTATTACTTTCATATTGGGCGTTTCCATTAATTTGTCCAACCCCTTTATATATATATCACTAAGTCTCGTAAGTAATATATATTAATTTGCTTTTCTAGATCAACTGGTTACTAAACTAGAACCACGAATACAGCAAGGGGTGGTATGCTGGAGAAGGATGGTCTGATCCATTAAAAAATTACTTCATTTGAATATGCAAATGAAGGAACAAATCTGTGCAGAGATAAAGTTGTATATTTGGAGGACTGCCCATCATATGAGACTATAAAAAATTGGAAAAGACAGTTCAGGTGTGGATAAAGCAGTGTGCATGATAATCCAAGGAAAGAGAGACCCATTTCAGCTACAGAGTCTGCCATTGTTGCTAAAGTGGAACAATTAGTCCTTGAAGGCAGATGTAACTATAAATTTTATAGCAAATGAAGTGAGCATTAGCCATGGGCATTTGAACATAATGCACGAGTTCATGAATGTCTAAGGTGGCATCCCAATAGGTACCGAGATTGTGTTGATGATTTTTGGCTGGATTGTGATTGGATAAATGCTGGGTACATCATGTTGACTCGGGGGGGGGGGGACACAGAACAGCAAACAACTATCTTCACCAACCTCCAAAAAGAGGCTAAGATTCAAAACTGTTTGCCAATAAAGTCATATTGTCAGACTTCTGCAACTCTTTTTTTCTCCTTACAGATTACATTGCTAAAGACTATCTGTAAGCAGAAAAAAAGGGAAGTCCAGAAAAGTTAAGAGAGGTTATCAAATTGAAGAGACAATGAAAGCTGACCAAAGGTGTCAGCCTCCTATCTCTCAATGCTCCTCTCATACTGGACTTTTCGATCAGATGCAGCCATGCAATTCTGCAGCACCCATCTAATCCTCCTGACTGCTCACTTCAGACCTTCCTCTTCTCTAAAATTAAGACACCATTATGGGGTTACATATTTCAGATTAATTAGGAGGTAATTAATGAAGTAGAAGCCTGATTTTCTACTCAAAATAAGGAATTCTATCCAAGAGGCATGAAAGAAGATTGAGTCAATTCAGTGTGACATATGTACTGGGAAAGCAAAAATGAGGGTTGTAGTGTGTTATAGGCCTAATGACTCTGAGGCTTACAACAAACAACTGTACAGAGAAATAATGGGCAAGTAAATCAGAACATCTTATAATGAGGGATTTTAACTTCCCAGATATTGACTGGAACTTGTGGGTTGGTTGGCCACTCACACACTAGCAAGATTTTTGGGTGCCTCCATAGCCAAGTGGGCAGGAGCAGCAGTGCGTAGCACATGCTTCTTGATTAGACCAGGGTTCAAGCCCGTGACCACCTAATATGGAGGATGCGGAAAGGTCAGGGAATGACCACCGCATATCCCCAGAGCAATATGGCCTTAGTTGCTAATGCTCCTAAAAAAACACAACAACAATAACAACCATCGAGGATAAAGGGAAGGGTTTTTGCTTTCGTATAGGTGACTACAATGGTCTCAGTTTTTAAATTCCATACAGTGGGACCAACTGATTATATTACCAATAGTAAATTCTAAATGTAAACTTTCAAGAAATTAATCTTGGAATCTACTGGGCTTTTCATACCAACTAAGAAATACTGTTCAAAGTTTAGGCCTAAATGAATGTTAGATGAACTAAAGAAACTCATGGCAGAGAAGAAAAGTATAGAATGTATAGAATGCATATAAATTATGCAGCGACACAGAAGGCTATAGTAGATATAAGTATCTGTAATCAAGTCACGAAGGAGGTCAGGCAAGCGAAGGCAGATTACAAGAAATCTTTGTCAAAGGATGCAAAGAAAAATAGCAAAGAGCTCTTTACTTATGTAAACTCTAGAAGGAAGGAGCTAAATCAGATTGGTCCACTTGATATCGATGGTTCGACTGTTGATGATCTTGCTCAGGTAGCTGACAAATTGAATGAGGATTTTGCATATACATTCACATGAGGAATTCTGTAGGGAAGTGGAGACCAGAAACTTATCAAACTCTAACAGGGAGCTAAATGATTTTGTAATAATAACTGAGCAAAAAAAAAAAAAAATTGTTAAAGTTAAACATAAGAAATGAACCTGGGGTGGATAGGATCTATCCAGTTATAATAAAGGAGGCAGCAAAGGAAGTAATAACTATGTGCATAAATTTCTATTTATTATTATTTTATTTTATTTAATATTCAGTTTTTTTCTCATCTTCTCATATTCACAATATGAGAAGATGAGATTAAAACGATATAATTAAATTATATATAATATAATTAAAACGATGCCATTTTAAACTATATTTTTAGAGTTTGCTGCATACTGATATGCTGCTTTTGCACAAACTTGTGCATTGTCAAATTCTTTCACAGCCTGAGGCTTAAACCCCAAAAGTGCATCAGTCTAATTCACTTTATACATCATCAGGGATTTCTCATATTGTGGAGTTATACTTCATAGCTGTTTTGTCATCATCGTATCACCAGGGGACCTATCCACTGAAGGAGGGCCAAATAGCCCTGAAACAGTCACCAGGGGAGCCTGATGCTGCCCGGAGTTTCCAAGAAAAGGTAACAATAGTCTTCTCCACTGGAGAATCATTGCCTATTCGAGGAGTTTGAGTTTTTTAAGTGGTGAGAGTTGGAGTTACTGTCCCTTTCATTTTTCTACACCATTTCTTTTCCTCTTCCATTCCTACTATTACTTTCCCTCTACTTTTTTGCTTTTCTAAGTCTAATAGGGACAAGTGGATAGTAGAATCATTATCCCACAAATATACAAACAAGCCTTGAAACAGTGCCATCTGGGTGGTGGTGGTGCCCAATGAGAATAAGTAACAATAGTCTTCTCTACTAGAGAAGCATTACTTATTCGAAGTACAGACAGTTCTCGCTTTATGAGTTCCTGGGTTTATGAGTTTTTTTTTTTCAAGGTATCAAGTGTCAACAAAATCGAAAATATGAACATTAATTGCAAAAAATGAATGTTAAACATTCATAAATACCGCATTTCAAACCACGTGCGTAACTATACAATACAGTGTACCCAGCTTTACGATATTAAGCCGTTCCAGAGTAACCATCATGTCGTTATGTGAATCCAATAACACTGTTTTTTGGTAATTCGTTCCACGATCTTGGAAGTTAAATTTTTCGCTATATAACTCTCTAAAAGGTTGTTTTTATAGTGCAAGTTGTATTAGTTAACAATTCAACTTGAACACACTACACTTTCATCGTTATCATATGTTCTGTTATAAGAACCAATTTTGAAAGCCTTCGTGACATTTTTCTAAAGAACATTTCTGGAGGTCAAGACCATAAAACAATAAAAACAATTTGCACTTTCTGGTTTATTGGGCTTTTCTGTTACTGCAAGCAATTATAAACAGGTAGTAAACTCGATGTTATTGCATTTGCAAAAATACCATTAGCTGGAAGTGTGTTGTTTTTTTGTGTTATTATGGTGACATGTGTTTCCCCTGTCCTGAATTCTTCAATTGTATAAAAAACAAATAAAATTTCAGAATCTTCTCTTTATTACTTTTTTTTTTTTTAAAGCTTTGAAAACTTGTTACTCCACACAAATCGTGTTAGTTGCAATTTGTGCATTCTTCAATTTTATGTTTGCACATCATAGTTTGATTTTCTGACCAATCATGATTGTGCTGGATCAATGGCAAAGTTTTCCAAAGCTGCTAATGGGCACCTATTTTACAAAACAGCCAGTCTTTGGCACAAGCACAGATTTCTTAAATGCCATGGCAACCAAACATCCAGGATTAGTAAATCTTTTAAGTGAGTGGTCTTCACATTTTGTCCAAAATGTGATGACCACTTATGAGGATTTAGCACCAAAGCCCATAAAATTTGTTTTGTTTGTTATCCTCCCACTTTTGCCCAAGCATCATGCTTCCCAAATTATACTTCTGAAAAGTTGGTGATCCCTATCAGCATACAGCTGCATTCATAATTTATTTACAGTTATGCCTCTCTGCTTAAAGCTACCAAACTTCTCGTGTTGAAACTTTTGAGAAGTGGTAACCAAATTGTTCCTCAAATATATAATTTATAGTCTTTTTTTTTAAATAAGCACCTTCAGTGTATTTCATATTTGCATGTTTAATCTAAATATTTAAATACTAACTATAAAAATGTCAACTAACTGTGAAAAAATGCCATCACCACTTAGCTGGGATCCTAGATTACAGCCAGTCTGCGATGCAGATTTCAAGTGCTCCTGCAAGTCCTGATGTTTTTCTTGTTCCTCAGGTAACATCCATGATGTAGGTGTTGTAGGCTGTTGTGATAGAGGTGGCTGAACTTGATCTACATGACTCTCTCCTGTTTCTGTATTATTTTCTGAAACTCTAGAATGAAAAACCTTAAATCAAACTTATGAATATTACAGAATGATTTTTTATTCATCTAACCATTGCAGCTGCTCATGTGGTAGTAGTGGGGTGATTATAAACTTTAATTATTTATTCAAAATGATTGTACACATAGGAGATGGTCATTAGTGAAACATGTTCAATATGTTTCACTGAGGACTAGCAATGTTTTAAGGGCAAAAAAGGTGATAGTGTTGTACACTTTGGTACTAATGACCTTGAGAGTAAGAGACCTGCAGATTTACTTAACAAGTACAGGTCAATGTTGAAAGAAAAGTTGCAAATTAGAGTTAAATTTGAAAGTGTCTGCAATTCTGCCCAGACACGATAGGAAGGAGTATATGATGAGAGCATTGTCAATCAATTCAGCATGGAGAGATTGTGCAAGGCTCATGGGGTAAAATTTTTTTAACATGGTCTGTGATTGCAAACAGGAGAGAGTGCTTCTACAGGGATTGGATACACTTAAATAGAAAGGATGCAAGAATATTTGCTGATGCTATCAAGGCAGTGTTAGGCAGGTTGGAAAACTGTTAGCTTGTGGGCATTCACAGACTGAGAGATTAACAGTAGCTGCAGGCAGAGGCAAAAGTGATTCTTGCACTGCTTCTATTGTAATGAACAGCAGCCTAGAGAGCAAGTTAGTGGGTATTTCAGGAGCTGCTGGGAGTCATCATGGAACAAATAAATATACGAGCTGTGTTAGGGTAACTAAGGGTAAGAACAGGTGCATGTATACTTGCATGTACACCAAGGCTAGAAGTAAAATAAATAAATTTGAAGAATCTGAAGTGCTGATCAAGACAACAAAGACATGGTGTCACACAGATAAAAGCAGTGCAAAATTGGAATTTCGGGAGTACAATGTGTACAGAAAGGATAGGCAGGGTAGGAAGGGATTATGCTGTTAGTTAAGAAACACAAAATCTATGAAAGTGCATCCAGTTGACATGAGTGGACAGAGCAATGTTGAGTCAGTTTGGTGTGGCATAAACACTGGGAAAGGGAAAATGCGAGTAGGAGTGTGTTATAGGCCTAATGACTCTGAGCTGTGAGTACAACAAACAATTGTGCAGAGAAAAAGAGAGAGCCAGTAAATCAGAATCTCTTGTAATGGGGATTTTAACTTTCCAGATATTGACTGGAACTTGTGGATTGGTCACTCACACACTAGCAAGACTTTTGTGGATATATTGGAGGATTGTTTTCAACAGCAAAATGTTAGAAGGGCAACCAGAGAGAGTAATACTCTTGATCTGATTATCAGCAGTGATCATTCATGCATTAAGAATTTGCAGATAAAGGAAACACTAGGTGACAGTGATCACAGTGCACTGATGTGGGATTTACTTAAAGATGTAACTACCATCAAGGCTAAAGGGAAGGGTTTTTGTTTTCGTAAAGGTGACTACAGTGGTCTCAGAGAGTTTTTAAATTCTATACAGTGGGGTCAACTGATGATGTTAAAAACAGCAAATTCTAAATGGGAACCCTTCATGGAATTAATCTTGGAAGCTACTAGGTTTTCCATACCAACTAAGAAATACTCTTCAAGATTTAGACCTAAATGGATGTCATATGAACTAATGAGGCTCGTGGCAGAGAAGAAAAATGAATGGGATACATATAAATTATCAGGTAACACAGAAGACTACGGCAGATACAAGGTAGTCTGTAATCAAGTCACAAAGGAGGTTAGGCAAGCGAAGGCTGATTACGAGAAATCCTTGGCAAAGGATGCAAAGAAAACCAACAAAGACTTCTTTACTTATGTAAACTCTAGAAGGAAGGGTCTTCAAACCACCAACATCAAGTGGACTAATCTGATTGGTCCACTTGATGTTGGTGGTTCGATTGTTGATGATCCTGCTCAGATAGATGACAAAATGAATGAGTATTTTGCATCTACATTCACACATGAGAAGTTCTGTAAGAAACGGGAGGACAGAAGTTTACTAAACTATAACAAGGAGCTAAATGATTTTGAAATAATAGACAGCAAAGTGGAGAAGAAATTGTTGAAGTTAAACTTAAAAAAAGGCACTTGGGGGCAAATGGAATCTATCCACTTATACTGAAGGAGGCAACAAGGGATGTAAGCAAACCCTTAACAATTATGAAAGCATCCTTAGATTCAGGGGAGGTCCCCGTGAACTGGTGATGTGCAAATTAACCCCAATTCACAAAAGCGGTTCAAAGAGTGATACAAATAATAATACGCCTGTTAGTTTAACTTCTGTTGCAGGGAAAATAATGGAGTCACTGGTTAAAGAAGTGATGCAGAACCACCTAGACAAGACTGCAGTAATATTCAGACAGCATGGGTTTGTTAAGGGCAAGTCCTGTCTGATAAATTTGATCGGATACTATGATGTGGTCACAAAGCAACTGTACGCAAAAAATAATTTTGATATCATATACTTGGATTTCAGGAAAGCTTTTGATACTGTTGCCATGAAAGACTGCTGTAAAAATTGAAATCATGGTATTAAGAGCAAGTTTCTGCTATTATACAATCATGGTATGGCATTAAGAGCAAGTTTCTGCTATTATACAATCATGGTATGGCATTAAGAGCAAGTTTCTGCAATAGATAATGAGATAGTTAAGTGAGAGATGGCAGAGAGTGGTAATAAATGGACACTGCTCTATATGAACTAATGTTTTAGTGGAGTCCCCCATGTTTCGGTGGTTGGTCCATTGTTGTTTTGTGTATTTATCAATGATATTGATTAAGGTATATTAGGCTTGATGTCAAAGTTTGCAGATGATAAAAAATTTGGCAGGGTTGTTAATGACAGTATGCTATTGCAACAGGATCTAGAAAAGTTAGGCAGATGGGCTGAGAAGTGGCAACTGAAGTTTAACACTGACAAATGCAAAGTACTTCATATGGATAGCAGTAACCCAAGAGAAATGTACTAACTGTGTGGTACTATACTCACGGTGATATAGAGTGAAAAAGACCTGGGGGTAATTGTGCAGAAATGAAGTTCTTTCAGCAGTGCAGATGGGCTGCCCGAGCAGGTCATGGAGTTTTGTCAATGACATATAGGAATTTTGCTAGCATAGACAGGGAGGTGATTATATCTTTGTATAAGGCAATGGTCAGGCCACACCTTGATTACTGCATACAGGTCTGGAGGCCTCATTTTAGGAAGGATGTAGAGTTGCTAGAATGAGTACAGAAGGGCAACAAGATTGATGAGAGGAACAAAGAGATGCTCTTACCAGGAGAGGCTTAAGTTCTGCAAGTTGCAGCATCTGGAGACCAGGCACCTATGAGGTGATCTGATTGAGGTGTATAAGGCCTTGAATGGTTTGAGCAGGTTCAATGATGATGGCATACTTCCACTTACTCGGATTAAAAACCTGGCATAGATTCAAACTGACGAAAGACAGGTATAGGATAGATGTGCATAATTTTGCCTTTAGCCAGTGGGTAGTTGATTGCTAGAACAGACTTCCATCTGCTGTTGTGGAAGTTGATACTTAAATAAATTTAAGGCTGAACCAGACAAACATTTGATGTGACCAGATGGGTGAAATCATATGCCTCAACTAATGCTAATGCTAAAAAATATTTTTCAAAATGTTTTTAAATTGAGTGAAAGAGCAAAATCTCCACCCTGAACATCAGAAAATTGTTGAAAATACTCTTTCAATTTCTTTCCTTCAATCTAAAAATATCCACTACATGAGGTCTTGAACAACTTTTAGCATTAGCAGAGGCATATGATGCAAGAAAGCAAGCTTATACAGCATCAGCCAAAAAAAAAAAAAAAAAAAACAACTTCCATTTCACCCCTCTGTTCGTTCGAAATACCTGTCCAGCTGAGCCTTAAATTTATTTAGGCTATCAACTTCCATAACAAGGGATGGACGTCTGTTCCACAAACCAACTACCCGCTGACTAAAGGCAAATTTCCGCACATCTATCCTACATCTGTCTTTCCTCAATCTGAATTTATGCCCTCTCAGGTGATTATTCTGAGCAAGAGTAAGAATCCCATCAGCATTGAGCATGCTCAAACCATTCAAGGCTTTATACACCTCTATCAGATCACCTCGCTGGTGCCTGGTCTCCAGACACTGTAATTTACAAAACTTAAGCCTTTCTTCATAAGAGCAACCCATTGTTCCATTCACTAATCTTGTTGCCCTTCTCTGTACTCGTTTCAGCAGCTCTACATCCTTCTTGAAATGAGGCTTCCAGACCTGTATACAGAACTCAAGGTGTGGCCTGACCATTGCCTTATACAAGGGAATAATCACCTCCTTATCTCTGCTAGAAAAATTCCTGTATATCATTGACAAGACACCATGAGCTACTCTTACAGCCCGTCTGCACTGCTCAGAAAACTTCATATCTGCCTGCACAATTACCCCCAGGTCCTTTTCATTCTGTACCACTAGTACCATGGAGTTCGTGCCTCCATAGCCAGGTGGGCAGAAGCAGCAGTGTGTAGCACACGCTTCTTGATTTAGACCGGGGTTCGAGCCGTGACCACCAAATACGAAGGATGCGGAAAGGTCAGGGAATGACCACCGCATATCCCCCGGAGCAATATGGCCTTAGTTGCTAATGCTCCTAAAAACCAAATAACAAAAAACAAAAAACAAAAACCACGGAGTTTATACGTTGCTCTAGGGTTGCTGTTTCCCATATGTAGTACTTTACATTTGTCAATGTTAAACTTCATTTGCCACCTCTCAGCCCATCTGCTCAACCTTTCCAGATCCTACTGCAGCAGCATAGCGTCGGTAGTATCCTTAATAACCCTGCCAACCTTTGTATCGTCTACAAACTGGGACATTAAGCTTGATATACCATCATCAATATCATTTATAAATACAGAAAACAATAATGGACGCAACACTGAACCCAGAGGGACTCCACTAATAACATTAGTCCACGATGAGCAGTGTCCATTGATTACCACTCTCTGTTTTCTCCCCCTTAAACATCCCTTTATCCATAGCAGCAATTTGCCTCTAATGCCACACTGCTCCAATTTGTGCAGCAGTCTTCCATGTGCAACAGTATCAAAAGCCTTTCTAAGATCCAAATATATAATATCAAAGTTATTCCCTGCATCCAGTTCTTTTGTGACTGCATCATAGTATCCAATCAAATTGGTCAGGCATGACTTTCCCTTAACAAAACCATGCTGTGTCCAATCTATAACTGAAGTGTTGTCTAGATGATCCTGCATATGACTGGGTACTGTGTGATTTGTCCTCAGTTAACGGTTGTTCTCTGTGAGATTTCTACATTTTGCGCAGCATTTGTGTTGTGTAAGATTAATATGCCCCGTAATTGTACAAATAGTCCAGATAACGTTTGTTACGTATGTGGAGAAATCACGTTAGATTCAAGAAAGTGTGCCTTAACTCGAGCCATAAAAGAAACCTACTTCTTGTACTTGGGTGTAATATAGGCAACCAGGACAAGAACTGGGCGACCACACACATATGCTGCACTACCTGTTCATCAAAACTCAATGCTTGGGTGAATCGAAAGGGATGTTTTATGCCTTTCGCAGTGACCACGATATGGAGGGGGTCAACAAATCACATCACAGACTGTTAATTTTGTATCGTGCCTCCTGTTAGAAAAGGGATGACAATGAAGAAAAAGTGGACAGAGACGTACGCAAATATAGCATATGAAATTTATCACGTGTCTCACGGTGAAGTACTACCTATTCCCGAACCACACAACCATTTTTCTCTGCACTCTGATGAAGATGAAGACATTGATGAACATCAACTTGATATACAAGAAGTACAGTAGGTACCATACATCAAGGGATCCACCACTTTGTCCAAATCTTTATCGTTCTGAAGCACATAAGCTCACAGAAGTGAACTTAATGACTTCATCAGGGATCTCAACCTGCTGAAGAATAAGGCAAAGCTTTTGGCTCGAGGCTACTACAGTGGAATCTTCTAGATCATTCTGTAAAAGTGAAAACAGTTTGTACTCGAAATAAAGACTGATAAATTCTCTCGAACACAAGGTGAATTCACTGTGTGTAAAAACGTTGATGGTCTAATGGCAGTAATGAACATGAGGCACGTTCCCGAAGAATTGCGACGATTTATAGACACTTCTAAGGTTAGTCTTAAGAATGTGCTATTACACAATGGAAATGTGCTGCCTTCAATACCTCTTGCATATGCCGTCCACAGAAAAGAAACATACGCAAAAGTGGAGAACATCCTCTTTCGTGTGCACTATAAGAATTATGAGTGACAGATATGTGGCGATTTAAAGGTATTCGCCATTTTATTACGCCTCCAAAAGGATTACACTAAGTATAGTTGCTTTCTCTGTGAGTGGGATAGTCGTGCCAAGGACATGCACTACGAGAAGATGAGTTGGCCTCGACGAAAGTCTTAAAGGAAGATTTTCGTTGAGGAAGAACGAAAAGGAAGAACCAAGAAATACAAAATTTTTAAATATGATAAAAAAGTAATATAAAAACACTATTACACTCTTCCTTCTTCATCCAGTGGAGTAACTTGTAGTCTCCCCTTATAGTTCATTGTGATGCTTTTCAAGTTATTCTCTGATCCATAATACAAAGTAACAAGTTTTCATCAACTACTCAGATTTATATAATTTTCTTTTAATTCAGCAATATTCAGAGGACATAATAATAATAATTATTATTTTAACAGTACCTGGGCATAACCCATACCCATATGGGTGTACTGCATCTGCAGAAGTTCACACACCAAATGCATGTGGTGCAGGCGTAAAAACACAGAATAACTCATGGGTGAAAACCCACTCCCTCCTCCTGAGATCAACTAACTACAACCTAAATTGAAGAAGACATTAGAAATTCTTCCAGTTGTCAAAGGAACTTGAGCCTGCAACTCTTGAAGAACATTCAGGAAAAACTTTCCTTAAGATATCCTTGCCATTCCAATTGGTGTCAAAGAACTCCTAGAGAAGTGTATAGAAATGATTGCAAACCTGAAAGTTATAATATGGTGTGGAGTTGCAACATTCAGAATCATAGAACTACATTTTTTTTTTGAGGAGCATCAATTAGCAACAGTAAATGAAGAACAAATACATTCATTTATTGCAGACATTTTTACAAAACCAGCTTCAAGACTAGGAGCAGACAAGAACAATGCTTATTTCCAACAAGATGGCAAAACAGCCCACACTTCCTATGCCACTATATGTTTCCTAGTCATGATGTTCTAAAATTTGATGACATTACGTGGACTCCAAGTTCCACACCCCTTCCCCCAAAACCTCAGTGAAAATGGCCTTTTCTAGTGGGAATACTCAAGGAGGAGTTTTTGTGATTGCCCTTTGAATATTTAGTGTATTCGTTGGATGACTGTTTTCTACAGCATGTTTGAGAGGCAACAATAGGGAGTAATACTCTTGATCTGATTATCAGCAGTGATTATTTGTGCATTAAGAATTTGCAGATAAAGGAACCACTAGGTGGCAGTGATCACAGTGTACTAATGTGGGATTTACTTAAAGATGTAACTACCATCAGGAGTAAAGGGAAGGGTTTTTGCTTCCGTAAAGGTGACCACAGTGGTCTCAGGCAATTTTTCAATTCCATACAGTGGGGACCAATTGATGATGTTACCAACAGCAAATTCTAAATGGGGAGCATTTAGAATTTGATGATCCTGCTCAGATAGCTGACAAACTGAACGAGTATTTTGCATCTACATTCACACAGAGACTGACTGAGGAATTCTGTAGGGAAGTGGAGGACAGATGCTTATTAAACTCTAACAGGGAGCTTAATGATTTTATAATAACTGAGAGCAACGTGAAGGATAAATTGTTGAAGTTAAACATAAGTCACCTGGGGTGGATGGGAGTTGGAGCTTAGACCTAAATGGATGTCAGATGAACTAATGAGATTTGTGGCAGAGAAGAAAAATGCTGTTGTTGTTATTAGGAGCATTAGCAACTAAGGCCATATTGCACCGGTGCGGTGGTCATTCCCTGACCTTTCCGCATCCTCCAAATTTGGTGGTGACGGGCTCGAACCCCGGTCTAATCAAGAAGAGTGTGCTACGCACTGCGGCTCCTTCCCACCTGGCTACGGAGGCGCCAAGAAAAATGCATATAAATTGTTGGGTGACACAGAAGCCTGTGGTAGATATAAGCTAGTCTGTAATCAAGTCACAAACGAGGTTAGGCAAGCGAAGGCAGATTATGAGAAATCTTTGGCAAAGGATGCAAAGAAAAACAAAAACTTCTTTACTTATGTAAACCCTAGAAGGAAGGGGATGAATCAGATTGCTCAACTCGTATTGATGGTCCCACTCTTGATGATTCTGCTCAGATAGCTGACAAAATGAACAATTATTTTGCATCTACATTCACACAAGAGAAATTCTGTAGGGAAGTGGAGGTCAGAAGCTTATTAAACTCTAACAGGGATCTTAATGATTTTTGTAATAACTGAGAGCAAAGTGGAGGAAAAATTGTTGAAGTTAAACATAAGGCACCTGGGGTGGATGAGATCTATACAGTAAACCCCCGCTATTCGCGGGGGTTACGTTCCTGAGAAATGCCGTGAATGCCGAAAACGCGAATACTGAGTTATGGCTCCCATAGTAATAAAGGGGTTCCATTCCAAAGTATATAAGAAAAACTAGTCTAAAATTTTGTCTATGTATGTATTATATGTACCTTCATAATATGACTATGTACATAGACAGTACATAGTGAAATGCAAGCATATGGCATCGAAATGAAAATAAGAAACAATTTAATATTAAATGTAATATTTATTAGAAATTTCAAACAAATCTTTCAAACCAGCGTCTTTGCTAGCTAAAAAACCTATCCCGCCAGTGCTCTCACCAGTTTCGCTAAAGCGTTGATAAGGAGTTTTGCGTTTTCACGAATGATGAGTGAATTTAACGGAATTTTATTTTGAGTTCGGTCTTCTATCCACAGATTTAAAGCCTTTTCCATTTTTTCTAATTTAACATCACGAGTTACAGGGCAAATTTTTGAAGCAATTAGCGCGTTTTCACGGACACTACGGCGCATTTTTTCTTCCGATTTTTTGATTGATCATACCGTTGACTCATTGATTTTATAATGTTTTGCCACTGAGGAGACACTTTCACCATTAGAAATTTTATCTAATAACTCAATTTTATTCGCTAATGTCATCACCTTCTTTGATATTTTCACATTTCTCTTGTTATTCGTAGCCATATTTTTGTAGGGGTTAGAAAGAACTTGTCCACAATCAAGTCACTTTCTTCCGTTAATACACTCGAAAAAGTCTGTTTTACACTGCAAAACGGTAGATTTATCACTTTTGTAAGCATATCAATTTATAAATTTATTCAATTTATAAGCATATAAATTAAAAGCAAACGACGAAACCTTCCATAACAAACGCATAACACATATTGAACAAGGATTAGCGAGAAACATCCACGCTCGCGATTTTGTCACCCCTCTCCCCCCACCCACTGAGCGCTGTTTTGACCGGGAAAGACAATTTTAGCCACGCCCATGTTTTTTTATGGCTGAAAATATTCACGGCGCTTTAAAATTCACATTTTTTAGGTTTCATTTTACATTAAATCGGCGATCGCGAATACGCGAAACCGCGAATACAGATACCGCGAATAGCAGGGGTTTACTGTACAGCTATATTGAAGGAGGCAACAAAGGAAATAAGCAAACCCTTAGCCATAATTATGAGAGAATCTTTGGAGTCGGGGAGGTCACCATAGACTAGAAATGTGAAAATTTATCCCCAATTCACAAAGGGTGACAAGAGTAATTAAGACTTATTAGTTTACCTTCTGTTCCAGGGAGGGTAAGGGTATTGGAGTCACTGGTTAAAGAAATACTGTTTTGATGGGCACGGATGTAATTGTTAGAAGGCCCACGAGGACTCCCCTAGTTACTCAGGATGTTACTGCACATCCAGTTATTTCTAAAAGGATGGGAAAAAAATGGAGTATGCTGCTAGCCGAAAATTATATTTGAAAAAATCTGAAAAGATGTGCTACACAAATTTTAGATGATAGTGGCTCAGGGGATGTAGATTTTTCAATGGACTTCTTCAATTTCTGGTCACACTTATTTCATGATGATATGTCTGGTTTCGAGTATCCTGTTAACTATCAAGCTGATGAGCTTTGTAGACTGTTATAAAAACCGATCACCTCAGATGAATTAAAGGCTGCTTTTCGTGGGGTTCATTCATCACCAGGATCAGATGGTGTGTCACCTCTATTTCTATATAATATTTCAACTCAGGTGCTCGTCGATTTGTTGCATATGTTCTTATGGACAGATCAGCTTACATAATCTTTATACTGAGCACACACGGTTTTTATTCCGAAGAAGAATCCTTTTAGTCCCTCTGAGTAAAGACCAATTTCAGTTTCTTCTGTTATAACTTGGACATATAAGATACTAGTGTACCATCCGTCTACAATTATCAAGTTGGATCCCTGACAAAGAGCTTTTTTTCCCCGATTGATAGGACCACAGAAAACATTGCTGTATTGCAAGCTCTTCTACATAATTTACTTTGATGGCGAAAAGCGTGACACTTAAAACTGATCTCTGTGGTACTCCCTCATCTTGGCTAAAGACACGAGAGAGTGAGGATCCCACACAAACTTGGAAAGATTGATTGGCTAGAAAGTTTTTAATAAAAATGGGGAGATGCCCTATAAGACCAAGACTATGCAAATCTTTTAAGAGCCAAATCTCCAAGCTGTGTCATACGCTTTCTCCATGTCAAAGAACACTGACACCAAGTGTTCGCGTTTGAGGAAAGCATCCCGGATGGATGTTTCCAGTCTAATAAGATGGTCCAAAGTGGACCGGTTCCTTCAGAAGCCGCACTGGATGGTGCAGAGAAGGTCATTTGATTCTAAATACCATATTAAACGAAAATTAACCATTAATTAGTAGTGACTTTTGGATCCTTTCCTGGCTTAGCAAAGACAAGAACGATTGCCTTGTGCCAGGAATCCGGAAATTGTCCTTCAATAAAGATTGTTATATAGAAGGAGCAGATAATCCATAGATTTTGGTGAAAGATGCTTAATCATTTCATAAAGGATGCCATCTGGTCCAACAGCACTTGCTTTGGAAAGAGTGAGGGCTCTTTTCAGTTCCTCTATAGTGAATGCCCCGTTGTAGGGATAAAGGCTCTTAGACTTAAAATTAAGTGCCTGTTTTTCGATTTTATGTTTCAGGATCAGGAACTCTGGGGAATACGAAGATGTTGCAGAAATGTTAGAGAATGTTTCCCCAAGAGAATTGGCTATTGCAGTTGGATCTGCAATAGCACATCCATTATAATCTAGGATTGAAGAAGGGTGGGATGTATATTTTCCCTTCATTTTCTGGATTTTATCCCAGACCAACTTAGTACTTAGTGGACTGAGTAATTGATGAAGTAAAACGGATCCACGATTCCTTTTGACTCTGACGGCAGATGTAGCATGCTTTGGCTCGTGTGCGTTTAAAGGCTATAAGACTGGTCGTGGTAGGATATCTGCAGAATATCCCCTACGCTTTGTTTTGAGCCTTTTTTGCTGCTGTGCATTTGTGAATTTCACCAAGGCTTGGGAAATGGTGGAAACCGGGCAGATGTTTTTGGAACAGCATTCGCAGCTGCTTGGACAATGATTTCTGTAATGTACGTTACTGCATCATTGATAGGCTCCTGACTGACTGTATTGAGGTCAAAATTTGCCTGATGTTGGAAGGCAGGCCAGTCAGCCTGATCAATCTTCCACTGTGGTAACCTGAAAGGAAGACATGGTCTCCCACTGTGTAACGAGGTTATCACAGGGAATGATCACTTCCGTATGGGTTCTCATCCACTTCCCAAGTGAAAGAAGGGAGTAGAGAACGGGAGCAGATAGAGAGATCACTGACAGAAAACGTACGGGTAGGCATGTGGAAGGTGTTTGTTCCAGTATTTAGAAGGGAAAGATCATTGTCATTTAGCATACGCTCTATGACTCGTCCCCTTCCATTGATGTTAGCACTACCCCACAGGGTGTTATGTCCATTAAAATCCCCGAGAAGTAAGAAAGGGGAGGCAACTGCATTACAAGATCATCAAGGTCTTCCTGGGAGATGTCAGTCCCAGGTGGCAAATAAATAGAGTAGACCATTAATAAAAATCCCACTGTAAGGCAAATTGCAACAGCCTCTATGCTAGTTGTAATTAGCAAGAGCTGAACTGGGGTCTGGTTCCCCACAAGGATAGCCACTCCTCCATGAGCAGGCCCATCCGCAATTCTGTCCTTACGATAAAGTGTTATATTATGCATGGTGGGGTTATCATTTGCCTTTAGATAAGTCTCCTGCAAGCAAAAGCAAACTGGCTCGTGCTTTTGCAGGAGGGCCTTGATGTCATCTGTATTTCGCTGGAATCCACGACAATTCCATCGTAGGAATTTAGCCATTATTTTGGCTTGGTGGGTCCATCAGGCGGCTTCCAAGGTGCTGAGGGCTTACTTTTGTCAGTCTTGGATTTATCTTTTTTGGAGGAGAATGTACGCTGTCCCGTGTCCATTTCTTCCTCCGTAAAAAGTTCCAAGACTGATTCATCTGGTACCTCCTTATTCTCTACATCCATTGTTTCTGGTGTTATGGGTGACTCTTCCGAACTTTTTAGCTTTTCTTTACCACTTGGTTTTGGTAGTGGTGGAGCACTAGGAGGTATGGATATAGCAGTGGCAGCTGACTGTGTTTTTTTGGTGGGCTTTTGTGAACTCAATAAATAGCGTGCAATCGGAGTGAATGACTCTCTTGGTGGTATAGTCATCTCAGTTTGTGTCCCGACAGTGCACTTAGCAGAAACCTTCTGGGCATATGAAGGTTTCCCACTATTTATTGGTTGGATACATTTTCTGGCCTCTGGGTAGGAGATATTCAGCTCTGTTTTCAGTTTTTGTATTTCTTTTTCATCCTTCCACCGCTGGCATGCTCTAGAGTAGGCGGGGTGCTCTCCTTGGCAGTTCAGTTTTGGAGCTGAACATTCCTTGCTCTCGTGGTCTTTAACACCACATCGTGGTGTTAAAGACCACGAGAGGCAGGGTTACCACGACAAGATGTTTGTGAGTGGCCGTATTTTTGGCATCTAAAACACCGCAGTGGGTTTGGGATATAAATCCTCACTGGGCAGTTTAGATAGCCTGCCTTGATGGAACTTGGAGGCCGTGGGGTGTTGAACGTGAGAATAAGAACTTGGATAGGGACGAGATTCCCATCCTTGCGTATCGATATTCTCTTAACAGCTGTCACTCCTTGGTCTTTTAATTCAGAGCAGATCTCTTCTTCAGAAACATGAAGAAGATCCCACTCTGATATAACACCACGTGAAGAATTCAGAGTTTTGTGGGGGGGGGGTTACGATGATAGGTATTCCCCCTATGGATGTAGACTTTATGATTTTTTCCGCTTGTTTTGTGGTAGAAGCTTCAACCAAAAGGTCGCCAGAACGCAGTCTTTTTATAGATTTAGGTGACCCTGCCAACCCCTCTAATCCTTTCTGGATAAAGAAGGGTGACATCTTTCGAATTGACTGCTCTCCGGTGGAATGGAGAATGAGGAAAGGTGGTGTCACTGATGGTGGTGTATCTTCAGTCCTGGCTCTTTTTGCAGAGGTGTTTTCTGCGTTATGATCTCAGTTAGGTAGGGGCCTTGTTTGGGCCCCAGAAGAACAAGGATTTAAATTACTCATAGGAGTAAGATAAAAATTTCTGATGCCCTAAGTACCTCACCCACCACGGAGCCCTACGAGGGGACGCCCACTCGTGAACTAGCAGGTACTGCGTACACGAATGGGACGCCAAGTTAGCTTAAAGGCACCATACCCATGTTTCCAATAAGCCTTGATCCCGTCCCAGGACCAAAGGGAGGGAGACTTATTGGAACGCAGTTGACCCTAGCAGTAAGAACCACCCGCCGATTGATCCCAGTCGGGCCGGTCCGGGACCACCCATCTTGTCGAAGCAGGGGCCAAAGTGGTGTTTTAAGGCTGGGTCCCTCAACCACTAGGATCCCCACCTTTCCGAATTCCACGGGTCACGGCACATGGCTGCACACACCAGATCCCAAAGATGTAACCCTGGAACCAAGGTATGGGCGTTAGATCCCAGTGATGCTAGTCTGGAAGTCCAGCAGCGTCACTGAGAGGTCCCCTCACCATGTACAGGTGCCCACGTCGAGGGGATTGCATTAAGCCTACAAGGGATGTAAGATAGTGTGATCTCCTCTAGTGATGGTAATTGATATATTGTTAAAGAGTTTACTAGATTATGTAGGCTTCCGCCTTTTGGGGCATAATGTAAACATGGTGGCATTTGCCGATGAACTTGTTTTAGCAGCCAACCCCTCGACAGGTCTTCAGTGCATTCTTGAGAGAGCTAATGTTTTCTTGAATAAGAGAGGTTTACTTGCCAATTTGGATAAATCATGGACAGTCTTTTATCATTCCTTCCGGACAGGAGAAGAAGGTGAAGGTCAAGGCAGGGAGGTTCTTTTTGGGTGAGGAGATGGTGCCTGCACTTACAGTCTTAGATCTGACGTAGCCCAGTGGTCAGGAACGAGAGTGCATAGCATGCGTTCCTTGAGTGGACCGGGGTTCAAGCCCGTGACTACTAAATACGATAAATATTTGTATTGACGATTTATTGTAAACTCTACTAACTTGGTCGTCGTGCCAGAGTATAAACAGAAAATTTTTTTTTTTTATAAGTGGGAGTATTTGGGTGTTGAGTTCTCCTTTACTGGGAAAACTTTGTTTGTGGCTGATCTAAACCTGTAATTGGGGAGGTTGAATAAAGCCCCTTTGAAATCCCAACAG
This sequence comes from Mastigoproctus giganteus, assembly GCF_048544385.1. NCBI lineage: Eukaryota > Metazoa > Arthropoda > Arachnida > Uropygi > Thelyphonidae > Mastigoproctus > Mastigoproctus giganteus. Next base: position 81,703,729 of record NC_143586.1, on the reverse strand, counting down.
ATATTGTTTATTCTAAAGTATTTCTTAATGTCCAGATTTTTTCCACCATTTAGTTCTGGGTAAAGTTACAGCAGGACAGTTGAATGCTTTAGATATGCAGGTCAGATTGGGGTGAAGAGATGGTTATGTTTACCCAAAGACGTTGTAACTCATTTTATGTGGATATTTTCTGCTGGGGGGGGGGGACTGCCCTCCTTACAGTGGGTAGTCCCAATCCTTAAGAAGAAACATCTTGAGAAGCTGAAGTTTTCTTCCTCCCCACTGATTAGGAGCATCGCCTCTTCTCCCACGAAGGACGAGGTGAAAAATGCAGAGAGGAGTCAAGTGGACGGCAGGAATGTTATTAATTCTAAAGGCAAATTGAGAGAACATTGGAAAACACTCCTCTGCAATTCCTTTAATGGACAGACTCTGGAAGAGTCAATGTAAGTTCTGGCTAAGCATTAATGGGTCGGAGATGGGACCCGGCTCTTGGTTGGTCATGCCTTTGTTGATCTGGTTGACCCGTATAAAACACCTTTTGTTGACCCGTATAATCACGCCTTTGTTGACCTGTATAAACACCCTCCCTACCCTCTCCAGAACATCAAGAGGGAGATCATTACATTGATCTTGTGGGGCTGGGTGTAATGCTATTGAAACTCTGGCTCATGTTGCCTTGCGGTGCCACTGGCCCCATGGATGCACATTAAAAGCAGTTTTAAGTCTTGTAAACAACCGGTTGTGTCAAAAAGGTTGGTTGACTCTTCTGAAGCCACAGTATACGACTACAGAGGATTTGAGAAAGCCAGATCTCCTCTCTGTAAAGGATGGTATCTCACACCTCTTAGATGCCCAAATAGTCTGTTTGGGATGTTCGCTAGAGGCATCTCATCGCTTAAAGAAGAGAAAGTACGATAGAAACATTAGTCTTAAGCAGCAAATTGATAATGATTTCCGAAATATCCCTTTAGTTTCCACAATTACAATTAGTCAGAATTAGTGATTTTAAAAATGATCTCAAGGAAGCCTGAGACTTATGCTGCTGTTTGTTTGTTTGTTATTTGGTTTTTAGGAGCATTAGCAACTAAGGCCATATTGCTTCGGGATATGCGGTGGTCATTCCCTGACCTTTCCGCATCCTCCGTATTTGGTGGTAATGGGCTCGAACACTTGTCTAATCAAGAAGTGTGTGCTACGCACTGCTGCTCCTTCCCACCTGGCTACGGAGGCGCCAACTTATGCTGCACCAGCCAAAAAAAAAAAAAAAAAAAAAATTCTAAATTACCCTAAGAGAGAGAAAGGTAGAAGGGAATCACCAAGAAAGAGAAGAATGATGATATCCAACTCACAATTCTATCCCAATGAAGAATTATTAACAAAAACTCACTGTGCAGAAAAATATATTCAATTAAATTATTTAATTTTTTTTAAATTTTATTGTTAAAAGAAGTATGTATTTTTATTATTATTTCACAGAAATATAGTATTTCTGTGAAATAAAACAAATATATGTGAAAAAAAAAATATATATATATATATATGTATATATATATAGTGAAACTTCCTTTAACGGACAGCCGTGGGGAACGAAAATGTGTCCGTTAGAGAGAAGTGTCCGCTAACAAGAAGTCTGAGGGAGAAAAAAAAAAAGAAAGAAAAATCGTTAAACGTTTAATGTAAAATTAAATTAAAATATATACAGATTTTGAACAATATTTTTGTAAATAATATACAATTACATACACAAGAGATAAAGTAAAATCGTTAAACGTTTAATGTAAAATTAAATTAAATTATATACAGATTTTGCACAATATTTTTGTAAATAATATACATACAATTGTGCTATGCATATTATGACTTTATCTTAAGAAAAATACATACAGTAATCACTTATTTTCTTCTGCACCTTCTTCCGGCTGATAATTTTGTTTTCAACATTTGTTAGGAGTGAAGAAACCATCGAAAGTCCTTCAGTATCTTCTTCAGCGGCGAAAAACATTTTTAAACAATTGATTTGTATGAGCGCTTCTTCTATTTTCATCGGTGGTTCGTCGTTAATATGTTCTTCGACAGAATGACCTCCTTCCATTCTTCATCCTCATGAGGAACTTCTTGAAAAATATCGATGATAATGTCGTTGATATCTAGAGCACCATCTTCTGTAGTGAGGTTTGAGTCTATATCGTTGTAGCCAGGGTCACTTGTAGCAGAAGTATCGTACATTATCAATAGATGTTGAAGTTCTTGTTCTTCTTGGTGCTCCACATTGCTGTTCACAGCTTCAATTTTTGCGTTTGAGAAGCCAGACTTTACAAAACAGTTCACGACAGTTTGTTTTCTAATTGCGTTTACTGAAGAGGAAATCCACTGAATCGCATCTAGGATGCTGATTTTCTTTGCAAGGTCACTCGCACATGTTACATTGTTCATGTTTGCAATGAGATGTCTTAAAACACGTTTTCTGTAGTGAAGTTTAAAATTTTTTATTATCCCTTGATCCAAGGGCTGACACTCTGCAGATGTGTTTGGTGGCAGAAGAATGATTTGAATGTTGGACAATTCAATGTGCGGGTGAGATGCAGCATTATCCATGAAAAGAATAATTTTTCTGTTTTGACGAATCATGTTTTGGTTAAAGTGACTTATCCATTCGCTCATGATATCTCATGTCATCCACGCTTTTTTATTAGACTTCCAGTCAACATCCAAAAGATTCAACTTTATGACCTTGAAACAAAGAGGATTTTGTGGGTTTCCCTATAACAAGAGGTTGTTCAAAGTCTCCCAGCATATTTGTACACAATAGTACAGTCAAGCGTTCCTTAGAAATTTTTCCGCCCTGGCACTTTTCGTTTTTTAGACTCGTGTTTTCAGGAAGAGCTTTAAAAAAACAACCCTGTTTCGTCACAGTTGTAAATATCCTTAGCTTCAAAATCACAACATAAATCTTCCAATTTGACGGTCCACTCTGTTACAACCCCAGTATCAACAGATCCACCTTCACCACTTACAGTTTTCCAAGAAATTTTATGCCGAGTTTTGAACTTGTCTAGCCATCCCACAGAAGCTTTGAACTCATTTACTCCCATAGATTTCGCAACCTCCAAAGCCTTTTCCCTAATAATAGGCCCATTAATGGGAATTTTTTTAGCATGTGTGCGACAAATTTGAAGTCCAACAGTTTTCGGGAATGATTTTTGAACCTGATCATTTACGTGTTGCCAAAATTGTTTGAGCAGTTCATTTTTTTTCTTTAGGATGTCGCTTACCTGCGTCTTCCCGATTTTGAATTTTACAGCGAGATTGTGAATACTATTTTTTTTGCCGATCATACGCATTAATGAGTTCGACTATCTTTTAAAGTTAAATGTTTACGAGAAGACATTGTGCACTTCACACGACACTGAACAAAACTGAAAAGACGAAAGGCCGACCATATTCCCCCCTTCCCTGCACACTTCGAATTCATCAGAAGTTTTACACGTGCCTTAAAATTCTTGAAAAGGGGTTTAGAACTGCGACGTAAACCTTGATAAAATTCAGAGAATCGGAAATAGAAAATAAACACACGATTGAGGCAATACGTGGAAGAAACGTTCCTAGAAAAAGGGCCGCGAGCTCGCCCGCTGTCCGTTATAGGGAGATTAAATTAAGTGCTAATCTAAACGAAACAGTGCAGACTGCCTGTCCACGTCCGTTACAGAGAATGTCCGCTAGACAGAAGCTGCAAACACGTTAAAACCAATGGAGGTGAGTTGGGGAATTTGAAAATGTCCGTTGTAGAGAGATGTTCGTTAATGAGAGGTGTCTGTTAGAAGTTTCACTGTATATATATAGGCTATATTTGTTAATACATATGTAATATAGGTAATATATGTAATATTTCTGTGAAAACAGAAATATTACATATATTACAAATATTACATATAGAAATATTATATGTGGGAAAAAAATATAGGCTATATTTGTTTATTTTTAAGAGGTGTGATATTTTATTTTATGAGGGGGAGGGGGGTATCAAAAAGTTTGTACCCTGACCTAGATAAAACATCAGTAGGAAGATGCCATTTTTAATATAAGCTTTCTATATATTTTATATAACTAACATGTGAAATTTTATTCGCGTAGGTGATCGTACACCTCTGGTGTACGATCACCTATGGGGATGAAATTTCCTACAGAGCCCGGAATCTGAGGAAGGACGCTATGGTTGACAAAGTGGAGTATCAGGCAGTGATCAAGTTCCTGCATTTGCAGGGCAAGAAAGCTCAGAAAATTTACGAAGAAATGAAAGCTGTGTATGGGCAGAATTGTCCATCCTATGACTGTAAAAAAGTGGAAACAGGAGTACCAGTGCGGTCACACAAGTGTCTTTGACGAGTCAAGAGAAGGAAGGCCATCGACATCCACAGACAGTGACACAGTTGCAAAGGTTAAGCAGCTGGTGCTGAGTGACAGATGTGTGACAATTTATTTCATCCCAAATGCAGTGGGAATTAGTATGGGTCTGCCCACAGCATTTTACATGACCATCTGCACATGTCTAAAGTCTCTACATGATAGGTTCCAAAATTGCTGATGCCTTTGCAGAACAATGTCAAATGCAATGTTCTTGCCAACTGTTGGATTTGTGTAATACAGATGTTAAGAACTTTTTTGATCGGTTGATGACAACTGACAAATGCTGGGTGTACCAGTATGAATCCAGAGATAAAAGACATGTCAAAGTAGTGGAAGCACATCTCCTCCTCACCTCAAAAATCAAAGACCACTCGATCTACGAAGAAGGTGATGTTGTCCATGTTTTGGGACAGAAAAGGGGTTATCCTACCAGATTACCTACCTTGTGGTTCCACACTTACCAGATAATACTTCAGAAATGTTTTGAAAAATTACGCAATGCTTTGAAGGTGAAAAGGTGCGGAATGTTAACCAAAGGTGTCCGTCTTCTGTCAGACAATGCACTGGCTCACACGGCCATTGCCACCACGAACTTTGTGCAGATTCGAACTACTGCAGCACCCACCCTTTTCTCCAGACCTAGCACCATCAGACTTCTTGTTTCGAGAAATGAAGGAACCATTGCGTGGAAGCTGCTTTGATTCGTCTCAAGAAGTCATCAATGAAATGGAATCGTGGTTTCAGGCAAAAAGTGCGGAGTTCCATGATCAAGGCATCAAACAACTGATACACAGATGGGAGAATTGTGCTACTATACATGGAGAGTACATAGAAAAGGATTAAATTTCTTGTGAAATTTCACCTTTCTAGAGCAATTATTTCTAGGTAAGGGTATGAACTTTTTGATATCCCCCCTCAGTTTAGTTGAAAAAAGTATATGTATTTAATTTATATTTTGTATATGAATATTTTTTTATAAATAAAAAATTTTAAAAAACATATGTGTATATGTTTTTGGGAGGGGGAGTTGTAAAATTGATTTCCTGCATTAGAATACTAAGAATCTGGCTACTTTACATTAAGGGCAAGTTGCTCTTATGGATAAAGGGAGGGTAGAGTCGGAGAAGACAGAGTGGAAATCCATGCACGCTGCTCTTCATGGACTAATGTTATTAGTGGAGTCCCCCAGGGTTCGGTGTTGATCGGATACTATGATGTGCTCTTTAAACAAAAGGATAATGACCTCCTTTTCAATTTTGCTAATACAGTAATACCCCGACTTACGCGAACTCGGAGTTACGCGGTTCTTTATTTTTTCGTTTGGCAACGCTGCTGCCCACTATCTTCAAGGTCGTTTTTCATATGTTATCGATATACGGTGCGACGGCGGAGAATGAGAGCGAAAGATGAACAAAATTCAACTTTGCTGCTTTTATGTTTTTTATATCAGTGAAGGGGAAACACATTTCACCATAATAACGTAAAAACCAACACAATTCCAGCTATCGGTATGCAATTAGATCGAGTTTACTACCAGTTTATAACAGATTCCACTAGCAGAAACACAACTGGATTTTTATTGTTTTATGGTAGTAACCCCTAGAAATGTGAAGTGTTAATAGTGTATCTCTGCCTTTATGGTGTTGTTTATTCAGTTGCTACATGCGCGCAGCTTTGTTATGCGTATCAAGCGTGCCTCCTCGTTTTGTAATTATGCTTTATTCCCTAAAAATGAGTAAAATACTTAAAAGGTGTGAAAAGGAAGCGTACTGGTGAAGACACTGCAGATTCAGAGAGAAAAAGAAAAGCAATTATCGATAAACAGAGGCGGACTGGATCAAAAATTCTTACCCGGGGAAAATTTATAGTGGCCTCATACTATGGTTTATGGCCAAAATCACACCGGCCCACCGGGGTTTCCCCAGTAAGGCTTATGGCCAGTCCGCCTCTGTCAATAGAGAAAAAATATGAAATTGTGAAACGCTTTGAGGGAAATGAAAGACCATGTGATATTGCACGTGCTACAGGCCTAAATGAAGCAACGGCGAAAAGCAGATGACAATTGCAAACTTGACAGGTTGAAAATTGAAAAGGGCTCAATTGTAAATGGCTTAAAATTTTTAGAAAACAGACTCCAACGAAGAACGCGTTATAGCTACAAAGCAAGGAATAAAAAAATTATTAGCTTGCTACGAAGAAATTCTGCGTGAAAAAAAGAAGGCGCTGTGTCGTCACACGAATGTTAGATTTTATGAAGCCATCGACATCGAAATAACTTTTTTACGTAAGTCATTTGTTTTTTAATACATATTTTGTATTAATATGTATAAAGAACTGCAATTTTATTAATATTTTTCTTCTAAACTAGTGTTTTTGTTAGTCCTTGGTCCCAATTAAGCAAAATTTATATGTATTTATATGCAAAGTTGTACCCCGACTTACGCGAATTCGACTTACGCGATTTTCGTCGGACCCATCTATTGCGTAACTTCGGGCTATTACTGTATTGAAAAGGAGGTCATTATCCTTTTGTTTAAGGCAATGGTCAGGCTGCACCTTGGGTACTGCATACAGGTCTGGAGGCCTCATTTTAGGAAGGATGTAGAGTTGCTAGAACAAGTACAGAGAAGGGCAACAAGATGGTGAGGGAAACAAATGGGTCCTCTTACAAAGAAAGGCTTAAGTTCTGCAAATTACAGTGTCTGGAGACTAATCACCTGCGAGGTGATCTGATCAAGGTGTATAAGGCCTTGAATGGGTTGAGCAGGCTCAATGCTGATGGGATTCTTCCTCTTACTCAGATTACGAACCTGAGAGGGAATAAACTCAAATTGAGGAAGGACAGTTGGTGAACAGATGTGCGGAAATTTGCCGGGTAGTTGATCGCTGAGACAAACTTCCATTTGTCATTGTGGAAGTCGATAGCTTAAATAAATTCAAGGAAGAACTGGACAAAAATTTAGAGCAAATGGATGTGTGAAATGGGATTTTTTTTTTTGGCTGATGCTGTATAAGCTTGCCTTCTCGCATCACATGCCTCTGCTAATATTGCTGAATTAAAAAAAAAAATCCACAAAAAAGAAATCACAATAGCTGAATAAAACTTATGTTGTGCCATGGAAAGTTTACTGCATAGATTAGAATGCTACATGACTAACAAGGGAGCAAATTTACAGGCTTTGTTTTTAAGAACTAAAACTGCATTATTTATACTGATAACGTACTCTCCCCACAAAATTGTGTCAATTTGTTCAACAGATATTGGAGAGAGAAAGAGAGAAAAAAAACACTAATATGTAGCCACTTAACCCTGTAGCTCTAGCTGAACAATGAAGAACAACCAGAAGCCATCAACTGGCTCAAAGTGACAGGAAGACAACCAATGTGTGTGGGTCGGGGGAGGGGGATTTTATGGAGAATGGGCCAGATCCAATTGTTCTACAATTTAGGTGGCCATGTATTGGCATTATTAACCCAGGAACAGGTGCGTGGGACCTGTCAGTTGCCTCGTGATAAAGAGTTTTGGGTGTTAAATGTTAGTTCAAGATTAAAGATTGAAATCTCTACCTTAATAAATACAGACCTAGTTTTTCTCAAGTTGTTTTTGAAGTAATATTTTTGTTTTTCAAGCGGAAATAGCATGAAAGAACCTGACAAGTCCTGAACTCCCATTTTTGTGCTTTGCAGGTGAACATCCCTCACAGATGCCATTTGCATTTCATGTTTATATTTCAATCATACATTGAATGATTGCTATTTTAATCACTAGTTATACACTAGCTCAACCTTGGAAGGATGTTTCATGGCTGTTTGAGAAGTAATTAGCTGAAAACACATCAGAACTCATGAAAGGGTTTGTCTTTGCAAATCTTGTAATTATTTTTGTGCAGAGTTATGAAGTGAATATGTACTCCTTGTTTTCATTTTTTTTTAATCTAAAGCTACAGAATCTTCTGATACACTAAGTTAGATTGTTTGATTTATTGTTGTTGCCTAAATTATTATCATCATTTATTTGAAAAAAAGAAAAAAAAAGAAACACATATCAATGATATCTTTGGTGATATATGAGTAAAAGACTCATAAATATATTTTTTATTTGTGAGGTTTTTACTCTTATTTTGAGAAAGTTTTGTTTCACTGTAAATGATGTGTAAAAAAATATTTTTTTAATTTAAAAATTAATTAAAAAATAAAACGGTATATAGAATAATTAATGCAATCCATTCACAAAAGGTCAAGCATTGAAAAGCATTAGTATACTGTAAGCAGAATTTTAAAAAGCCAACAAGTTTTCCCAGAAATAAAAAGAAAATATAGGACCTGTTGCATCCAATTCCATTTTTGTTTGGATTGTGTGTGCACCACTGGGTTAACCCATGTGAATGCACATAGCTAAAACTTTCCGTTCTCTCAGTACATAAGCAGGCAGGTTCAGTATAGTGTATAGTGGCACTACCTCCCCCAACTCCACACAGGCAGTTTAGTGGGGATTTTTTTTTTTAAATGCTCTTAAAAAGATTTGTTTCTAGATATTTTTAAATGAATAATTTTTGTGTGTACTTTAACTCTATACCAATATAACACCTTTATAACTTGATTCGTTATTTTTTTTAAAAAAAAAAATCATGTATGAATCCAAATGGTTGAATTCAGCCATTCTTGCAAGAACGGAACGATTTAAAACTTTACAGCATGATTACCAGCAGAAAATTTATCAATTTATTTTTCTATAGTAAATAAGATTATATATACTCACTACAAAAATAAAATAATCCCGCAGGATTTTTTTACACTTTCTTTACACAAGCATTTGCGCAAGGCCATTTTCAACATTTTTTTTCTAGTCAATAACATTATTAGATTATATTATTTACTATATAAACAAAATATTATATTCATATTCTTAAGTTTTATTAAAAAAATAATAATAAATAATTTGTAAACCCAAGGTGCATTTTTAGTAACATCAGAAATACTATAGCACAGCTGAAATTAAGCTCCCCCCCCCCCACTTATCAGTAATACTATAGGTTTTATGAAAATGAAATACAGCAAAATCTTGTTAATACAAATAATAATACTAATAATAAGGTCTATCTAAAATGTGATGCTTCAGTGTTTTCTTTGACACATATTTCTTTTAGGGGTAACTAAATTCTTTGCCCAACAGTAATAAAAACAATACAGTGCACCCTCAATACAATGTGCCTCTTCACGCTGCAGTTTTAGATATATCATGAATATGATCACGTCCTCCAAAACAAATCATGGAAAAAAACAGTAGTGTGTTCAAAGAACTAGTAAAAGTGAATATTGTATATACTCGTATCTACCGTACGCCCTACTACTGTATTTCCAAGAGGGGAAATTAGCTAAAAATTGTATATTTCTTTTATATATTCAGTTGCAAAGTAATTTTTGTAAACAACAGGACTCCTGAAAGGCTAATTACTGTGGACACCCAGTTTCTTCCTTCAACTAAATATACAATAAAAGAGTATATCAGGGGAACACTAATTACAAACAGCTACCTCTGGAGTGGAATACGGCTACCACCTGTCAAGTGCAATACATCAGTTTTAAAGTGAATTTTTGCAAATAACAGCATGTGATATCCTTTCTTTGATTAGCAATTACACTTAGAATAGCAACAACACTAGACAAAAATACACAAACTAACAAGTGATTTTTGGAGAAATCACGTGATTTCACATCAGCACTGTGATAGGTTGGACAGTTTGGTTTTAATTTATTTTTCTCAAAACAACGTAAATTTTAGGGCATCAGAAAAACATGGCAAAATTAGTAAATCAGTATGACTGAAATAATGGCCACCAAAAGAAAAAGATATACAGTTGAAGAAAAGTTAAAAAATTATCGAAAGAGTTAAGAGCAGCAAAATAAAATCCAGTATATTTTGTGAGTATGGAATTCCAGAAGGAACGATTTACAGTTGGATGAAGAAGGAAGAAATGCATTCATTTGTAGACTTTTCCGTAGAAGATGAAGCAGGCCTCCAAAGAAAGAAAACTAGACTTTGTGAAAACAGTGATGTGAATCAATGCTTATAGTAGTTTCTACAGAAGCATAGTGAAGGAGTACTGATAAAAGGGATAATTTTGAAAGCACATGTATGTATAGACATGTATAGTGTCTTATGTAAGGCGGCTCCTGAACGCTAGTTCAACTCTGCTGTGATACACTGTGATGTTACAAATACTGCAGAAAGGCCAGAAATGTGTGTAATGCTATGTTTGTTTCGTGTATGTTATGTTTTCAGTTGTTTCTGGCTGCTTTGCTATCAGGAAGCAACAAGCACCAGGGAGGTGCATCCTGATACCCACTAAGGCACGAGGAGGCGGGCCACAACTGTGTGTGAACTGCAGCAAACCTAGAGTGTCACGTACTGAATGTATTTTATTTGCTCATTCAAAATATGAGCAAATAAAATAAAACAGTAAATTAATAAAAATTATAAAAATAAAAGTAATTAAAAGTTAAAGAAATTAAAAATTTAAAGTAAAAATACATTTTTAGAAAAAAAAAATAAAAAATTTAAAAAAATAATTAGAAAAATTAAAGATAAAAATAAGTAAATAAAATAAATAAAAATCCTGCACCAGTGCAAGGTGGTGCCAGCAAATGATTATGCCTCAGGACCAGCAGAAGATAGAAGTTAAGAAGACACAGTGATATCATTCAGCGTCGTACAAGTATGATTACCAACTAACCAAGTCAAAGGTGGTGGTGAAGATGGTACTTGAGCTAAAAAATGGTGGTGGTATCACAAGATGGTGATGATGGAGATGCGGGTCTGGACTGGAGGTAGAGCTGGAATAGGAGTAGTTCCTGAAATTTGGACACTACTGATGAGTTAACCACATCTGGCAAAGGCTTTATGTGCCAAATCTTGTAGAAGATGAAATTTTTATTTGGAACCCAAGAGAGACAACTCATTGCCTGGAGAAAATGGTTGACACAGCAGACAGAGGCTGACGTAGATTCAAGTAATATGGACAGGTAAAAAGAACATGCTACCAGTCGTCTTCTGGGCTGCCACAATTACAGAGGAGAGAATCAGACAGGTTAAAAATAGCAAGTTTAGCACGAAGGTAACCATGGCCAGTTAGAAGATAAAGAGTAAAGAGACTTGGACTGAACCATTTTAGAATAGACTTTTGTAAGGCAAAGGACACAGATGGAATAAACTTTCTTGTGAACATACCTTTGGAAGAAGAAGAAGACCACAGATCTTGCCAGAGTTGAACCAGGTGGTTCCAGCAACGGGTTTTTCAGTTTTAGGATCAGTGGATATTAACAGTTAAGTCTAAAAAGTCAACTGGAGTGGCATGTCTAAGCTAACAGCAAAAACTTCAATAAGTGATTTGGAGATCCAGAGGTAGGCAACCGTTTAAAACCTGGAGTGCAGCTGTCAAGACAGTGCAACGGGCACGACTCATCATTAAGAGCATATTTCTTTGGATAGAGGAGAGTTTCTCTTGGATGGCAATCTTCTCAGTATACCAAAACCAGGTGCCAGGGCCATAGGTACAAATCGGAACACCACTTTGTACAAAAGACAAAGGGTACAATGGTTAATACCCCAAGATTAATGCGAAAGACAGACAAGCATAGATGTATACTTGGCTATTTTATCATGAAGGTGCAAGATATGTCTGGAAGTTTAACTTACAATTTAGAATAATACCCAAAAATTTATGCAAGTCAACCATGGAGAGAGAACAACCAAAAAGTTTAACAGTTGGAGGCCTGAAAATGTTAAGGTTGCCCTAAGATAAAGAAACTTAGTCTTGTTAGGAGAAATGGCAAGTTTATTAATAACGGACCAAGAGCACAGATCATTCATAATGCTACTGGCAGTACTTTCCAAAGCACGAGAATCGGCATATGCAATTTTAGAAGCACTGGGAGTTGAACGGAGAAGCCACTCATCTAGAACCAAATCTCAGATGAGTGGACCAAGTGGGCACCTTGGGACTGAACCTTGTGGGCATCCTCGAGTGACAGAGCGACTAAGTTGCTGAATTCCAGAAATGACTTATACAGAACAGTGGAAAAAGTAGTTGCAGGTTAAGTTGTAGAGTTGTGAAGAGCATTGAGCAGCCCTGAGGCAAGCAAAGAAGCTGCCCACCAAAAGGAGTGAAAGGCTAGAGAGAAATCTACAAAAACAGCCATGGCATATTTAAATGTGCAGTCGTTTACTCTGGAGAGAAGTTCAACCAAGGCCTCCTCAGTTCCATGGCCTGGACGAAAACCAAACTGGTCACAGAACTTTAATGAGCGTTCAGTAAATAGACAATCTAGAAGGGCAGAAATAAGTCACTCAAGAGTTTTACCCAAGTTGGACAATAATGCAATAGGAACAATAGGCCTTAGCAGAAATAGGAGTACCAGGTTTGGGAATTAATTTTAACAATGCCATCTTCCAAAGGACAGGAAACGTTGCCTTGTTCAAACATTTATTATACAGTGTAACAAAGACAGATGGATAGAGTTTGTGTAATCGCTTAATAAAAATGTCCTCGAGGTTAAAGTCCAGGACAACTATTATTATTTATTTTGGAGATGGCCAAATCAACCTCCACCTGGCTGAAGCAAGGAGTGGATTCAGAAGTAAGATAGGCACTGTTGAAAGATCTAATTTGTTGGTGAATAGGAAGATCACAGCAGGAGGTCATCTGAGGGAAGTGCATCAAGTATGGCATTGACAGTGCTAGTCCAAGTCAGAGTTTCAGCATTGTGAGATTCAACAGACTTGTAAATTTCTGGAGGGTGAACCTTGTTTCTGGAGAGACGGTGAACCTGACCCCAAGGGTCAGAATTACCTGAAGTTAAAACAAATGTTCTCCAAGTGGGTTTTTATTGTAGTAGTAGTAGCAGCAGTGGCATGTGATGCAAGAAAGCAAGTGTATGAGCTTATGCAGCATCAGCCAAAAAAAAAAAAAACACACCATTCCCTCCAAATGCCTGTCCAGTTCCTCCTTAAATTTATTCAACCTATCAACTTCCACGACAGATGGAAGTTTGTTCCAGCAATTAACCACCCGCTGGCTAAAAGCAAATTTCTGCACATCTATTCTACATCTGTCTTTTCTTAATTTGAATTTATGCCCCCTTAGGTTTGTAATTTGCAGAATTTAAGCCTCTCTTGGTAAGAGGATCCCTTCATTCCCCTCACCAATCTTGTTGCTCTTCTCTGTACACACTCAAGTAAATCTACATCCTTCCTAAAATGAGGCCTCCAGACCTGTACGCAGTACTCAAGGTGTGGCCTGAACATTGCCTTATACAGAGGGATAATCACCTCCTTTTCCCTGCTAGCAAAATTCCTATATATCATTGACAAAACCCCATGACCTGCCCTGGCAGCCTGTCTGCATTGCTCAGAAAACTTCATATCTGACTGCACAATTACTCCCAGGTCTTTTTCATTTTCTACCACCTTAAGTGTAGTAACACACAGTTGGTACGTTTCTCTGGGGTTACTTCTACCCATATGCAGTACTTTGCATTTGTCAAGGTTAAACTTCAGTTGCCACTTCTTAGCCCATCTGCCCAAATTATCTAGATCCTGTTGCAGTAGCACACTGCCATTACTGTCATTAACAACCCTGCCAACCTTTGTATCATCTGCAAACTTTGCCATTAAGCCTGATATACCTTCATGAATATCATTGATAAATATACAAAACAACAGTGGACCTAACACTGAACCCTTTGGGACTCCACTAATAACATTAGTCCAAGAAGAGCAGCACCCATTGATTACCACCCTCTGTCATCTCCCACTTAACCATCCTTTTATCCATTGTAGCAACTTACCCTTAATACCATTCTGCTCCAATTTGTACAATAGTCTTCCATGCGCAACAGTGTCAAAAGCTTTCCTGAAATCCAAATATATGATATCAAAATTATTTTTTGCATCTAGTTCCTTTGTAACCACATCATAATATCCTATCAAATTTGTCAGACAAGACTTTCCCTTAACAAACCTATGCTGTGTCTGAATTATTGCTGCAGTTTTGTCTAGATGATCCTGCAATGCATCTTTAACCAGTGACTCCATTATTTTACCCGGAACAGAAGTTAAACTAACTGGTCTGTAATTACTCGTGTCACCCTTCGATCCCCCTTTGTGAATTGGGGATACATTTGCACATCTCCAGTCCGTGGGAACCTCCCCTGAGTCCAAGGACGCTCTCATAATTATAACCTTCTGCAATTTTCAAACCTTAATAATTCCTCATGTGTGAATGTAGATGCAAAATACTCATTCAGTTTGTTTGCTATCTGAGCAGGATCAACAGTCGAACCATCGATGTCAAGTGGACCAATCAGATTCATCCCCTTCCTTTTAGAGTTTATATAAGTAAAGAAATCCTTGCTGTTTTTCTTAGCATCTTTTGCCAAGGATTTCTCGTAATCTGCCTTCGCCTGCCTAACCTCCTTTGTCACCTGATTACAGACTAGCTTATATCTGCCATAGGCTTGTGAGTCGCTTGATAATTTATATGCATCTCATGCATTTTTATTCTCTATTACGAGTCTCATTAGTTCATTAGATAACCATTTAGGCCTAAACCTTGAACAATATTTCTTAATAGGTATGAAACTTTTAGTAGCTTCCATGATTAATTCCTTGAATGCTTCCCACTTAGAATTTACTGTTGGTAACATCGTCAGTTTATCCCACTGTACAGAATTTAAAATCTGTCGGAGACCGCTGTCCTTTATGGCCTAGGCATGTTGCCTTTTGAGGTTGCAATATTCATTTTTAAGCTGCTCAACATCTGCAGTTGGCCAGCTCATACGATGTCGTTGGAAGGACCGGTGAGCAAGAAACACACGATGGAGTAAGATGGTCAAGTTCTGACTCCACCAAGGTGTTGGATGTTTAGGCAGCACAAGAGCAGGCCTTAAACAAAGTGTCTTGGACATACATTGCATAGTCAGATGCAGAATAATTAGCAATAATATTCATCATAGAGTCCGTGAATGAGAACTGAAGGGCATCATCAAAACGAGGCCATAATACACTTTTTAAGGGAAAAGCAGCGAAGGAGGTCCTGCAAAGGAAAAGAAGTGTCCAGAGAGGAAGACTTAATCACAAAGGTAATAGCTCTGTGATCACTAGTGCAATGCCACAGTTAACAGAACAATCAGAAACAGTGAAAGCATTGTCATATGCAGTCACAGTTATGTCAATATTACTCTCTCTGGATGTAGAGCTGAAGGTACAAGGCATGTCAGGCTGGTTAAGAGTAACAAGGTGATGAGAGAGTAAGAATTCTTCAATAAGTCTGCCTTTAGCGTCAGAGGAAGATGAGAACCAGAATAGAGACTTTGCATTGGCATCTGACATGATGAAAAGATGTGTGGAACCAACAGTAGCAATAACATTATCGAGGTATTGAAGATAAACAGTGATATCAGAAGTAGGTAGACAGTATAAAGAAACTAGGAAATAAGAAGTGCTAGAGGTCGAAACATGATTGCAAACAGCATGTGTGGTAAGGCTATTGATTTTGACAACATTCAGATTAGCGTTTGTGATAACAAATGCAGAGCGTGGCTCAGCATGATCAGGCTGAACGACATGCATGGACAGAGGGTAGCCAGAAACTTTGCCTTGATAATAATATGGTTCTTGAAGGGCCAGTATGTCAAGTTGGTGAACATTCAGATATTGCCAAACTTCATCTGCAACTAGACGAGACTTGTATGCATTAAGTTGAAGGATACGAAAGTCAGAAGTGAATGAGCCATCTGCAGTAGCTCATAATTGGTTCTTAATCTTATCAGTTCTTTAGCTCTTATAAACTCTGGGCATTGTGAATCTCAAACAGAGTGCCTGGAGTCCTTCTTTCTAGATTTGCAATTTGCACATACTGGAGGTTCAGATTTACTTGGACATTTGCTAAACACATGGGCTAGCTTGGAGCAGTGACCACAAGTGGGAGGGGGGACTCCTGTCAACACATGGTAGTCGTATGGTCGAAGCCTAGGCAAGTGTAACATTTCGTCACCACCACAAAAGATCTAAATTTGCGGGCAGTAAACCCAATGTAGAGATGCTATAACTTGAAAATTAATTTATATGGCCAAAGAGAAACGCTGATGACCCAATGTACATTACTTCTGAATATAGACTTAGTGGTAAATCGAAAAGACAATTCCTTGGTAAGATCCTCAAGTGTAATATCGAGGTGTTGCAGATTTTTGAAGTAGAGATCTTCAAGAAACTCTTCTTTGGATAAGTCCTTCTCCACATCAAAAATATGTATGGCTGGGTCAGATTTTTTAGGGGGCGATGAGGAGTTCCCTACTTTAGACAAGGCTGGTAAGGATGCAATTTTTACTGCATCAGCCTCAGAGTCAGTTTCTATAACAAGGCCCTTATTACGAGTAAGCCTCATAGTTTTTATTTTAATGTCCTTCACATTTTCCTTCAATGCCTTGGTCACTTCTGATTTTACAGATTAGCTTGTACCCAGATTAGAGTTTTCTTCTGCCTTTAGAATAATAATAATCTGTTGAGCAGTAGCCAAAGCGGGCTTAGTTTCAACAGTGGTCACTGAGGAAGAGACAATCTTTAGTTCAGGTGCTGGGGAACTAGGCAAACCATGTATTACTTGAGCATAAGTCAAGGTGGAGGAATCAGGAGGTGTAGGAAGAGAGACATGATTTTCGTTTTCTTCCAGTTTAGTCAGAAGCTTTGCATTGTCTAAGAGAAGTTTATTTAAAACATGTTCAAGGCCAGCCCAGTACCGAAGAACATTTTTGGACACTTTGTTGGATTCTTTAATCAAATAATCCTCAAGATCCTTACATAATAGTTCTGCAGCTTGCTTAGGTGGAAAATGAAAAAAAAGGGTACAGGCAGGACCTTTTTGGAAACTATTTTCAGAAGAAATGGTGGGATCAGCACTCCATGAGGATATAGTAGATTGCCACATAGGAGTGTCATAAGTGGAATCAGTGCTTATAGAAACATCAAGTTGAGGCTGTGCAGCAGAAGTATGGTTATAAGGCATTGAAGTATCACCAGTGGAATCAGAAGCAGTCTCACAGACAGATGGAGAATGTGTGAGTGAGGTACAGGTGTCACATTGAGAATTTAACGACTCAATTTCTGAAGATCCTAACTTCTTCAGGAAACCGAAAATCTGAAAGCACAGGAACTTAGTGGAGATGATGGTACATTTAAAGCTTCTGAAGGGTGGCCTGGAAAAGAAGGCTTGTCATGAGATATTCCAGGTTAGCCTTGTGGCCAAAAACATATTTGGTGATATTACAGCAGCAGAAGTGTTTCCTGAATTTCTATGTAATGTGATTCTAAAATTTTAAATGTGATAAAATTTTATATTATTAATGTACTTTCTGACTGGATTTGATTGGCGGTTTTGTTTTATATTTTAGGATTTTATTATTTATTAGTTTTAAATCATTATATTATTTTATTATATTGTAATATTATTATTATTTATTTTTATTATTTTTTTTTTGGCTAATTTTGATCGAGGACTCCTTGCTCTTTGAGTAACAGCTTGTAAATATTGTATATAGTTTGTCATTAATCGTGTTTGATTTTGACTTTTAAATTGTACATAAGTTATTTTATGTTATACAATACTAACTTGCATTGTCTACAAGTGATAGTAAATAGTGAGGATGAGAGCCTGTTGACAGTAAATAATGAGGATGGGTCATTCCATGTCAAGTGGCCTAGGGGTCCCTGCATGACCATTTTCAATTTTGTTGAAACTTCGTGTGGATATTTAAACAGGTTTCAAATGAAGCTGTGCAAAACTTCAGTTAAAAATATAGTATGCTTGAGGCACTAGCACCTTTTTTGTGGAGGTCACTTGTGTTATATGGAATAAATCACAAAACATTTTCAAAGTATTAAGTGTTACTGGTGTCCAGGCTCAAAAACCTTCACATTTTTTTTTTTTTTTTTTTTTACAATGCGATCTAAAACTGGCACCAAAAATTTGTCATGACAAATTTAAGCAAGACTTTTGAAAGTTATAACTTTTAAATAAAAATCTTTGGTGCTTTCTTCTTTGGACATTCCACTTACCAACTGCATGAATTAAGCCTAACTAAATATCAGCTCTTATACTTGTTTTCTGGCTGAGATATTTTCCTTCAAAGATTGACTCAAAATTTGAAAGTCAAATTTGACCTATCTTAAGGGGCAATAATGTGGGAAAGAGCAGAGTTTCAGCTACTAGGATCATGGTTTATCTGTTTTGTGTCTTTGCACTTAAGGCCTTAAAATTAAGCCTGAATGGAATTAAGTGCTGAATGGAATTTCTTTGGCACTAGTCATGGCAAATCACCATGTGATGGAATTGGTAGAACAATAAAACGATTGGCAGCACGTGCCAATGGGCTCCAACGGCCAATTGAAAACCAAATCCTGACACCAAGAAACATGTTTGAATTTTGTGACAAGCATGTGCCTGGAATAAAATTCTGTTTTGTTTCTAAAGAGGAAATTGAGCAAGTAAGGCCATTTCAAGAGAAAAGATTCATAGATGGTCATACTATTGCTGGAACAAGAGAAAATCACATCACTTCAAGAGAAAAACATCCTTTTGATGCAAGACAGATTCGTGTTTGCAGAGTATCAAATGATACACCACCATTTGTAGATTGTGTAGATCAGACTAGTGAAACCAATATTCAATATGTGCCAATTGTTAATTTACAACCTGGCCAATACATTGCCTGTATTTATGACAATAATTGGTGGACTGGAAATATTTGTGACATTTCATTTGAAGAACATGATGTATTGATAAATTTCATGCATCCTCATGGAGCAGCTCACTCATTTCACTGGCCTGCCTGCTAGACAAGATGTCTGCTGGATTTCTGAACAACAAATTATTGCCAATCTTCCAGCTCCAAAAACAATAACAATGGGATGCCAATATAGCTTGCCTGAAGTAGTAATATCAACCATCAATGAAAAATTCCAGTCCATTACGAAGCAGTGATTCAATATCTTCACATTCACTTGCTTATTTCAAATTGTATTGTGTTTTAAATAAATTTTATTGCAGTTAACTTCTTTCAAGCTTAGAAACCAATAGAAAATCATCTTTATGCTTGGAATCCTGAAAAAAAGACCACTTTTCAGGCTTGGGAACTTGCACTGAAGAAACCCATGCAATTTCTTTTCTTGCCATTTGCACCCCCATTGTAAAAAAAATAGATCTTTTTGGCCATTGGCAATATCCTTTCTCCTTAACCAAAGGGCAGAGTAATTGCAGAAAATTTCACTCTTGTAAATGCAATAGTTCTGTCCTTATTGAGATGTGAAACTTCACCATCAAATAAGTATGCAAACATTATGTCGAAAATATAAAATGTTTAAGGCCATTTTTTAGGCTTTAAGTAGCAAGACAAAACTGAAAAACCATGATTTTTGTTGCTTAAAACCTGCTCTTTCCAATGGTGGCAAAAACGAGAGAACTGATAGTGTCCCATATTTGCCCCTAAAGATAGATCAAATTTTGAGTCTACCTTTGCAGAAAAATATCTCAGCCAGCAAAGTATAAGAGCTCATATTTGGTTAGGCTGAATTCATGCAGTTGTTAAATGGGATGCCCAAAGAAGAAGGTACCAAAGGTTTTATTTCATCAAAGTTATAACTTTCAAAAAGTCTTGCTTAAATTTGTTGCGACAAATTTTTGGTGTCAGTTTTAGACTGCACTGCAAAAATGTGAAGGTTTTTGAGCCTGGACACCAAAAGTTTTGCATTCTCTGCCAAAAGTTAACTAGGTATACCAAGTTCAGAGCACTACCTCTCACCGTTATGCAACAGTAACACTTAAAACTTTGAAAATTTTTTGTGATTTGCTCCATGTAACACAAGTGACCTCCACAAAAAAAGGTGCTGGTGCCTCAAGCATACTATATTTTGAACTGAATTTTTGCACAGCTTCTTTGGAAACCTGTTTAAACATCTACACCAAGTTTCAACAAAACTGAAGATGGTGGAGCAGGGACTATCTTCAAAATTAGGCCACTTGACACAGAATCAACCGGATGTGTGTGTGTGTGTGTGAGAGAGAGAGAGAGAGAGAGAGAGAGAGAGAGAGAGAGAGAGAGAGAGAGAGAGAGAGAGAGAGAGAGAGGAAATACTCTCTCAAATAGAAAATATGATCGAAAAATATACCATCTAAGAAAGATGTTCTTAGATGGTATTCTCTGGGGAAACCATCTAAGAACATCTGTTAAAACAAGATTGTCATCATTCCTGGTCTTATGCAAGGGACTGAACGGAAAAGCTTTAAAAGGAAAAGGTGCCGATGAAAGTCAAGAAGCACTTTCAGACATGTTCAGAAAAAGAATAAAAATCGAAAAAGAAAGAGGAAGGAAGATAGTATATAACTAAGAAACTTGAAAATGTAGGATTTGAGCATGTCCAATAAATCCGTAATAAAGAGTGAAAAGTTTTTTTATGCGATGAGAATAGTAAAGTCCCTATGGCAGCAATTCGAATAGTAATGGACTTATGGGATAACTTGGAAACAAAGGCATATGTTTTCATGGAGAACAGTTCTCCATGAAAACAATAGTTCTCCATGAAAAGTTCTAAAAGGTAAACTTAAAAGGAAAGTGGATAAAGACAGTGAAAGTTATTCTTCAAAAGTTAAGAAGTCTGATACTGAGAACAATGTTCCGAAAGTTATGATTAGCAAAGGAGTGACTGATAGACTGAAACACCAGTGACGAAGTGAAAACTGAAATTTTACATGAAGTGAGACCAATATTATCCACAGTTAAGGACAGAAATGTTATACCTATATGTGATAGAGCTGTCATTGCAGAAGCTGAGATTAATGACTATGCATCCTGTTGTTGTTGTTGTTATTATTTTGGTTTTTAGGAGCATTAGCAACTAAGGCCATATTGCTCGGGATATGTGGTGGTCATTCCCTGACCTTTCCACATCTTCCATATTTGGTGGTGACGGGTTCAAACCCCGGTCTAATCAAGAAGTGTGTGCTACGCACTGCTGCTCCTTCCCACCTGGCTACGGAGGCGCCCCTATGCATCCTAAGATAATAGTGCTATTTGATATTGAGCCTGATGTTGAGAAGGAAGAATTGCTTAAACAATTGTGGTTGAAAAATTTTAGATAATAATATAAGTGAGAAGTTTTTGGAGGGAATTGAGGTTTAGACCGTAAATAAAAATAAAAGTTCTAACATGAATTGGGTAGTTCGAGTGTCTCCTGTATTGTGACAAATTAATAAGAAATGAACAGGATTATATGTCCATCGGGCAGCCTGTAAATTCAAAAGGAATTTTTACAGTAGTTCAACGTTTTAAATGCTTAACGTATGGACATGTGGCTAAATGCTGTAGAAAGGAGGTGCTATGCGGTCACCGTTCTATTGAAGGACACTCTTCCCAGAACTGCCCTAATGAAGAAAAACAACTTGAGTCTTGCAATTGTAAGAGGAGAAAGGTTGATGCTGCACATACAGATGTTGATAAAAAAATGTCCAGAGTATATTAAGGCTTTAGAGACATTTAAAAAGAAGATTAATTATGGGGTAGAGAAGTAAGTGTTTTACAAGTGAATGCCCAGAGATCTAAAAGTGTTGCCACTCAAATCAGTTATTTGATGAAAAAAAATTATATAACAGTTGTCCTCCTGCAGGAGCCATATGTACCATGTAAACAAGTAAGAGGATGCCCACGGAGGTATAAGATTATATGTAACGGTGACTTGCCAGGTGCCGTGATCGTTATTAGAGGCAATGATTTTGCTGTTACTAATGTTTCGGCCTTGTGTAGCAAAAATACTGTATATCGTGAGGTGATCTGCAGCATCGGCAGGGTCTCCTTGTATATTGTCAGTGTATTGTCAGTATTCTAATGATATTAGCCTTATGTGGGGGCGCCTCCGTAGCCAGGTGGGCAGAGCAGCAGTGCGTAGCACATGCTTCTTGATTAGACCGGAGTTCGTTCGAGCCCGTGAGCCACCAAATAAGGAGGATGCGGAAAGGTCAGGGAATGACCACCGCATATCCCCGGAGCAATATGGCCTTAGTTGCTAATGCTCCAAACAACAACAAAACAAAACCTTATGTGGGATAACTGGAATGTGTTTACGAGAAGGTTGGCTCCTGTGGGGTGATAGTTTCTATTGACTCCAATGTAATTTCTCCACTTTGAGGTAGGGAAGACACTAATGAAAGAGGGTTAGTTCTTGAAGAGTTTGCAGTTGCCTCTGGGATGGAGATATTAAACACACAACATGCTCCAACATATTCAACAGTCCATGGGCAGTCACATATTGGCTTTACTATGGCAACTTATGCTATTGAAAATAAAGTTAAAAATTGGCAGGTGTTGGAATACACAACCAGTGATATGGTGTATCTACACCGATATTATATAGTTAACAACCAGTGATCATAACACCATCTTCTTCAGTATTGTTAATAAAGATGAAATAAGAGAATGTTGTGATACTGGGAGATATTTGATTAAAAATGCAATGTGTCCTAAGTTCCAAAGTCTGTATATAAGGTATGTTAATGAAGTAGACTGGTAAGTGTTAACATCTCAACAGTAGCTGGAAAATTGACTGAAATTTTAGTGAAAATTTGTAATTCGTGTATGAAAAAGAAGATGGTTACAAAGCCAGTTTTCTGGTGGAGTCAAGAACTTACTCAACTCAGATCTCAAACTGAAACTGAGAAGGCAATATCAGAGGCATCGAGGGTATAGAAATTTAGATATAATATGTAGTGTTTATTTAGAGTTGTATACAGAGCAAAGGAAACAACATGGCTGTCGTTAGGGCTAAGATAATGTCGTGGGAAAAATACGTTGAAGAGCAAGGATCCCGAAATCAATGGAGTACTGTTTTTAAAGTAATAACAAATAAGAAAAAAAATCTATCTGAAGTTGTTAATACCATTGGAGTTGACAAAAATCAAAGTTTAACCTGGCACGATTCTATGGACAGAATTCTGGAAGAACTCTTTCTTGATACTGAAATTAGGAATGAAAGCCTAGAACAACAACAAATGATTACTGAAAATGCTCGGTATCAATCTATGAATGTGGAGCAAGAGTTCTTGACTGAAGAAGTTAGTGAAACTATAAGCTGTGCAAAGGATGGCAAATAGCCAGGCCAAGATAAAACTGAAGTTGCTGTTGTGAAAAAAATCATATGGATTGAAACCTGAATTGTATGTTGAGTTGTTCAATGTGTTTAGAAGGAGTCTTTCCCCAATGCTGGAAGAATGCCCAGGTGAAATTAATTGTAAAAGGTATGGATAGACAGGGTCATACTGAGCTATCACTTTGCTCCCTGTTATAGTCAGTGTATGAACAGCTGTTAGTTATTTGGTTTTTAGGAGCATTAGCAACTAAGGCCATATTGCTCCGGGATATGCGGTGGTCATTTCCTGACCTTTCCGTATTTGGTGGTGACGGGCTCGAACCCCGGTCTAATCAAGAAGCGTGTGCTATGCACTGCTGCTCCTTCCCACCTGGCTACGGAGGTGCCTATGAACAGCTGTTGATCAACTGCTTAATAATTATGTATGACGCAGAAAATTTGTCCTCTAGAAATCAATTTGGTTTCAGAAAAGGATTATCCGCAGAGGATGCTATGTATCAATTGATACACATGGTGGAGCGAAGCAATATCAGGTATGTCCTTGCTGTATTTGTGGATTTCAGGAGAGAATTCGACCAGCTATGGTGGGAGGGTATCTTCAGTAGAATAAGGATTTATAATTGTTCACAGAATTTATATTCTGTATTTAAGAGTTATTTTTGTTTTAGAGAAATAGTTGTTAAGACAAGGTATACTCAAATCATCAAGAAAATTTCGTGTGGATGTCCACAAAGCTCAGTGATTGGCTCCTTTGCATGGAACATTGTATTAGATGAATTTTAAAAAAAATGGATTTCCGGCATAACATTTACAGTGTACGCTGATGATTAGCTGTGTTAGTACACGGAAATTCCCATTCTTTGATTGAAAACAGAGCAGCAGAGGTTTTAGATGCTCCTGAAGGGGTGCCTTAGCATAAATTGTGCCCCTACTGTTAGGCCTTGTGGGGATGTGGTTTGGTATGTGATTGTAGCGAGGTATTTAGGCTTATAAATACCTTGAGGAGTGTCTCTTTTTTACTGAGCACATCAAGTTTTTGAAAACCAAAATTCAAACATTATATGCCAAGCTTCTGAGGACTGTTAGGACCGACTGGGGAATCAAAAGACGATCTTTAAATTTATTATATGATTGTTTGTTCCTCACAAGGCTGACCTATGCCTCTGGTGCTTGGGTTCATAGAATTAATAATGTTATTATACAGAAATATTTGATTCAAGCTCAGAGATTTTCTCTGCAT
Organism: Mastigoproctus giganteus; assembly: GCF_048544385.1. Lineage (NCBI taxonomy): Eukaryota > Metazoa > Arthropoda > Arachnida > Uropygi > Thelyphonidae > Mastigoproctus > Mastigoproctus giganteus. The sequence continues at coordinate 81,678,914 of NC_143586.1, read as the reverse complement.
ACCAAACTGTCTCCTCTGAAGCATTACAGATTATCTCTGGAAGGCTTCCTGTTCAGTACAGGGTTTTGTTGGCTGGATTATTATATTATACAAAACATATTAGAAGGACTATTCGGGGTACAACACCTTGCCCAGAGGAAAATAGGAGTTACTCTAAAGTTTATTTAAAATCTGAGAAAAAGAGAATTCTTTTGCAAATAATGGACATGTGGCAAGATGATTGGGAAAATGCTGAGAAAGGCCATCAGACCTTTATGATTTTCACGAATAATAAAATTATAAATCCAAAGTTAAAACCATGGCTTCAATTTGGTTTTCATGCCACAAGTCTCATTACTGGATATGGACTGGCACATAAATTGTCATTGTTAAGATTACGTGAGCAGGGATCATGTGTTTGTGGTGAACAGTAAACATATGAACATGTTATGCTGCATTGTCACTGCTATTTGGATCATCATTATCCATTTTCAATCCACTGCAGGATGAAGGCCTCTCCAGCAACTTTCTAGTTCCTTCTGTTTTGTGCAATGGCCATCCACTTATTACCCACAAATTCATGAATTTCATCTGTCCATCTCCGTCGTTGTCTTCTAGGTTTTCTTCTAGCTCCTCTTGGGTACCATTCTGTTATTTTCTTAGTCCATCTGTCATCATGTCTTCAAGCTGTGTCCTGCCCAAGACCATTTTAGTTCTTTAGTTTTGATAAGAATGTCCTTTACTTGAGTTTGCTGCCTAATCCACGTGTTTCTCTTCTTATCTAACAGTCTGATTCCCAATATAATTCTTTCCATTCTTTGCTGTGTAGTTAGCATTAGCATTAGTAGAGGCATTTGATGCAAGAAAGCAAGCTTATGCATCTTGCATTAGCCAGCATCAGCCAAAAATAAAAAAATAAAATAAATAAATAAAAAATAACCACTTCCACTTCACCCTTCTGTTCGTTCGAAATACCTGTCCAGCTAAGCCTTAAACTTATTTAGGCTATCAACTTCCACGACAAGGGATGGAAGTCTATTCCACCAACCAACCACCCACTGGCTAAAGGCAAATTTCCTCACGTCTATCCTACATCTGTCTTTCCTCAATTTGAATTTATGCCCTCTCAGGTGATTATTCTGAGCAAGAGGAAAAATCCCATCAGCATTGAGCATGCTCAAACCATTCAAGGCTTTATACACCTCTATCAGATCACCTCGCCGGTGCCTAGTCTCCAGACTCTGTAATTTGCAAAACTTAAGCCTTTCTTCGTAAGAGCACCCCTTTGTTCCATTCACTAATCTTGTTGCCCTTCTCTGTACTCGTTCCAGCATCTCTACATCCTTCTTGAAATGAGGCCTCCAGACCTGTATACAGTACTCTAGGTGCGGTCTGACCATTGCCTCATACAAGGGAATAATCACCTCCTTATCCCTGCTAGAAAAATTCCTATATATCATCGACAATACACCATGAACTACTCTTGCAGCCCATCTGCACTGCTCAGAAAACTCCATCTCTGCCTGCACAACAACCCCCAGGTCCCTTTCATTCTCTACCACTGTCAGTGTAGTACTACAGAGTTGATACGTTGCTCTGGGGTTGCTGTTTCCCATATGTAGTACTTTACATTTGTCAATGTTAAACTTCATTTGTCACCTCTCAGCCCATCTGCTCAACCTTTCCAGATCCTGTTGCAGTAGCATTGTGTCAGTAGTGTCCTTGACAACCCTGCCAACCTTCGTATTGTCTGCAAACTTGGACATTAAGCTTGATATACCATCATCAATATCATTTATAAATACAGAAAACAATAATGTACCCAATACTGAACCCTGAGGGACTCCACTAATAACATTAGTCCACGATGAGCAGTGTCCATTGATTACCACTCTCTGTCTTCTCCCCTCAACAACCCCTTTATCCATAGCAGCAATTTGCCTCCAATGCCACACTGCTCCAATTTGTGCAGCAGTCTTCCATGTGCAACAGTATCAAAGGCTTTTCTAAGATCCAAATATATGATATCAAAGTTATTCTTTGCATCCAGTTCCTTTGTGACTAAATCATAGTATCCAATCAAATTAGTCAGACAAGACTTCCCCTTAACAAACCCATGCTGTGTCCGAGCTATAACTGGTCTTGTCTAGATGATCCTGCAATGCTTCTTTAACCAGTGCCTCCATTAATTTCCCTGGAACAGAAGTTAAACTAACAGGTCTGTAATTACCTGAGTCTCCCTCCCTTTGATCCTTCTTTTGTGGATTGGGGTCACATTTGCATATCTCCAGTCCATGGGTACCTCCCCTGAGTCCAAGGAAGCTCTCATAATTAGGGCTAAGGGTTTGCTTATTTCCTTTGCCGCCTCATTTAATATAACTGGATAGATTCCATCCACCCCAGGTGCCTTTCTTATGTTTATATTCAACAATTTCTCCTCCACTTTACTCTCAGTTATTACAAGATTATCTAGCTTACTGCCAGAGTTGAATACACCTCTGGCATTCCCCTCCCTGAATAACTCCTCATGTGTGAATGTCGATGCAAAAATTCATTTAGTTTGTTAGCTACGTTAGCAGGATCATCAACGGTTGAACCATCGATATCAAGTGGACCAATCTGATTCATCCCCTTCCTTCTAGGGTTTACATATGTAAAGAACTCTTTGCTGTTTTTCTTTGCATTCTTTGCCAAAGATTTTTCGTGATCTGTCTTCGCCTGCCTAACCTCCTTTGTAACTTGGTTACAGACCAGCTTATATCTATCATAGGCTTCTGTGTCACATGTTAATTTATATGTATCCCATGCATTTTTCTTCTCTGTCACATGTCTAATTAGTTCATCTGACATTCATTTAGGCCTAAATTTTGAACAATATTTCTTTGTTGGTATGAAAAGCCCAGTAGGATTCATGTATCTAGGAAACACCATTACAAATACTGGAGTGATAGACGAAGAAATAAGTAGAAGGATACAAGTGAGTGGGAATTTCTATAGGCAGACAAGAGATCTGATCTGCAACAGGAACATAACACTGAAGTGTAAGAAGGCTGTATATCAGGCCTATTACGTACCAATTCTGATGTATGCATCTGAATCATGGACTATGAGGGAAAAAGGATGAAAGCAGAATTCAGGGGGCAGAAATGAGATTTGTGAGGAGCATAGCCAGAAAGACAAAATGTGACAAAATCAGGAATTGTGTGATTAGGGAGAGAATTCAGGTTGAAAAACTCCAGAACAGGATTGAAAGGTCAGTTTAAAATGGTTCGGACATGTAAAGAGGATGAACGAGAGGTGTTTGCCAAGAAGAATGTTTGATTTACAATTAAGGGACAAAAGACCAAGGGGCAGACGATGTCATTAAGAGAGGAGGAAACTGGAGTGAAATCAACGACGAAGAGAAGCACACAGACAGAGCATGGTGGCGAGGCTTCATACATTGACCTGTGGAATAGCAAAACGATGACAGATGATGAACTTCCACCACAACAGATGGAAGTCTGTTCCAGCAATCAGCTACCCGCTGGCTAAAGGCAAACTTCTGTACATCTATTGTACAACTGTCTTTCCTCAATTTGAATCTATGCTCCGTGAGGTTCACAGTCTGAACAAGCAGACGGTATCCTGTCAGCACTGCGCCTGTCAAACCATTCAAGGCCTTATACAAATCAATCAGATCACCTCGCAGGTGCCTAGTCTCCACATGCTGCAACTTGCAGAACTTAAGCCTTTCTTCATAAGTGCACCCATTTGATCCTCTCACCAATCTTGTTGCCCTTCTCTATACTCTTTCTAGCAACTCTACATTCTTCCTAAAATGAGGCCTCCAGACCTATACACAATACTCAAAGTGTGGCTTGACCACTGCCTTATACAAAGGTATAATCATCTCCTTGTCCCTGATAGCAAAATTGCTATATACCATTGACAAAACTCCATGACCTGCTCTGGAACCCCGTCTGTACTGCTCAGAAAACTTCACTGGGGACCTGGCGATATTGTGCAGTCAGAGATCTGACAGCATAATACCCCCAAGTCTTTTTCATTCTCCACCTCCCTGAGCACAGCACCACACAGTTGGTACGTTTCTCTTGAGTTACTGCTACCCATATGCAGTACAGTACTTTGCATTTGTCAATGTTAAACTACAGTTGCCACTTCTCAGTCCATCTGCCTAACTTTCTAGATCCCGTTGAAGTAGCATACTGTCTTTACTGTCATTAACAACCCTGATAACCTTTGTATCATCTGCAAACTTGGACATTAAGCCTGATATATCTTCATCGATATCATTGATAAATACACAAAATACCAATGGACCCGGCATGGAACCCTCGGGGACTCCACTAGTAACATTAGTCCACATAGAGTGATGTCCTTTTATTACTACTCTCTCCCATCTTCCACTCAACCATTCCTTTATCCATTGCAGCAACTTGCCCTTAATGCCATACTGCTCCAATTTGTACAGGTCTTCGACGTGCAACAGTATCAAAAGCTTTCCTGAAATCCAAGTATATGATATCAAAATTATTTTTTGCATCCAGTTCCTTTGTGACCACATCATAGTATCCAATCAAATGGTAAGACAGGACTTCCCCTTAACAAACCCATGCTGTGTCTGAACTATTACTGCAGTCTT